>NC_056735.1:324258923-324400577 GCF_019279795.1 Protopterus annectens
CATAATCAGATACAAATGTTATGTACTTAACATAACACTAGATCAGTGTGGTCATCTTCTGCTAGTCACCCTTCCAAATTGTCATTGGTATTTGTGATCCTGGTGGACCTTGTGGTCTGGTCCTAAGCTTATTGTAGAGACCATTTTTGGGCCTAGACTCAGCCCTTTTTTAGGGGGATTCTATATTGTAGGGAAACTCGATCTGAGGAGATTCAAGTGTGCAGAGCATAATGGGAGAGGATATGGCGCTTCAGAAATCACGGATCTAACATTATGCTAACTGTAATTTTCATTCTTTCTGCATGCTCTGTTTTCTATTTTTTGAAACCGCTACTGTTGAGATGTTTCGTACTCTTGACGGTCTTTATTTCATTTCAACAGTTCATCTGAATAGCTAGTTGAAGCTTCTGTTTTTCCCCCAGCCTTTTGTTATTTGGATTTATATATACTTTGTGTCTCATTTATTTATAATATCTTTAAATGCAACCATGTCCTGTATCAAAGCTGAAATTGCTTTTTGCTGAACATATGCAAGATTCTTCTCAGCCGTAGTTTATCCTCCTTTTCTGATTGATTTTTGTCTTACTTTCTGCAAATGTCTTCTTTGCTGGTATCCAGACAATAATTACTAGCCAGTAGCTGAATTTTACCCAAATTGATAGCTTCTACTTTTTTTATACACTTTTTTAATTTTCTTATCTCAAGTCAGTCTGTTGATAAATATGCAGCCATCTATCTCTTTAGTTCAGTGATGCTGCTGTGAGACCCAAGAGTTTTATAGAGCCTTTATACTTGGAAGCAACAGTTTATGGTATTTTGTTTCTCAAGTTAACTGATAGTTTGACATTGTATCTGTATCAGCAAATGTGATTTTAAATATATATGTTGCTCTCTATATTGTGGATGACTTTTTGTTTTTTTTTTTTGTATGGCTGCTATTCCCTTCAGCTTAATATTATTTTGTACAGCATTTATTATTGATCCTAACTCTTTCCATCAGTATTGCCACTTTTTTGCTATGTACTGTCTTGTATGTCTAACTGCTTCCTAAAGCTGTGCATGCCATCCTTTCTTTTAGCATTTCTACCCTTGATTGTTTTTCTTCCATGCTGCTGTTTTACATGGATAGAGAGCTAGGCTACTGGCAAATTCACTATTGCTAAAATTGGGCTTCACTTTTGAAGCTGTTACAATTAGTCAGTTACGCATGTTGATCACATACATTTTACAGAGAAGAGTGACCTACTTTTGATAGACGTCATCAATATCTTTTTTTCTTTTTTTTATTACGTTTTGGTTAACTGGATGGGTGGGCTGGTCCAAGGACTGTTTTCAGCCACAACCTGAGCCAGTTGGACAAATACAGAATACACAACATTGCAAATGCGATAAACATATCACATTTCAATGTAGTATACAAAGCCTGAAAATTGCCTCACAACAAGTAGTTAAATAACATGTTAAATTGCTGCCATAATAATTAAATAAGTTAAGTACAATATTATTTATTATAATGAAAGTTACACAAGTAATAAGTAAGCTTCACAGTCAGAATTTATTGTCCTTATACAGACTTGCATGCATCCATACATAACATAGATATATATGCAAACGTGACACACACACACACACACACACACACACACACACACACACTCTCTGTGGTGTATATGCATATATAGGGAGAGAGAGATGGATGTATAGATGTTTATGCAAAGCCAGTATTCCTTTTTAGTTATCACTCTTCTAGCCACAGGTTAATTGTATTTTTGAGTCACTGTCAGTAGTTACAGGACTGTAGACTTGACTGGTCTTTATTTTATAAAATTCTTGAAAGAACGTTTGTCTTAATCAGAACCACTTTAAAAACAGCTTTTGTCTCATTTCAGCAGTTTGATACTTAGAACTTTGTGGTTCTTCCACCTGCTTTTTTGGTTACAGTCTGTATATTTCCCACTGTGCAGTACGTTTTCATTCACGAATTGTCTACTTTTGCAGGTAAAGAATGAAGTAAATAAGCTATACAGACTTCTGGAGATTGACATCGATGGTGTTTTCAAGGCTCTCTTGCTACTGAAGAAAAAGAAGTATGCTGCTTTGACAGTGGAGCAGACATCTGATGGCAAATATACCACAAAACAGGAACTGAAAGGTTTAGATATTGTGAGAAGAGACTGGTGTGATCTGGCAAAAGAATGTGGAAAGTAAGTATGTTAACTTTTTCAAAGTTATGTTGCAAATGCATATTATCAGCTTTATAGTATATATGTGTATATGCAACTTCCAAATAATTCAAAAGAGACAAAATTCTATGTAATAGCTGGTTGAAAACTGATTAGCATCACATAGGTGTTTTTGAGCTGGGCAAGCAATATATTGTTAATGTAGAAGACTGCACTTGAGTTAAACTTTTCACTGGTCTTCTGACATGCAGCAAAACTGAACTAGTGTCACCTTCAGTAACTGAAATGCATTCAAAGTTAACCAGATATGGAATGTTTGCTCACAAAAAAATGGAAACCAGTTTATTTTAGCCTGAGATGGCAAGTTTGACAGAAATGGACTGTGGTTTGGCAGGGATGTGGAAATACTGTTTGAAAATTGCATTCGGAGTCTTGAATGATTTAAAAGTTAGAACCTTTACATTTCTAAAAGCATTTGGTTTGCTGTCTAACAGCTTATAACTAAAGTTTCTGTGATTCTGATTTTGATTTTTTTAGCCTGTGTGACTGCTCGTACCATAAAAGTTAATCTTCAGAGGTGCTTGCATCCAGGACAGTTATTAATTGGGCTGCATTTGTTCATGAAATTACCATTACAGAGAGGCAAGTGTTGGAACCTAGAACTGCCTTAGGAGTACCGTGGCCCCTAAATACTTTACCTGTTTACATTAGATGCCAAGTTTTCCTGGCACCCTGCTAGCAGTGCTTGAGAATATCCTGTGCTGAAAAGCTGGACTGCATCTGATGTTATCCTTTTCATTAGTTCCTCAACCACTAGATTTCAGATCCGACTCAGCTGCATTTGCTAGGCTCTCAGATCCAACTCTTGAGCTTCTCTTTCCATCCATAATGCCCCTGTCAACCCGCAATATTGCAGATCACATTTGCCAACAAATCACTACAGACACGGATCCTTCTCACAGAGCTTTTGGGTGTAATATCTTTTTTCAGTGAGTGCAGTTTCCCTGCTTTTTTATAATCTTCAATTTTTCTCATCACCTACCTCCTTACCTAGTAACTCACATGTTTTCCTATATCGTTAGGATTAAATATTACCCTCCTTTTGTAGCTCTTCTATTTCTTCTAGCTGAGGTAGATCTCAGTGCCATTGCTAGTACTTCTTGCCTTTTGTTTTCTTTCTACCCTTTAGAGGGTGTCCTCTTTACCCTACCATTGTTGGTATTTGGGGGGGGGGGGTTCTTCTTCAAGGCTGATAAACCCAGTGGTTTTAAGAAATGCACTTCCTGTGGGCACAGGATCCCTAATTCTGATGCACAGAGGGAGTGTCTATTGTCTGGGTGCTTCACAGCTGAATATGGACTGCTCCATTTGAGCAGGTTTTAATTTCAGGGTCCTTATCAACCGTTGAAACAGATTGGTTCTAAAGGGCCTGTTGCCACTTTTTTCTTCCTCTACTTCTGCTCAAGAGGTTCAAACTACCCCCAAAAACATCCAAGGCCTCTTTAGAGGTGAAAACATCAAGAAGGTGGTCTCCCCGCTCTCTTAAGTCAAATCCTGCTTTGGAGCCTCCTTCTAAAATTCAAAAGAAATCTGATTCAATCGCCTTGAATCTAAAACAGTCTGATCTGACATCCTTGGACCTGACACCTTCCCATGCTAAGTCTCTAAGGACCCGGTCACCAGGGTTCTGTCTGGAGCCTGTTTCCCCTCGACTGCATTCTCTTTTCCTTCTGGAGACTCCCCAAGGAGAGATTCTCTGCCCCAATCTACCACTTCCTCCAGGAGACTTTCTGAAGCTGTAGTGGCTAGGATGATGAAGTTCCTCAGATTCAGATGGAGGTTATCCCAGCTGTGTCTGCCATTGGATCAGTGAGCCTCCTTTCGGCTTCCCATGCTGTGATTTCTCATTCACTGATCCAGCTGGTGACTGCTTCCCTGACTTATTCAGCACTGATTCCTTTGGACCAGGAAGAGTCTCACAGCTTAAGTGTTGGCACTGGGTCCTGGGGGCTAGATTCCACTCCAAGGTTTTTGATGATGTCCCTATCCTTTGAAACTTAGGGGTTAGACAGCTTGAGTCCAACTAAACCCCCTTCAATGCACAGGTTTGGTCAGGATCGGGGCATGGTGACATCTGGAGCTTCGGCTCTGGTGTTGCCAGCTACAGCTTCTCCCAGTCCTCCTGCTTTCGATGTGGTAGAGAGGGTCTTCTTTCATGTGAGAGACTCAGCACAGCTCCTCGTGGTCCTGCAGAGTGTTACAAGCAGCAGAGAGATGAAAAGATAGACTTTAAACAGATTAAGTATTTTTTTTCTCTGCCTTGCTACTTGCGACTGCATATTCTCACCGAAAAGCGAGTTTCTAGCAATTCTAATATCTGAAAAAGCTTGATGTTAAGTTGTCTATCTCGCCTTCATTCTTGCTGGATGGGTTCGGAGCCGACCTCGGCTCCGACTCGGCCACTCTAAAAGCTCGAGAGTTGGTTCCACCGGCTCGAGGCTCCCCTTATATCCCACAATGCTAGGCGAGAGTTACCTCAGATCTCGTTTGCCGCTACAGCTTCGAGGTTGGTTGCTTCTACCGGTTCCTGGTGAGTTTTAGCTTTTTCTATTAAAAGTTACTCTTTTTCCCCCTTTTTCAGTTTAATTCTTCTTAAATTAGTATAGTTCATAGAACTTTATCCCCGACACTAATTTTTCCCGTTCTTGTTTAAAAGAACCCTTGGTTCTTCCCTTGGGCCTTAGGCATTCTCTTCCCTAGGGAGTGTTTGTGTAGTTTACTATTATTTGCTACAGTTTGTTGTACTTTATTTTTAGTATCTTTACTAAAATTGTTATTCTGACAGGGTATAACTGGTGTGTTTGAGTGTGTGTTTGTGTTCACCAGTTAGGCTATGTCAAAAGAAGCAAAGGTCTCCGGATTCAAGAAGTGTGATGCGTGCTGTCAGAAAATGTCTCTGACAGACGCCACACTTCTTGTGTCTATTGTCTGGGGTTTGCACCTGCAGGACTCCTGTGCTGTTTGCCATGGCTTCAGCCCCAGGGTCCTGCAGAAAAGAAAAACAAGCTAATTCTGAGAGGCTTGTTGAAGCCTGAGGATTCCCTGTCTGTCTCAACAGGGAAGCCCTCTAAGGCATCGAGGTCTTCGGCCCGCTTCTGAGCCGAGACCTCAGGTTGTTCAACCTTTGCCTTTATCGGCTCCGGCTGGAGCCGATAAGGCTCAGCCCAGTTTCTGTGGCTTCTCGGCTCGGCTGGAGCCGAGGTTATCGAGGTACCCGTGTCGGCTCCGACAAGATCTTGAGCCGACAACCAGAAAGAGGTCTAGGTCACCTTCTCTTGGCTCCGTTCATTCGCCCAGGATCTCCCCTGCTGTCTGAACGGAGCCAAAGGTCTCATTCCTCTAGGTCATCGAGGCTTTCCGATCATGACCTTCAAAGGGGTGGTGAGTCGACTACTTAAGTCTGAGGCACTAGCCCAGATGCTTCAGAGCCCGACTCATCAGTCGGTGCCTGCCCCGTCCATCAACTTTTTCCTCCTTGACTCTTTTGAGTTCGAGTCGGGTCGGTCGGAGCCGAGATCAGTTGCCGAGCCGAGACAATTGTCTTCGCCCGTCGGCTCCGTTTTCTTCCATGGAGGAATCTCGGCGCCGACTTCCCTCGCCGGCTCCGAGGGGTGAGTGGCATCAGACCCTTGTCCCACCCCCTCTCCCTCTCGGTGCTAAGGCTGGTGAGTTCGGGTTCACATCGCCTCGAGCCATCACTGTGGGTGCCGAGGGGGGTCCTTAGCTCCTCGGAGCGGGGACCTCTGGCTCTGCCTGACAGGGGTGCTTTCGAGGTCATGCGGAGTGTGTTAGAGCCTGGCTCTACTCCACAGTCGGCTCCGCCAGCCCCTCCCTCTATGCTGCCTCAGGGTAAGTCGACTCACTCTCTCATCCCGGACCGCAGAGAGCCAGCTCCTCAGGAGCCCCCTTTGGGGATGTCATCCTCTTCCGAGGCCTCCTGATTTGGCAGAAGAGCCCTCGAAGAGGAAGTGCAAGAGGAAGCACATTGACTCACCTGAGTCTATCACATCGGACACAGATCTGGATGATTCTGAGGGTTCCCCGTTCCTCTTCTGAAGATGTCTCTTTGCAGACATTCTGAGATCCTTAAACAGAGGGAAATTGGCCAGCCCTCAACCCTTCGGAGGACGAATCTGTGTATCTTGAGGCGTCTGGCTCTCGCCCTTCCACCTCCTGGGTGTCCCCTTCGACCCCCTCATGCAGGTGGTAGCTAAGAAGGCATGGACGGCTCCTGATTCAGTGGACCCCACTCCCAGGAGACCCTCCAAATTCATCACAGCTCCATCAGACAAGCAATTTTATCAAAAGGAGTTTCTGTGGATGCTATGGTGGTAGCTGCCGCCACAAAGAAGGAACTGGCTGATCCTTCAGTGCCTGTCCATCCACCTAACAAGGAATCTAGGTCCATGGATAGGTACGGAAGCGGATGTTCTCCTCAGCGACTTTTACCATGCGCTCGCTGAATTACCTGTGCCATTTCACCTCGCCTTCAAAGGGACTTGGTCAAGGAAGCGAGTGAGATGTTGAAGGACCCTACAGCTGCGGGTTCCAAGAAAAATGAACACGCAGCTGGCTATCCTTAATTCCATTTCCAACTCCTCCATGCGCCTCCTCTCTTATGCGGCCGATGGAGCGAGCAGAGCCGCAGGAACAGGGTAGCCTTACGTAGGCACGCCTGGATGCGGCTATGCAATTTTATGGAACCTTTCAAGACGTCTTTCACGAACTCCCCTTTGATGGATCATCTCTTTTGGTCCTCAAGTGAAAGAAACCCTGACTAGGTGCTAGACTGATGGCAAGACCCTTTCTGCCGCCGGAGTCCGTTTGACTCCTTCTAGGCCTTACCCCAAAGGCCAGAAGGGTGGAAAGATGTGGTTCGTAAACAATCTCAAGGGACTTCGCCTGACGACAGAGTCTGTTCTCGCCAGAGGCAGAGGGGAACAACAATGGTAGACGCCGCCTAGAGGCAGAGGGGTCCGCAGAACCAGGGCAATTGAGAAACTTCCTCCCGATAAGCCCTTTCAGCATCCCTGAGGTGTTGCCCGACTGCCCATCTTCGGAGGCAGTCGGGGGAAGATTGTCACTGTACCCAGAAGCCTGGCTATCTTTGACACAAGACAAATGGGTACAGTCCATCATTTCAAGGTTATTCTATCCTTTCTTCGCTTTTCCAAATCAGTCAAAAAATCCCTTCCAGATGTTCCACCACCAAAGGGATATAGCAGCTTTGGAAATTTCAAAACTGCTTGCAAAAAGAGCTATTCAGCCAGTGTCAGCAGTCCAACAAGGATCCGGAATCTACTCAAGGTTCTTTTTAGTTCCAAAGAAAACAGGGGACTGGAGACCAATTTGATCTCAGTATCTTGAACAGATCGGTCAAGAAAACAAGATGTCGGATGTCCATGATGCAATCAAATCTTCCACTATTGGGAAAAGGAAACTGGATGTGCTCTATAGACCTACAGGACGCTGCACTATCACATAAATGAACAGACGCCTCCAGAAGATTCCTCCGCTTCAGGCTGGGAACCAGTCATTTTCAATTCAGGGCCCTGCCCTTTGGTCTCACCACTGCCCCCGGTGTTTACCAAATGCATGGCAGTGGTGGCTTCTCACCTGAGACGACAAGGATTCCAGGTGTTTCCATATTTGGACGACTGGCTCCTCACAGCTCCCACCAAGCATCTCCTTCTGATGGCCAGAGATTACACTTTTCACGCCTGTCAAAAATTGGGTATCTCAATAAATTGCGAAAAGTCTGTTTTGTCGCCTTGTCGCACTATTACCTACATAGGCAAATGTAGATGCTGTAAACATGTCTGCAACACTAACGAACCAAAGGATATCAGACATTCAAAAATTGGTGTCACTACTTCTCAACAACAACAGAGCCAAAGCCAGGTTAGTTCTAAAGGTGTTGGGAATTATGGCAGCGGCCATACCTCTCCTCCCATTGGCCAGATACCACATGATCCTTCAGTGGATGCTCTTTCTCAATGGTCATACCAGGAACTTCCAATGTCTCACACCATTATGATCACGCAAGCGCAAAAGCATCTCATGTGGTGGATGTCTTCCCCAGCTCCTGTTGGGGAGACCATTTGTTCCACCTCCTCCGTTGCTACTCTGACAACGGATGCCTCCCTGATCGGGTGGGGGCATTATCAGGGCAGGACAGTCCAGGGCACATGGCAACCAAACTAATGCCACTTGCACATAAATGTTCTGGAGATGAGAGCAGTGCTTTTAGCGTAAGCCCTTCAAGACTCTCTTCCCTTGGGAACGATTGCAATCCAGACAGACAATATGTCTGTAGTGTGGTACATCAACAAACAAGGCGGAACCAGATCATACCCTGTGTCGAGAAGCACTCAGACTGTGGCAATGGGCGATTTCTTCTCAGCGTTTTCTGATAGCAACGCACATCCCGGAAGTCCAATCACATGGACAAGTTGAGCAGAGCTATTCTTATGCCTCACGAGTGGTCTCTGAAAGACTCTGTAGTGAGAGAAATATTTCAAGTGGGGTCAGCCTTGCTGCATCTTTTTTGCTACTCCCCAAAACAGCAAGTGCAGAGAATACTTCACTCTATTCCCTTTACCAGGCCAACCCAGCAGGGACGCACTAGTCCAAGTTTGGCCCCGGGACTTCTGTATGCATTTCCTCCTTCCCACTGATCTCTCAAGTAATACAGAAAGCTATCGCTCAGAAGGCCTCGTTGATCCTCATTGCTCCTTACTGGCCTCGACAAGTGTGGTTCTTTCTACATCGATTTCTTTTGGGCGGCCGTGGAACCTGGACCTAGTTCCAGATCTTTTGATCCATCAGTCGGGTCAGCTTCATCGCTCCCTCCCTCTCTGAACCTCACTGCTTGGTTCCTCCACTTCCAACAGTAGCCAGGCTTCCTCAATTATCTCACTCTGTTAGAGATATTTTGATAGCTTCCCATAAATCTTCCACTGAAAGATTTATTTGAGTAAGTGGAAACGCTTCTCATATTGGGCACAAGGAAAGGACATAGATCCTTTCACCGCTTCCATCCAACTAGTCCTTGATTTTCTTGCTGAACTCTTCCATGCAGGTTCATCTCCATCTACTCTTAAGGTTCAATTGGCGGCTATTTCTAATTTCCATGTGGGTATTTCTGAATCTGCCCTAATGTCCCACAAACTCTGCAAAGCCTTTTGAAAGGAGTTTTTCTTCTCAGACCTCCTGTCAGAAATCCTCCTTCTCCTTGGGACCCAAATTTAGTTCTTGCTTCTTTGATTCTTTCCCCTTTCGAACCTGCAGCTTCATGTTCCTTAAAGCTATTATCATGGAAAACTCTTTTTCTGGTGGCTATCACATCAGCTAGAAGAATTTCAGAACTTCAAGCACTCAGTTGTCGCTCTCCTTACCTTGTGTTCCATAAGGACAGAGTTTCCTTAACTAACCCGTCCTTTTTGCCTAAGGTGGTTTCAACATCAAATCTAAACCAATGCATTGACCTCCCTGTTTTTTCCCGAGTATTCAAATAGGTCTGAACAGAAATTACACTACCTGGATGTTCATCACAATTAAGGTACTACTTGGACAGGACTAAACTATTCAGAAATCTGATCAGCTGTTTGTCTCCTATGCGGAAAGCAGAAAGGGACTTCCAGTTTCAAAGGTATCTTTATCCAGATGGCTAACATCTCTGATTACCCTTGTTTATGAAATTAGACACCAAGAACTGCCTAATAAACCTAAAGCCCATTCCACCAGAGCTTTGGCTACTTCTCTAGCCTTCCAAGACAGACTGCCTATTGACACCATTTGTGCAGCTGCTACTTGGGCTACTCCTCACACTTTTATTTCCCATTATAAGTTGGATTTAGCTTCTAGGCATAGAGCTAATTTTGGTTCCACTGTTCTCAGGAGTCTGTTCCGTTAGGCCACCCGGGATAAGGTGCTAGGGTCGCTGTCCCATCCAGCAAGAATGAAGGTGAGATAGACAACTTAACATATAGAAGTTAGTTCTTACCATAACGCTCCATGTTAGTTGTCTTCTTCTCGCTTTCTTCTAAGGCCTCCCACCCTCCTTCCCCCTGGCCTGGACAGACCTAGAGGAGTTGTGATCGTGACCTCTCTTTCTACCACCTCTTTCTTAGTCATATGCTATTATGCATATTTCTTGTTTCAGGATATAGGTCACCCCTTTTCTTCCTGCTGTTAGAGGTGGATTCTGTTTCACTGTTATACTGTTTTTTGGTATAAGCTGGGTTAGCTTACAAACCAGATCTGAGGTAACTCTCGCCTAGCATTGTGGGATATAAGGGGAGCCTCGAGCCGGTGGAACCAACTCTCGAAGCTTTTAGAGTGGCAGTCGGGAGCCGAGGTCGGCTCGGAACCCATCCAGCAAGAAGAAGGCGAGAAGAAGACAACTAACATGGAACGTTATGGTAAGAACATAACTTCTATTTTGCATTTATACTGTTCCTGCACTTCTTTAAATCGGTTTTGTGTTGTTTAACTGTTGTAGGCTACACACCCAAGCGCGCTAGCCTGTTTAAAAGCATTTACAGTGTTTTTCTGTTAAGTTACTGTTGTTCTGTTGAAAAAAGAAAAAAAATCCTTGTTTCCTGCCTTTTCTGAACTAGAGTAGTCCAGATTTCAGGTTTTACTGAATTCTGGGCTGTGGTATAAGTTCCTGTGTTGCCCATATCCTTACTTGGATAGGAGGAAGCTTCTGTGTTCACCAGTGAGAGTGGGGAGCTTTGAGCAGCTTATCTGTCCCTGGAGGGGTGGTCTGCGCCCAGCAACTAGTAGCTTATTGGCCGTTTTGGGCTAATTCCCATCTCTTTCAAGCTTCCTGCCTTAAACCCTTATTTGCGCGGTTTTCCCCACCCTGCAGTTTCACACAATGTGGCACAGCGCCATTTAAGCTGTTTTAAACTATTCCCGGCTCCACAAAGTCTGCTCTTCAATTTTTCCCTTAGAACTAGTCTAACTCTTAAAGTAAGCACTGTACCTCCCTTCTACAGCCCAGCACTTGCTGAAATTCATCAGTAAGCACTAACAAACTATAGCACTACACCCCGTTTTACTACCCTGAAGTACAAGGCTCCCTATTCATCCATTCCGGACAATCAATAAATCAGTTTTTTACCTATCCAGGCATGTCCAAAGTGCAGTTTCAGGTATACTCTCCAGTCCAGCTGGTGAATCTGGGAATCTTGAGGCAATGTTACAATTGCCTTATGTACACAGACAACCCTCTTCTCCTTCCAACAAACTCAAATGTATGTGAGAGATGCAACGATACAGCCAAACTGGAGGCCGAGCTCTCTCAAGCCAAGACTGGCACAGTCAGTCAGGAGAAGGAAACCATCTTGCACCACACAACCAGTCTCACATAGACCAATCGCATCAGCAAATATGACACACAAACTCACAAAAATATACTCTGAGGCACTAAATAAAAATCTGCCAAAGCAGCAGAGACCTCCAAAGCAGACATCCAAGCAACCACTACCCCACAACAACTTTCACGTATCACATACTTCACAAAGTCAGTGTGCCACACGCAAGCAGCCCTTAAGGAAAAATAATGCACCTATTACACTAGTAATAGGAGACTCTATTGTCAGGCACACTGACGTCCCGCTCATAAGACTGAACAAGGAGAAGGTCACTGTAAGCTGCCTGTCGGGTGCTAGGATCCGCCACATAACACAAGCACTCAGGTCACTTCACAGCAGGTACAAATATGATTCTGTCATTGTCCATGTTGGCGTGAACGACCCAAGACATACCTCCCTGGACTACATGAAAAGAGACATAGAGGAGCTCTCTGGTCATGTAGCCCAGGCCGATATGACCCTGACCCTGAGTAGCATCTTGTCCTCACCAAGAAGGATGCCACAGTATAAAGACAAAATGATCAATTTTAACAATTGGCTAAGCTATTGGTGTCATTCAAAGGGGATCCAATGTCTGTCAGCCTGGTATGACATGCTCGACAAGCCACTTTGTTTCAGCCAGGGATGGCTTGCACCTGTCACCCTTCGCTGAACACTGGCTAAGGCGCTCACCCCCATAGTGCCTGTTTTAGGCAAGGCTCAAAAGACAAAACCACCTCCATAGACAATACCAGAAACAAAATCTAAGGGCTACTCGGCGCCAGAAGTCTAAACCTCAAGATGCACGCACTCGAGGCACTCCTCAGTATGGAGAAAATCGATATCTGTGCAGTCACAGAAACCTGGTTCAAGGCTCCAGAGAGCACCCCAGCACTACCAGGATTCAACTGCACTCATACTTTTCGGCCCTAGAACTCAGACCGAAATACTAAAGGCGGGGGATTATCCAACTTCATCAAGGATACCCACATCTCCAGGTTAGGGGCACTGCACGAGGCATCGAACACCCTCCAGGTGCAACTAACAATGGGCAAAACTGCTTTTCAGTTGTAGCCTGCTGCAGATCACCCACCTTGTCTCAGGACCCCCACTCGGCATTCCTGAGAACATTGGAGAATATGAAGGTCTCACCAAACACCATGATTTTGGGGGATTTCAACTACCCAAACATTGACTGGGAAAACTACTCAAGTCCCAACTCCTTTGCCCAATGGTTCCTGGAGTTTATAAACTCAAACGCCATGGAACAGCTGGTCACCACTCCCACAAGAGGGGACAACATATTGGACCTGGTCATCACCAACATGGGGGATCATTGTTCCACACCAGAGGTAAACCCCTCATTGGTAAGATCAGACCACAAACTAATCACAGTGGACATCCACATCCCGACCCCACCCATGGCCAAGGAAACCACTGTGAAAAATCTCTCAAAAGCAAACTTCACACTTCTCAAGACCGAGGTGGAAAGTTTCAAAGCCCCCGGGCAAATGGAAAATGCTATCCAAACCGCAGAATCCTTTACAAATGCACTCTATGAGCACCTACAGGAATGCATGGATCGTGCCATCCCAAGTAAAACCAAGACGCACTCCTCCAAACACAGGAGACCAGTCTGGTGGACCCCGCCATAAATAAGCTTATACAACAGAAGGAGGAAACTATTACATGATGGGGCAAAATCCCAACAAGGGAAGGCATCCCTGATCAATATTAGCAAGAAACTTCGCTCAGTCATAAAATCATCGAAGGCCAACTTCGAAAGAAAAATCGCCAAAGACTCTAAAGATAATCACAAGGCCTTTTTTAGCTACCGCCAAAATCTGGGTGGCAACTCTCAGATCTGCTCTGAGCTGGTGCAAATGGCACAAAATACACTGAACCCACTGACATTGCCAACATCCCATGGACAGGTTCAGTGCAAATGTTATCCCCCTAAAAAAAAGGGCCTGTGTTTATCACAGAAGAATGCAGTCCCCCAGTCATCACAGACACACACGTGAAAGCATCCCTTTCCAAAGTAAAACACAGCATCAATGGGACCGGATGGTATCCCGGGCTTACACAAGCTCCAGAAAGAACTAAACCCTCACATAAACTCACTGTTCCAACTCAGCCTTACCACAGGTTATGTACCCAAAGAATGGCGTGACAGCAACAGTAATCCCTCCACAAAGGTGGTGCCACAACGATCCCGGGAACTATCGCCCCATAAGCCTGACTAGCCTGGTCTGCAAGGCTATGGAGCGCATAATCATGGATCTCATAAACAAAGACATTGGGAACCTCCAAACACTGGACCCTACCCAATTCAGCTTTGTTAAAGACAGATCTTGCCTCCTAAACCTAGTTGACTTTTGAAATAGCTACAAAGCCATAGATGAGGGAAAGGTAGTCTACACAGCCTACCTGGACCTCGCAAAGGCCTTCGACACAATACCCCACTCTATCATAAATAAGCTTACCAGCTTAAATTTCAACCCATATGTCACAAGATGGGTTGCAAACTGGCTCAGGGATAGAACTCACATGGTCACAGTTGTGGGTGCCATGTCAGACTCTAAACTGGTTACAAGTGGCATCCCACAGGGCTCAGTCCTGGGACCCCTCTTGTTTGGTGTATACTTCTCTGAGGTACAGGTAAGCACGGAGGACTGTCGCTGACCAAGTTTGCAGATGATTGCAAGCTGGGAGCCATAATCGACTCTCCGGCTGACACAAGCATCCTCCAGAAGGGTCTTACAGAGACAGATACCTGGTGCCCATCTTCGGAGGCAGTCGGGAAGATTGTCACTGTACCCAGAAGCCTGGCTATCTTTGACACAAGACAAATGGGTACAGTCCATCATTTCGAAGGTTATTCTATCCCCTTTCTTCGTTTTCCAAATCAGTCAAAAAATCCCTTCCAGATGTTCCACCCGCTCAAAGGGATATAGCAGCTTTGGAAATTTCAAAACTGCTTGCAAAAGAGCTATTCAGCCAGTGTCAGCAGACCAACAAGGATCCGGAATCTACTCAAGGTTCTTTTTAGTTCCAAAGAAAACAGGGACTGGAGACCAATTTTTGATCTCAGTATCTTGAACAGATCGGTCAAGAAAACAAGATTCGGATGGTCACGCTGCAATCCATTCTTCCCCTATTGGGAAAAACTGGATGTGCTCTATAGACCTTCAGGACGCGTGCTATCACATAAAATGAACAGACGGCTCCAGAAGATTCCTCCGCTTCAGGCTGGGAACCAGTCATTTTCAATTCAGGGCCCTGCCCTTTGGTCTCACCACTGCCCCGGTGTTTACCAAATGCATGGCAGTGGTGGCTTCTCACCTGAGACGACAAGGATTCCAGGTGTTTCCATATTTGGACCCACTGGCTCCTCACAGCTCCCACCAAGCATCTCCTTCTGATGGCCAGAGATTACACTTTTCACGCCTGTCAAAAATTGGGTATCTCAATAAATTACTTAAAAGTCTGTTTTGTCGCCTTGTCGTACTATTACCTACATAGGCGCAAATTTAGATACTGTAAACATGTCTGCAACACTAACGAACCAAAGGATATCAGACATTCAAAAATTGGTGTCACTACTTCTCAACAACAACAGAGCCAAAGCCAGGTTAGTTCTAAAGGTGTTGGGAATTATGGCAGCGGCCATACCTCTCCTCCCATTGGCCAGATACCACATGCGGATCCTTCAGTGGATGCTCTTTTCTCAATGGTCATACCAGGAACTTCCAATGTCTCACACCATTATGATCACGCAAGCGTGCAAAAAGCATCTCATGTGGTGGATGTCTTCCCCCCAGCTCCTGTTGGGGAGACCATTTGTTCCACCTCCTCCGGTTGCTACTCTGACAACGGATGCCTCCCTGATCGGGTGGGGGGGGCATTATCAGGGCAGGACAGTCCAGGGCACATGGCAACCAAACGAATGCCACTTGCACATAAATGTTCTGGAGATGAGAGCAGTGCTTTTAGCGTTGCAAGCCCTTCAAGACTCTCTTCCCTTGGGAACGATTGCAATCCAGACAGACAATATGTCTGTAGTGTGGTACATCAACAAACAAGGCGGAACCAGATCATACCCCCTGTGTCGAGAAGCACTCAGACTGTGGCAATGGGCGATTTCTTCTCAGCGTTTTCTGATAGCAACGGACATCCCGGGGAAGGGCAATCACATTGCGGACAAGTTGAGCAGAGGTATTCTTATGCCTGACGAGTGGGCTCGGAAAGACCGTGTAGTGAGAGACAGTTCTCCCAAGTGGGGTCAGCCTTGCTGCGATCTTTTTGCTACTCCCCAAAACAGCAAGTGCAGAGAATACTTCACTCTATTCCCTTTACCAGGCCAACCCAGCAGGGACGACTAGTCCAAGTTTGGCCCCGGGACTTCTGTATGCATTTCCTCCCTTCCCACTGATCTCTCAAGTAATACAGAAAGCTATCGCTCAGAAGGCCTCGTTGATCCTCATTGCGCCTTACTGGCCTCGACAAGTGTGGTTCCCCTTTCTACATCGATTTCTTTGGAGCGACCGTGGAACCTGGACCTAGTTCAGATCTTTTGATCCATCAGTCGGGTCAGCCACATCGCACCCCTCCCTCTCTGAACCTCACTGCTTGGTTCCTCCACTTCCAACAGTAGCCAGGCTTCCTCAATTATCTCACTCTGTTAGAGATATTTTGATAGCTTCCCATAAATCTTCCACTCGAAGATTTATTTGAGTAAGTGGAACGCTTCATATTGGGCACAAGGAAAGGACATAGATCCTTTCACCGCTTCCATCCAACTAGTCCTTGATTTTCTTGCTGAACTCTTCCATGCAGGTTCATCTCCATCTACTCTTAAGGTTCAATTGGCGGCTATTTCTAATTTCCATGTGGGTATTTCTGAATCTGCCCTAATGTCCCACAAACTCTGCAAAGCCTTTTTGAAAGGAGTTTTTCTTCTCAGACCTCCTGTCAGAAATCCTCCTTCTCCTTGGGACCTAAATTTAGTTCTTGCTTCTTTGATTCTTTCCCCTTTCGAACCTGCAGCTTCATGTTCCTTAAAGCTATTATCATGGAAAACTCTTTTTCTGGTGGCTATCACATCAGCTAGAAGAATTTCAGAACTTCAAGCACTCAGTTGTCGTTCTCCTTACCTTGTGTTCCATAAGGACAGAGTTTCCTTTTACGAACTAACCCGATCCTTTTGCCTAAGGTGGTTTCAACATCAAATCTAAACCAATGCATTGACCTCCCTGTTTTTCCCCGGAGTATTCAAATAGGTCTGAACAGAAATTACACTACCTGGATGTTCATCGTCAATTAAGGTACTACTTGGACAGGACGAAACTATTCAGAAAATCTGATCAGCTGTTTGTCTCCTATGCGGAAAGCAGAAAGGGACTTCCAGTTTCAAAGGTATCTTTATCCAGATGGCTAACATCTCTGATTACCCTTGTTTATGAAATTAGACACCAAGAACTGCCTAATAAACCTAAAGCCCATTCCACCAGAGCTTTGGCTACTTCTCTAGCCTTCCAAGACAGACTGCCTATTGACACCATTTGTGCAGCGGCTACTTGGGCTACTCCTCACACTTTTATTTCCCATTATAAGTTGGATTTAGCTTCTAGGCATAGAGCTAATTTTGGTTCCACTGTTCTCAGGAGTCTGTTCCGTTAGGCCACCGGGATAAGGTGCTAGGGACGGTCCCATCCAGCAAGAATGAAGGCGAGATAGACAACAACATATAGAAGTTATGTTCTTACCATAACGTTCCATGTTAGTTGTCTTCTTCTCGCCTTCTTCTTGCGTCCCACCCTCCTTCCCCCTGGCCTGGACAGACCTAGAGGAGTTGTGATCGTGACCTCTCTTTCTACCACCTCTTTCTTAGTCATATGCTATTATGCATATTTCTTGTTTCAGGATATAGGTCACCTTTTCTTCCTGCTGTTAGAGGTGGATTCTGTTTCACTGTTATACTGTTTTTGGTATAAGCTGGGTTAGCTTACAAACGAGATCTGAGGTAACTCTCGCCTAGCATTGTGGGATATAAGGGGAGCCTCGAGCCGGTGGAACCAACTCTCGAGCTTTTAGAGTGGCCGAGTCGGAGCCGAGGTCGGCTCCGAACCCATCCAGCAAGAAGAAGGCGAGAAGAAGACAACTAACATGGAACGTTATGGTAAGAACATAACTTCTATTTTTTGCATTTATACTGTTCCTGCACTTCTTTAAATCGGTTTTGTGTTGTTTAACTGTTGTAGGCTACACACTCAAGTGCGCTAGCCTGTTTAAAGCATTTACAGTGTTTTTCTGTTAAGTTACTGTTGTTCTGTTGAAAAAAGAAAAAAAATCCTTGTTTCCTGCCTTTTCTGAACTAGAGTAGTCCAGATTTCAGGTTTTACTGAATTCTGGGCTGTGGTATAAGTTCCTGTGTTGCCCATATCCTTACTTGGATAGGAGGAAGCTTCTGTGTTCACCAGTGAGAGTGGGAAGCTTTGAGCAGCTTATCTGTCCCTGGAGGGGTGGTCTGAGCCCAGCAACTAGTAGCTTATTGGCCGTTTTGGGCTAATTCCCATCTCTTTCAAGCTTCCTGCCTTAAACCCTTATTTGCGCGGTTTTCCGCACCCTGCAGTTTCACACAATGTCGCGCAGCGCCATTTAAGCTGTTTTAAACTATTCCCGGCTCCACAAAGTCTGCTCTTCAATTTTTCCCTTAGAACTAGTCTAACTCTTAAAGTAAGCACTGTACCTCCCTTCTACAGCCCAGCACTTGCTGAAATTCCTCAGTAAGCACTAACAAACTATAGCACTACACCCCCTTTTACTACCCTGAAGTACAAGGCTCCCTATCCATCCATTCCGGACAATCAATAAATCAGTTTTTTAACTATCCAGGCATGTCCAAAGTGCAGTTTCAGGTATACTCTCCAGTCCAGCTGGTGAATCTGGGAATCTTGAGGCAATGTTACAATTGCCTTATGTACACAGACAACCCTCTTCTCCTTCCAACAAACTCAAATGTATGTGAGAGATGCAACGATACAGCCAAACTGGAGGCCGAGCTCTCTCAAGCCAAGACTGGCACAGTCAGTCAGGAGAAGGAAACCATCTTGCACCACACAACCAGTCTCACATAGACCAATCGCATCAGCAAACATGACACACAAACTCACAAAAATATACTCTGAGGCACTAAATAAAAATCTGCCAAAGCAGCAGAGACCTCCAAAGCAGACATCCAAGCAACCACTACCCCACAACAACTTTCACGTATCACATACTTCACAAAGTCAGTGTGCCACACACAAGCAGCCCTTAAGGAAAAATAATGCACCTATTACACTAGTAATAGGAGACTCTATTGTCAGGCACACTGACGTCCCGCTCATAAGACTGAACAAGGAGAAGGTCACTGTAAGCTGCCTGTCGGGTGCTAGGATCCGCCACATAACACAAGCACTCAGGTCACTTCACAGCAGGTACAAATATGATTCTGTCATTGTCCATGTTGGCGTGAACGACCCAAGACATACCTCCCTGGACTACATGAAAAGAGACATAGAGGAGCTCTCTGGTCATGTAGCCCAGGCCGATATGACCCTGACCCTGAGTAGCATCTTGTCCTCACCAAGAAGGATGCCACAGTATAAAGACAAAATGATCAATTTTAACAATTGGCTAAGCTATTGGTGTCATTCAAAGGGGATCCAATGTCTGTCAGCCTGGTATGACATGCTCGACAAGCCACTTTGCTTCGCCAGGGATGGCTTGCACCTGTCACCCTTCGCTTTTCGAATACTGGCTAAGGCGCTTGCCACCCCCATAGTGCCTGTTTTAGGCAAGGCTCAAAAGACAAAACCACCTCCATAGACAATACCAGAAACAAAATCTAAGGGCTACTCAGCGCCAGAAGTCTAAACCTCAAGATGCATGCACTCGAGGCACTCCTCAGTATGGAGAAAATCGATATCTGTGCAGTCACAGAAACCTGGTTCAAGGCTCCAGAGAGCACCCCAGCACTACCAGGATTCAACTCGTACCATACTTTTCGGCCCTAGAACTCAGACCGAAATACTAAAGGCGGGGGATTATCCAACTTCATAAAGGATACCCACATCTCCAGGTTAGGGGCACTGCACGAGGCATCGAACACCCTCCAGGTGCAACTAACAGTGGGAAAAACTGCTTTTCAGTTGTAGCCTGCTACAGATCACCCACCTTGTCTCAGGATCCACACTCGGCATTCCTGAGAACATTGGAGAATATGAAGGTCTCACCAAACACCATGATTTTGGGGGATTTCAACTACCCAAACATTGACTGGGAAAACTACTCAAGTCCCAACTCCTTTGCCCAATGGTTCCTGGAGTTTATAAACTCAAACGCCATGGAACAGCTGGTCACCACTCCCACAAGAGGGGACAACATATTGGACCTGGTCATCACCAACATGGGGGATCATTGTTCCACACCAGAGGTAAACCCCTCATTGGTAAGATCAGACCACAAACTAATCACAGTGGACATCCACATCCCGACCCCACCCCCGGCCAAGGAAATCACTGTGAAAAATCTCTCAAAAGCAAACTTCACACTTCTCAAGACCGAGGTGGAAAGTTTCAAAGCCCCCGGGCAAATGGAAAATGCTATCCAAACCGCAGAATCCTTTACAAATGCACTCTATGAGCACCTACAGGAATGCATGGATCGTGCCATCCCAAGTAAAACCAAGACGCACTCCTCCAAACACAGGAGACCAGTCTGGTGGACCCCGGCCATAAATAAGCTATACAACAGAAGGAGGAAACTATTACATGATGGGGCAAAATCCCAACAAGGGAAGGCATCCCTGATCAATATTAGCAAGAAACTTCGCTCAGTCATAAAATCATCGAAGGCCAACTTCGAAAGAAAAATTGCCAAAGACTCTAAAGATAATCACAAGGCGTTCTTTAGCTACGTCAAAAATCTGGGTGGCAACTCTCAGATCTGCTCTGAGCTGGTGCAAAATGGCACAAAATACACTGAACCCACTGACATTGCCAACATCCTGGCGGACAGGTTCAGTGCAAACGTTATCCCCCCCCAAAAAAAGGGCCTGTGTTTATCACAGAAGAATGCAGTCCCCCAGTCATCACAGACACACACGTGAAAGCATCCCTTTCCAAAGTAAAAAAAAAACACAGCATCAATGGGACCGGATGGTATCCCGGGCTTACACAAGCTCCAGAAAGAACTAAACCCTCACATAAACTCACTGTTCCAACTCAGCCTTACCACAGGTTATGTACCCAAAGAATGGCGTACAGCAACAGTAATCCCCCTCCACAAAGGTGGTGCCACAACGGATCCCGGGAACTATCGCCCCATAAGCCTGACTAGCCTGGTCTGCAAGGCTATGGAGCGCATAATCATGGATCTCATAAACAAAGACATTGGGAACCTCCAAACACTGGACCCTACCCAATTCAGCTTTGTTAAAGACTGATCTTGCCTCCTAAACCTTGTTGACTTTTTTGAAATAGCTACCAAAGCCATAGATGAGGGAAAGGTAGTCTACACAGCCTACCTGGACCTCGCAAAGGCCTTCGACACAATACCCCACTCTGGCATCATAACTAAGCTTACCAGCTTAAATTTCAACCCATATGTCACAAGATGGGTTGCAAACTGGCTCAGGGATAGAACTCACATGGTCAGAGTTGTGGGTGCCATGTCAGACTCTAAACTGGTTACAAGTGGCATCCCACAGGGCTCAGTCCTGGGACCCCTCTTGTTTGGTGTATACTTCTCTGAGGTACAGGCAAGCACGGGAGGACTGTCGCTGACCAAGTTTGCAGATGATTGCAAGCTGGGAGCCATAATCGACTCTCCGGCTGACACAAGCATCCTCCAGAAGGGTCTTACAGAGACAGATACCTGGTGCCAAAACCATGGCCTTAAGCTAAATGCCAAAAAGTGCATAGTCATCCCTTTTGGGAAAAACAAAGTGCCCACAAACTACCACATAGGAGGTAATCCACTAAGTACGGAAGATGTAATTGGGGATCTGGGGACCCAAGTATATAGTAACCTCTCCTTTGACAATCACATTGCCAAAGTGGTTAGAAAAACCTGCTATATAGCTCACCTAATCACAAAAGGGTTCACATCTAGATCAAGAGAGGTCATTGTGCCCCTCTACTCATCGCTCATCAGGCCCTTAATTGAGTCCAATGCTCCATTTGGGATGTATCTTACCCGACACCTGCAACAGCTGGAGAGACCTCAAAAGTACCTCACCAAGAGGATCTTGGGCCTCAAACAGATGCCCTATGCTACTTGACTAAAGAAACTCCAGCTCTACTCAGTTGCTTACCACCTGCTCAGAGGCAATCTTTGCCTGGCATACAAGGCCATGTCTAACCCGAAATTGATGGACATGCTCCACCTCCAGAAAGCCAAATCCATTAGAGCTACATGCTCCATGGATTTAAACCTCAACACAACAATAAATAGGACATGCTGGAGGGATAGATTCATATCCCAGAGGCTTCCCTCGCTCTGGAATAGAATCCCGGTTCATGTTAGGCAGAGCCACTCGCTGACCCTCTTCAAGAGAAATCTTGATGAGTGGATGGGAAATGGGAAATTTACTCCTGGGATCACTTCTATGGCCCTGCTGGACAGAGTCTTGGGAATCTAGTCTAAAAGGGTGGCGAAAGCCAGCACATTCTGGTTAGGCTTATAAATGCCCTAGGACAGATAGCATAGTACCTACCTATGAACAACTGCTCTTTCCTCTCTGAATCCTACAGCCCTGCCTCCTTTTGATCCTGATTATCTGTCAGACCTATCACACAGGGACAGCCGGCCCAATCAAGCATTCAGACAGTCCTCCTTGAGGACTTTCCTCTCTCTCCAGATAACTCTCCAGACTATCCCACTGAGGAAGCTGCCTGTAAAAGAACATGCCAGAGGTGACACATACTCCCATCAGAAGTCTTTCACCAAAAACACTGACTTTGATGAAGGGGAAGGGTCCCCCAGATCTCCACTGGATGACATCTCCTTTGTAAACATCTTACAAATTCTTAAGCATAAAGATGGATGGTCCTCCGTTTCCCCATGCCCAGGAGTAGGTGTCCCTGGAAGCTTTTCGGTCCAGCCCATCTATGTCTTTGGATAACTTCCCCTACTGATGAGCTTCTAAATGTAGTCTCTCACCGGGTGTGGAAGGACCTGGATACTGTAGAACCCATTTCCCATTGTCCTGATAAATTTTTCACCCCCACCCCCACCCCACCCCCCAGGATAGGCCACACTGGTGTAAGGGAGTTCCTGTTGATGCTGTGGTTGTGATGGTATCTACAAAGAAGGAACTAGCAGAGCTCCTCTGTCCATCGCTCTAACAGAGAGTCCAGGGCGTTAAACAGATTTGGGAAACACGTTTTCCTTACCGACCTTTGCCTTACTGTCTGTGAACTTGGTGGCACATTTCACTAGGCTAAAGTAGGATTTGACTAAAGAGCTTTCCAAATCCCTCTCTGAGTCATACCTCTCAACGTCTTAGAGCAAGGAATCTGGACAAAGCCATTAATAAAAGTGGGACCAAGGCTCAAAAATAGGAACAGTTTTTAAATATTGCTCTTACAAACTCAAATTTGATAAAAAATCAGGCTTTGTATTAGCATGGATTTTTCTGAAGGATATGAATTCTGAAACTTAAATGTCTGTCATTATTTTCTAACTTCAGTTTTTAATGATTTGCCACTAATTTGCCAGAAAAACACAATTTTATGAAAAAAACTACCAAAAATATGAGGCAAAAATCTGGACATTCTGCAAAAATCCGTGCATTTAAGAGGTATGCTCTGAGTCCATGTCTGGAGAACTACAAGTAGTCTTCACAACTGGCTACTCTTCTGTCCATCTGTAATGTATCCATGAGGTTAGTTTCCCATGCTGCTCAGGATAACTCATGGGTGGCTGGTTCAGGCATAGCCGTTAGATGTATTTGGATGCACTTGTGCGACTTTGCAGAGCCTTTCAAGTCTTCTTTCATCAGTGCACTTTTTGATGGATCATTTTTGTTTGACCCTACTGTTAAGGAAACACTTTCCCGGAGTTAACAGAATGGAAAGACCTCATTTGCAATAGGGATGCACTTTTCTACTTCTCAGTGATCCTTTTCCAGGAATCAATGAGAAGGTAAGAAAATGCGGTTCCCCAAGTCCTAGGGTCCTGTACAAGAGTCACGTGAGGATATCTCTCCCAGAGGTAGAGGGGGGAATTCTAATGGAAAATGCCATCCTCAGGGCAGGGTAGGCCTGCAGAACCAGGATTCCTGAGACTTCTATTTAGGTAAACACTTCCAGCACTCCTTAAAGTTTGCCCAACTGCCCATCTCTGGAAGGTAGTCAGGGGGCATTTGTCTCTGCACCCATATGCCTGGGCATCAATAATGAAAGATTCTTGGATGCTTAAAACCATATCCAGAGGTTATTTCTTACCATTTTCTCAGATTCCCCCAACCAAAAGAAAAAGGCTCCCAGATGTTCCACCCAGTCAGAGGGAGGCAGAAACTCAAGAAATTCAAAAGCTGCTAGACAAATTCATCCAGGAGGACCCACCATAGCAGACAGATTCAGAGCTTACTCAAGATTCTTTTAGTGCCAAAGAAAACCAAGGACCTGAGACCAGTTCTGGACCTAAGCAAACTGAATCAGTTTGTAAAGAAGCCAAAGTTCTGAATGGTCATGGTTCAGTCCATTCTGCCATTTTTAGGCAAGGACAATTTGATGTGCCCGATCGATCTTCAGGATGCATACTATCACATCAAGATAAACATATGATCCTGAAAATTTCTTTGCTTTTGTCTGGGGGACCAGTCACTACCAGTTCAGAGCCCTGCCTTTTGGTCTCAGCACAGCACCTAAGGTAGTTACCATATATATGGCATTGGTAGCAGTTTATTTGAGACTGCTGGGATTCCGAGTGTTTCTATATGCAGACAACTAGTGCCTCACTTCCCCAGCCATGCATCTTTTTAAGAAATCCAGGGACTACTTGCTCAGTTTTTTAAGTCTCTAGGCATTTGTCAACATCTGCAGGTCTCATCTTCAGTCCGTTCAGAGCCTGGAGTTCACAGGTGCGTAATTGAACATCATAGATAGCATCTCTTCTACAACACTGAGTCCAGACCATCAGATGTCAATTGGAGCAAATTATCACACACACTTTTCCCTCAGCAAGACTTATTCTTCAGGCCATAGGGTCAATGGCAGCAGCCATAATCTTGGTTACTATGGCCCGTTTTTATATGTGCATTCTTCAGTTGAATCCATCTGTTCAGTGGACAGTTCTTCGCCATCCTGTCTCCTTATCAAACTCTCTCGAGTATGCAGAGAGAGTCTATGTTGGTGGATTCAGTTGGGTGAAGTTTCCCAAGGCCGCCCTCTTGTTTGTCTGCTGCCAGTAGCCGTGGTAACCACAGATGCTGTCAACTGGGGTGGGATTTTGGGGACAGATGGGCCAAGGCACATGGTCCACAAGAGAGACCAATTTGCACATCAGTGTCCTAGGGATGAAAACAGTCCTGATATCATTGCAGGCTTTCCAGGACTCGCTCCCTTTTGGGATGATTGCAATTCAAACTGATGACAATTCTGTTTGGTACATCAACAAATGGGGGGACCAGATCTTATCCCCTTTGTAGTGAAGCAGTGAGAGAGTGGCAGTGGGCGATCATCTCCAGCCACTTTCTTTTGGCATTGCACATATTAGGAAAATCCATTGTGCTAATGGACAACCTCAGCAGGTCCATTCTAATGCCTCATGAACGATCTCTCATTCAGTCAGTAGCAGTGTGGTTTCCCATCTGTGGGGTCAACCTTGCTGTAATCTCTTTGCATTCTCCACAGCAAGTGCAGCAGGTTCTTTGCCCTAATAACTGCCCCCCCCCCCCAGGGGGAGTCACCAAGAGATGCTGTAGTCCACATTTGGCCCTCCGGTCTCCTTTTCACTTATCCCGCAATACCTCTAATTCCATTTTTTTTACAGAAGGCACTTTGGTTGAAGAACACTGTTATTCTCACTGCCCCCTTTCGGCCTTGTCAAGTGTGATTCTCTTTCTTTTGGTCTCATCTTCCATATCCACCCTGGATACCGGATGCCAGTCCAGCCCTTCTGTCTCATCCCAAAGGGATGGAGCATCTGGACATTCCATGCCTCAAGTTGACTGCAAGGTTTCTTCAACTGCATTGATAGACAGCCAAGGCTTTCCTCCCTATTCTGACGGATACTAGCTTCCAACAAGGCCTCTACGAGGAAGATCTACAAAAGTAAATGGAAAAGATTTTCTAGTTGGGCTCTATAGAGAGAATTGGACCACTTCATTGCTCCTACTTCTGGTGCCCTTGAGTTTTTAGCATCAATTTGTTCAAGAAGGAGCTAGTTTCTCTACAATTGAAGTGCAGCTGGCAGCCATATCTAATTTTCATTCAAGTGAAAATGATTCCTCGTTACCTTCTTTGAAATTGTGCAAGGCTTTCTTTAAAGGTACTTTTTTGCTCAGGCCCCAGTGAAGGCTTCCACCCTTGGATTTGACAGCTGTGCTGCAAGGATCAACTCAGTACCCCTTTGAACCGTCAGCTAAATCTGCTTTAAAATTTTTATCCTGGAAAACTGCCTTTCCAATGGCCATTTCGTCTCGAGACGAATTTCTGAACTCCAGGCTCTCTCTTCCAAATCTCCATATCTCATCTTACACAAGACAGAATTACCTTGCGGACCAATCCATCCTTTTTTTTTCCCTAAAGTAGCCTCCAAAACTAATATTAATCAAGCCATTAATTTGCCTGTTTTCTTTCCCAACTTTGCTAACAAAGGAGAATATATGCCTTATCTTTTGGATGTACATAGACCACTCCATTTTTATCTCCATAAAACGAAATATTTCAGAAAATTGGAACAATTGTCTGTCTCTTTCTCCCTTACAAATTGGGCTTACCAATTTCTAAAATTACCTTGGCCAAATTGCTTACCGATTGCACTTCCTTTATTTACAGTCAGCAAGGTCTGTCCTTTTCCAGGCCCCCTAAAGCACACTCCACCAGATTCATGGCTACACCATCACCTTTCCAGTGTAAAACTTCAGTTAACAACATTTGTGCAGTAGCTACTTGCTTTAATTCCCATATGTTTATTGCTCATTACAAATTGGATTTCACACCCAGAAACAGGGCTGCCTTTGGTTCTGCAGTACTCTGGAATACCCTTCCATGAGGGCTAGCCAGTGTTCACGTTGCTGGGGATTCTGTCCCAATGGTTGAAGAATGAATGAAAACATTGTCAGATATAAAGTTATGTTACCACCATAACTATGCATCTGTGTTGTCCATTTTCATTCTTCCTCATCTCCCCACCCTCTGCCCCCCTTCCTATTATCTTCTGGAGTGACTTTATGGTTATTGTGGAACTTCTGTTCCAGATTTGAGCTCCAGTCTGCTGCTACTAGCCATAATTTTGTCGTAACCTAGGGTTAGTTCTTCCTATGGCTTATAAGGCAGCAAACTCAGTCTGAGGTATTGCAGGTTGACAGGGGCATTATGGGTAGAGGGAGGAACTAGAGAGTTGGAGCCAAGAGTCTAGTAAATGAGGCAATGTAGGATCTGAAATCCAATGGTTGAGGAACAATGAAAATGGACAATGCAGATGTATAGTTATGGTGAGTACATTTTTCCTGCATTAAGTAATCAAAACAGTAATAAGGAAACTCCCCACCATCTTATTAGTTCAGATTTAAAGATGCTGTTAGTACATTATATGTATGCTTGCATACTGACAAGTAGAGCTCACTGTCTGAGAGTATCCAACTCGCACTGAACTAGCAAATTAAAAAAAAAATTATGCCAGAGTGAACCTAGAAATGAGAAAACACGCTACTCAGAGTGCCTCTTCTGTTCTTTTCCAGTCTCATAATAACATGACTTTGCTAGCCAGTCAGTGATTTGTTAATGTGTATGGTGAATGTGTCATTTGTTTAGATGGAGCCAATTTTGTTTGGTACCAGTGATCTCTTATCAGTTTGAGAGATTGCCAAGAGGAGCAAACACTCCAAGTAGCTAGAATACCACAAGCAGGCAGGAAATGGGATCCAAAAAATGTTTATTCTTCTTTAGCTCCTCTATTAAACCAGTCTTCAAGAAGTATACATCACTAATGACAAAACATTCCCCTAAAATTTAAGGGGAATGTTTTGTCATTAGTAATGTATACTTCTTGAAGACTGGTTTAGTTGAGGCACTAAAGAAGAATAAACATTTTTTGGATCCTGTTTCCTGTCTGCTTGCGGTATTCTATCTTCGTATTCTGCTATTTGGTGGTTTTGTATTTATGGCGGCGGATTCTTCTTTCAATATTCCCCGAATTTTTAGAGAAGACAACTCTTTACCTGGTGGTCCAGGTTTACAGACAAATTCTCAACGGACTATGGATAGTTTTCTTGCACAGCCCTCTGCAGGTAGTTGTCAGACTTCTCCCTGCATTACTGTGTTAAATCCTGCTAGTTCCAGTATTCCATGTAATAATGGCTCTAATTCTGGTGTTGGGGGAGATAACATACCAAGTTTTATAAATCATTTGATTCAGGATAGAGCATATAGAATTAATAATCCGTTTTCGTCTGTGGGTGGAACTTTACTAGATAAACTTGAGCATTTACTGAATAAAGAGACTAAATGTTATTTTAATAATCTTGGTCTTCAACGTTATATTGATCTAGACATCTCCCCCAGAGGTCTTCGTGCTTTCAAATCATCCTCTACACCATTTGATGTTACTGACTGCATGGAGAAGGTGTTTAGAGACCGATGGTTAAATGCTGCACATAAATGTGTGATGGAATGGGTGATGATTTTGATTAAACGAGACTGTATTAAACAAAAGAAACTGAAAGAACAAATTAAACAGGTTCATTTAGCGCTTACTCAAAAGGTGGGGGCTGTGCAGACTGATAACTTGTTGGTGACTATAAATGATAAACTAAAAAAGTTGGAATCCGATATTGTTGAACAAAAAACTACTAAAAGCTACATAGATGTCCGTGATTACAGTGGAGGGCGGGCCTTTCTTTGGAACACCAATCATAAAGTGCTAAAGACGGGTTCCTCTAATCGTCAGAAGAGAGGCTTTAAAAAGAATGTTACAGTTTAATTTGCCTCGTCTGAAGGTTCATCTTTTACTACGGATTCGGAGAGTGAATAATGATCTTTTCCATCCTTACCTCCAGCCCAGCAACCCGAGGCATTTCAACAATGTTTTTGACAACAGGGAGAAGAAGAAAGAAACTTCAATCGGTAAAGAGGGTATGCTGCACCTTTGCCGGCAGGTGAAGGACAATTTAAGCAGAACTACAAACTAAGTAAATGGCAGTAATGTTGCTGCCATATCTACACCATCTCAGGTTGTTAATTTATCTGGTTGTTGCTTGACTAATGAACAGGTAGGGGTATTAAATTTGTGCTTAAAGTTCATCCCCACTGTTTTACCATCTTGGCATATTCTTGAACAAGAACCTTTTAGATTATCCCGTAAGCTACAACTGAAATGTCACTTTGATCCTAATATGAATGATATTAATGAGAGCTTGTTTGATGAATATTTTTCTTGCAATTCTGATAAGCTTGTCTTTTGTTGAAAATGTAGGTGATGTTAGTTTTAACGCATACTGTGTATTAAGCACATCTAGTATTAAATACAAGAGTGATTTTTATACCAGATTTTAGTAATAAAAGTGTTAAAAATTTTATGGCCATGGTTCGCTTTGCATTAGAACAGATTTATGGTGATTTTAGTCAGTATAAATCTCGGGTATGTTATAATTTAACTAAATGTGAATGGATAGCATTTAAAGATTTGGCACAAAGTAAACATTTGATTGTGAAGCCATCAGATAAAGGTAATAAAATTGCGATTTTACACTATAGGCAGTATTTGGAAATGTGTTATATGCATTTACATGATACGGATGTTTACAAAGTTGTCGATATTCAAACTTATTATGGGGCACTTCAGGAATATCTGATATCATTGGATAAAGCCAACGTTTAGGATATTTTACTAGGGAGGATGTGAATAAAAAGTTGAACATAGATAAATGTACTATGGCAACTTTTTATTGCCTGCCTAAGTTACATAAGTTACAACAAAGTAGGGCTATTCCACCTGGTAGGCCCATAGTTGCTGCTACAACTTATTTTTTGCACAATATTGGTATTGTTATACATGAATTTCTTTTGCCCGCATGTTCAACAGTTAGATTCCTACATTAGGGACACTTTTGATTTTCTTAATAAAATTTCCGTAATTAATTGGAATTCAAATATGTATTGGGTAACCCTGGATATAAGAAGTCTATATACAAGTATCAAACATAGGGATGGCATTACTGCTTTACAATCTGTGTTAGAAGAATGCCCATTATCGAGTTATATTATTGAATGGATCGAATTTAGTTTGAATAATTATTTTTCTTTTAATAATCGGATTTTTCATCAACTACAGGGCACAGCTATGTGGGCACCTTTTGCCCCTACCTATGCAAATATTTTTATGGCCTTTTTTGAAAAGAGCTATATCTATCATCATGTATTTTACAAAAAATGTTGTGAAGTATTATAGATATATAGATCTTATTTTATGTGCCAACATGGCATTAATGAAGTTGAGAGTTTTATTAATGACCTACAGTGTAATGAATTTAATTTATCTTTTGATGGCTTGCAATTTGGACAGATAGTTGATTTTCTAGATGTACATTTGATGGGTACTAGCACTGGTCAAATTTCTACTTCAGTGTTTAGAAAATTTCATGATGGGGGGGCAGTTTTTGCATGGTTCTAGTTTCCATCTGAGTCATTTAATTCCCTGCCTTATGGGGAATTACTACATTTACGGAGAATTTGTAATAATACAACTGATTTATTTAAAGCTATCGCATCGACTACTCAGGTGTTTTTGAATAGGGGGGTATTCTTTATTCACTCTTCTGGATGCTTTGGATAAAATTAGTGCAAATTATCCTGTAAATGCTAAAAAATTTAAAGACAAAAATGTATGCATTATAAAAAGGATACTTGCTCTCAAAATAAGTTCTATATAGTTATGTTATATAACATCTTAAGTGAACAGATGCAAGAACAAATTAGACATTATTGGAAATTTCTATTGAGGGATGGGAAGTTAACTAAGTTAATAAGTGGATTTCCTGTCTTTTCCTATAAGAGAGGTGTCACTATAGCGGATACACTTATTAAATCATATTTTATTGCCCCCGTACAATGTTTAGTAAATAATCCATTACCTAAGGGTACTTTTCCTTGCGGGAAGTGTAATATTTGTGATTTTACTTGTTCAAACATTTTATAAATTGGGTAATAAGAATTTTACTGTGTTAGCTAGCTTTTCATGTACAACTTCTGGTGTTATCTATACTTTACACTGTCCATGTAATTTAATATACATTGGGGAGACTAAAAGAATGTTTAAATATTGACTACAAGAAACATGTCAGAGACGTAAAGAAATGTAGAGTGGAAAGTTCTATTGCAATGCATTGTATGCAGTATCATAAAAGTGATTATAAGTTGTTGCAAGCTAGTATTTTAGATATAGTTTTTGTTAAATTAGGTGACGATGAAATGTTAAAGAATAAATTATTTTTTAAGGAATCTTTATTTATTTTAAAGTATAATACTTTGTTTCCTCATGTCCTTAACTGTGAAATTAATTGGAAATGCTTGATTTAATTAGTTGATTGCTGCCATAATTGTTTGATTAAGTTGGGGTATTTAAGGGGAATGTTTTGTCATTAGTAATGTATACTTCTTGAAGACTGGTTTAGTCGAGGCGCTAAAGAAGAATAAACATTTTTTGGATCCTGTTTCCTGTCTGCTTGTGGTATTCTATCTTCGTATTCTGCTATTTGGTGGTTTTGTACTCCAAGTAGCTAGGACTGTTTTTATCTTGTTAGGAAAAAAAATTAAATCAGAAAAATTCATTCTCTCCGTGTGTGTGCGCATATATATGTGTGTGTGTGTGTGTGTGTGTGTGTATGTGTGTATATATATATATATATATATATATATAACAAAATGTATGTGTGTGTGTGTGTGTGTATATATGCATATAAAAGTGGTAGAATGTCAAGTAACCAAATCTGTTTGCACTTTAGGCATGACACAGTTCCCACTGAAACTGTACACAGATTTTTTTTCTTATAGTGATCCCAAGTGAAGGTGGTTCATTGTCTGGCCAATGTTAAGCTTGAAATTGCCCACAGTGAGAGCTGAACATATTTGAATGAAATCTTTTTCATGATCAGAACAAAGAGGGGAGGAAAATGACAATATCTGTGTGTGTGTGTGGGGGGGGGGGGCATGTACTTCATTCACCAAAGTCTTGTCTTGCTATGATGACATGACACTGGCAAAGGGCGATTGTGGTATTTCCTTTTATACATGGTCTTGTATAGTCATTTCTTTCACACTACCAGGTTGCACTGTACTTTTTTTCCATTGGAAGTGAATGTGACTTTGACTTTTCAGGGTAGAGAAATGCAGTACATGTCCAGAATAAATCTGTAGTGAGTAAATGTTGCAACTGAAGTAATATATTTCCAGAATAATAACATTTTCTAACCTTTTCCAGTACTGGAAAGATGGTGGCAGTATTGCCAAGACAGCTTCAGCATTGCACTGTGTTTTTCCTTAAGGTATGAATGGCATCCATAGGTGTATTGTATACACTAGTATTCAAGGACAATATAGGTATGACCTCTTATGCATGAGTACTAGATGCATGTTTTAGGCATTTCAAAGTGAGAATCTGGTTTATTGCATTGTATTGTGTATAATTATCATCATCAACCCTCTTTTTTTTCCCATTTTCGACATTGGGTTGGGGTGTTGCATGAATGGTTGTTACCTCTCAAGTCATTGGTGCACTTGTACCTTTTTTGACAGTCATGCACGATTGTCGTAGGTGATATCCATCACTGTTGCAGTGTTTATTGTGTGAGAGGTATCCTGCCAAGGGTACTGTAAGGCCAGCCAGTATATCAGTGCTTGGGAGCCTTCCTCTTGCACTGTACATCTGACACATGCCCCAAGTTCAAAAATGTGAAGCGGTGCTCAAGATCATGAAAATCCTTAGAACTGTCTTGCCACCACCCTGAACAGTGAAACTTCACTTTCACTGGGATCTGGTAGCTGGACCTTATAGTGTGTGTCATACTTTCATGTTTATTCATTTTGGGACCTAGTCATAACCATAAGCAGTTTTCCCATTTGTCAATATTTTGGTTCCTAAAATCTTAAGAGGTCTCTTATCTTCCCTGAAAAATTACCTGGAAAACATGTGACTACAAAAGTTAACGTGGAGTAGGATTGCATCCGATTCCTCCCAGTTGGGCATTCTCTCAGCAACTGTGAAAGAAGCTTTAAAAAGTTGAAGCTAAAAGGCAGATTCTGATATCTCTGCTGGGGAACCTAAGACCATAGATTGCCCAGTAATGTTCAACAAGCGCTGCCTTACTGGCATATGGGTACTAGTACCCTGCTGCCTCTTCTCTTGCAGTCTCTGCCTGATCTGTGCCGAACATACAAAGCTATGTCAAACTCAGAGCTGTTGAACATGCTCCACGTAAAGAAATCCCAATCCCTCCGAGTTACACGCTCTAGGGACCTAAACCTTGTCACCACAATAAACAGAGCATGCCGGAGGGATAGATTCCTGTCCCAGGGACTTCCCATACTCTGGAATAAACTACCTATCTATATCAAACAAAGCTCCTCATTAGCACTCTTCAAGAAAAATCTTGATGATTGGATGGGAAATAGGAAATTCACCCCGGGGATCACCTCTGTGGCTCTGCTCGGCAGTGGCACAGGAAAATAATTTTCTTGGGTGGCAAAAGCCAGGGTACCTTTTTGGCTGGGCTTGTATAGGCCCCAGGGCCAATAGCCTAGTACCTACCTATGAACCAGTCTGACTTTCAGACTTCTCCATTTGAATGTATGTGAGTGTGAAGGGCTAATCAGCTGCCAGGGCAGGATAGTCCTTCTCAACCACAGATAGTAGCTCTCTGTTTTTTTTATTGTGCTACACTGGAAGAGAAGGATCTTTGAGAAGACTGCCTTTCTTTGGCAAATTTGATCTCTGAAGCTACGATAAGAAACCCTTTGGGTTATTTTTTTCCTCCATCTGTCTTTTCTTTTAGTGCTTGTAATGTATACAGTCTTGGTGTGATTGTTTCTTTAAGAAAGGTAATAAGTGCATTTTTTTATTTCTTAAAAACAGTAAAGGGTTATTCTGTGTATGGTAGGCCGAATACTAGTCTCTCAAGGGTTTATAACCCTTTCTAAATGTTTTATGGAATTTTGTGAATGCTTAACAGACTTTTCTGTACTGGGGCCATTATGGTGCCGTAATTGCTTGTAAATTTGCAGTTGCTGTTTACATTGATTTAAGGCATGAGTTTGAATGTTTGACAGGAACACCTTCTTTCACAGTTTTCTTTAGATCTTTGTATAAAGAGTTTATTGAAATAATTTAATGATATTTTAAACACGTTTTTTTTTCTTTCCAATTGCGATTTTTGGCACCATTTTGTTTTCTGACAGGACGGTTGCTTAACTTTAAACTGAAATCCATGCATAATTCTAATTTGCAGTGTTTTTATGCATGTGGGACTGAACTTGCCCATTTATTGGTTTTATTGGGGAGGGTTGATGTTATGTATTGGTGCTTAGTATGTATCTACTTAATTACTGTTTTTTTTTTTTTTTGCTTCAGTATAGTATTCTGTTTCTCTGTTTTATATCTTTACATTGCTATTTTAATGGAAAATATAGGTATATGATCCCTTTGTAATACTGGAAGTACTGTTTCACTAGTAGTTTGTGCTGAGCTTCGTATTTTTTTGTCCCTGTCTAGATGGACTCTGAGACTGCACCCACCCCCCCACCACCATCTACCCAGTCTGCACACTAAAGTAAAACAAAATATGCCTAACCTTATGGCTTGTAACTCTGCAGTAGCCTCAGACACGAGCAGGTTATTGGACCACTCGCTGCCTTTTACCTCCAGGTCCCTTGGTGTGGCATTGGTACCACAGCTGTGCATAACACAAATGTCAGACACTTCCTGTGGGGCTGAACCCTTGCCTGGTTCATTCAGGTACGGGAAAAACAAATTCTGTAGGTGCAGGGGAAGTCAAGGATGCAGAATCCATTGCCAAGGCTAATAAATTTCCCCCTGAGGATTTTCCTCAGTATAGCGCATATTAAAAGGCAACCAAAATCTCACGTTGTAGTTGAGCAGCAGTCTCTTTCAGGTTTCCCACCAGAGGTGGTGGCTATGGCTAGATCCGTTGTTCAAACAGCTGATTGCTGGGTGCATACCAGGGTTAATAGTAACACCAGTGCTTTCATCTTCGGTCTTTTTGCTATGCATCCTGATTCTGAAGGGGATTAGGTATCTGAGGGTTCTGACCCATCTGAGTTTGAGCAGTCTGTCCCCCCAGATGGTGAGCAGATACAGGAACCAAAACAGATGTTTTCTTTTCCTAAATGCTGGCTAGATTTAGGGATGTATTTAATTGGGTGCTCCTGAGACTGGCAGGGTCTGTGATCTTTTGGAGGATGAGGCACCAATCCTTGAGTTCATCCTTCCAATGATCTTGGCATTAGAGAGTGTTTTTAAGAATGCCTTGTAGTTATAGGTTCATAGGTTCATACTAGGCTATCTGGCAAAGATCTCCTCTTACCAAGATAGACATGTACAGCATGGAACAACTCTCTGCCATGCTTCTCTGTTGATCTTGTTTCTGGGATTTGTTCAGTTGTCAAGGGTTTCTCTGTCATCTCTTCTATGAATCTTAAAATTCTTGTTTTTTTAAGCCTCTCGGTCTTTATGATCTCTATATAGGTTTCTGAGATTTTGACATGGCCTTAGGTGTCAGGCATTCATCAAATCTGGTTTGATATGGCCTTTATATGTCAGGCACATGAGACTGAATAAGCACTCATTCCTGAGATTTTCTTTTTTTAAGACACTTTTTTGAGCAGCTTTACTTCCTTTGACCCTTTTGGTTTGGAACTTTGTGCACATTTCAAGGGCTCTGGGCATAATCATGGAGTCAATCAGCTGGGATGAGCAGGGTGAGTGATGTGAATTGATGATGATGATTGATGGAGATGAGAAGGATGACCTAACTACTTTAGCAACATCCTAACTACTTTGAGGTTTTCCTAACAACAGGAAAGGCTACAGCTCTGTCAGCTTTTCTGTGTCAAACTATGACTTTTCTCTGATGACTTTCCCAGATCTGTGTTTGCTTTGGTAACTATATTGTAGCTAGTTTTGGCTTGTTTTTTTTTTGTTGCTATGGCTATTTATCATTTTAGGCTTATGGCCATGGCTCTTCTTTATCCGTTTCTGTCTTTATTCTGTGATGATATCTGTTTTGCAGTGTGTTTGTGTTATGAGTCACCCTGCCCACGCCCAGTTTGCATAACTTTTCAAACTTTGTCCCTCATATGTTTGCTTGTGACTCAGAAAAGTAGATGTGGAACAAGAGTGTGGGACTGAGGAGACCCAGGACTGACCACCTTTTGGACTGACTTGAGTCTGACATGACATGGCTCCTCTGACCCTGTGAGTGGTCTCTGCAACCCATCTTGTCACCTTGATTGTGATGTATGGGTTTTATGTTGTGCTTTTGAGATGAGTTTTTCGACAGTAGGCTGGGTATTGTGCCTTGCAGTAGCAAGGGCAGGGTGGTGGGCTGTATGGATGTGCGCTCCCTCCTCACGCCACTTTAAGAAAAAGTCAACCAAGTTTGCCAAATATCTTTGAACAAAAGCAAACAAACTGGGGATCAAAGTCTGTGTGTTCCAAAGTTTTATATTTATATTCCTTTTATTTCCAGTCTCTCCATGGATCCCTCCATGGGCTTGTCAAGCTAATGGGTCAAGGGAACCAGGGTCTGTGGAGGCACCTATGAAGTGGGACCACACATGCGCTGCACACAGCTGCTCCTTGGCTGAGTGATCCTGAGGTGAGGCTAAGATTAAACAGCTGTCCTTGTGTAGGGTTTAATTCCTCGTTGAGTTGGATTCAGGACACGACACCATCGGTCCCGGTCCATCCCATGTTTTTTTTGTGAGGGGCTGAGGCTGGGCTGGGGCTTGGAGATGTTTGAGGCTAGGGCTACTCTCCTCTGGATATCTCCTTTGGGGGGGGGAGTTTGCACTGAACCCGTCAGCCAGTAGTATGTTGGCAATGTGTTAGGTTCAGTAATTTTCTTTCATTTTAATTCTAATTCTGCATATCTGGAGTTTTCTCCTAGGTTTAAACATAGCTAAAAAAAGAGTTTATGATTCTCTCTTTTAGAGTCCCATTTTTTTCTCTCAAAATTTGCCTCTATTGTTTACTGAGGGGTCTCCCTAAAAAAATTTTGGAAATGTATGGTTTCTTGCACCTTGCTGAGTCTCCTGGGCCCCTTGTCTGCAGACCTTGTTTCTGTCTCTCCAGGTGCCGTTTCTAATAAAATTTCTCTCTCTTCAAATATAGCCCCTCAAGATAAATTAGGCAAGTGGCTAGAATCTCAGGGAGAGAAGCTGGGTTATCTTTTAAAATATTTAACTGTTTTATGCGGAAGTTTGTGTTGAGATGCATCTATAGTTTAGATGAGTTTGCTTCATCATTGCATGTTGAGCAAGACGTTTGTCAAAGATAGTTTCCAGTATTTCTCGGGTGTCAAAACTTGTGTTAAAGACAGTCTTAGAAGGGGCTGATACTATTTCTTGAAATGCTGTTTTGTCTGTGGTGATGGAAGTATGCTTAGCTGCACAGCCAGATTATTTTTTTCCGATTACTTAAAAATGACATTTTAAATGCTCCTATTAAGTCTGATTGTGTGTTTGGTAGTATAGCTAATCAGTTCCTTAAACACTGGGATGGCTGAGATAAATTGTTGCAGGGTATGTCTGTGTTTCATATTCTGTTTTTCCTCCTTTAAACAGGATCATTTTTGGCAGCCTCTTAAAACAGAAGTCCCAGCCTAACAAGAACCAATGTAACTAAAGGAAAAGCAGCATATTGACAGCTCTACTATGCCCAACAAGGGGAAGGGGGTCCATTTTCCAAAAAGGATAACTGCCCTCCCAACTTAAGACTAAGCCAAGATGAAGCACCTATCTTTTTCAGTTCCCTATGGGGTGCTACATCTATCAAATTGTCTCACAAGGGGGTATGTCAGTGATTTCCAACAAATGTATTCTTAGCATTGTGGGCAATGGTTACCAGTGGCAGTTAAAAGACCATTCTCCTCTCTTAATGGGAGTTCCTCTTCATCCACTGGATCAGTCTTTGTTACTCTCTCCTATTCTCCAACATCTGCTGAACTTTTTTGGGGGAGGAAGGTCATAGAACTGGTGCTTCTTTCCCAGAGAATGAGGAGTTTTGTTCCTGAATTTTCCTGGTTCCCAAAAAAGAAAATGCATGGAGACGAGTACTGGACTTGTCTTTTCTGAATATCTTTATCCAGATTACAAAATTCAGGATTCTCACCTTGCAGACAGTGATTTCTCCTTCTAATGACCACTGCTTTATGATGACACTGGACTTAAAATATACCTTTCATGATATCACCATTGCTAATCATTTTTGGAAGCACCTGAGATTTGTTGTCTCTGGGTCGCATTTTCAGTTTTCTGTATTGCCCTTTGGGCTATCCATTGCTCTTAGTGTTTACAACATGTCTTGCCCTGGTAGTGGCCTAATGTGTGCTATGAGCATCCACATTTTGCCTTACTTGAATGACTTGCAGAGTCTTCATCCAAGGGTTTGGAATAGTTAAATAAGGTTTTGGCCTTAATATCTTTTCTAGGGTTCAAGTTGAGCCTACTAAAGTTGTGTCTGACCCCCTCACAAAGACTCATCTTTCAAGGTTGTCTTATGGACTTCAATGTAATGCAAGATTCTTTCTTACCCAGAGGTGTTTCTGGAATTCTCCATGAGGAATGTCACCAGCATAAGAATTCCTGAAAATTCTTGGTCAGATAGTGTCCATGATACTCACAAGCTTATCATCACATGGGGAAAATTCAATAGTATGTCTAAAATGTTTGGACTCTGCACCTTCATTCCCTGGAAACCCAGTGACGGTGTTTCCATTCATCAGATGAGAGTTACAGTGATGGAGAGAATAGTTGATGGTCAATCCAGGATTTCCATTTTTCCCGTCTGATTCCAGTGCAGTCTATGCAGATAGATTTATCTGACATAACACTGGGAGCTTTGTCAGTGGAGAAGCAAGTGCAAGCCTCTTGGGGACCCATGAATGCTCAGAAGCCCATCATTTTCAAGGAGATGATGGTGATTCACATGTTGAAGGGTTTTCATCCCCTATGGACGCCTGGTCCTCTTCAAGAGATTAATGACATAACAGTAATGTTGTATCTCAACAAACGGAGGTAAGAGGTCTTACCCTCTGTCCCTGTTGGCATGGGATCTGGTTTCTCAGTATTCTCTCTCCAGGATTCTTGCATTTTGTCAGAGCAGAATTTTGTGGTAAACAGGCTACTCAGAGCCTAAGTAAATCCTTGCAAATTGAAGCTCAAGCCAGTGGTGGTCCAGGATCTAGTCCAGATGTGGGGAACACCTCAAGTAGATCTGTTTGCCTCCTTTCGTAACAACTAGAGAAATTATGTTAAGACATCCTTTCAGCTATGCTTGGAGGACAGATGCATTCTTGATCCCAGGGAAGAGAATGTTCCTTTATGCATGTCCACCCTTTCTTCTGATTCAGAAGGCACTTCTAAAAGTTCAGAGAAATTCCAAAAATCATTGTGGTGAAACCCTATTGGCCTAAGCAGTGGTTTTCCTTTTAATGGTATTGGCCAAGGACAGTTACTGCAAACTGCCACACACTCTGGATCTGCTCACATAGTCTCAGGGGCAACTGGTACACACAGATTTAGAGAAAATTCAATTGACAGTCTGGATGATTCAATTTTGACTCCCTTAGGCACTTGTTTCATGAGGCTGTACAGGTGTCAAAGGAGGCCAAAAAAAACTGCTACTAGAAAATCTTATGTTTATAAATGGATGAAGTTTTCTAAGTTATGTCTAAATGTTAATGGTGTTCCATTAACGTTAATATCCGCCTGGTCTTGAAATATTTGTGTGAGCTAGTTCAGGATGGCTTATCGTACGTGTCTGTCCAGGTACATTTTATGGCCATCTCGAGTATCTGCCTTTGGATCTCCCTCTTTCTTTTTTGGTAAATATTTTATGAAAGGATTATTGCATGTAAGACCCTCTTACAAGCAAATTCCTCCTTTGTAGGATCTCAGTCGTGTTCCAGAAAATTTGACTTTGACACATTTTGAACCGGCGTCTCACGTTGATCTCAAGTTCTTAACGTGGAAAACTGTTTAGTTTGTTGCTCTGACATCTGCAAGGAGAGTTTCTAAGCTGTGAGCGCTCATGGTAAAGCACCCTTGCCTTGTATTCCACAAGGATAGAGTTGTGTTGCAGACCAATCCTTTTTCATGCCAAAAGTGGTTTCAGCACTCTCACTTAATCAGTCCATCAGTCTCCTTGTGTTCTTTCCACAACGTAAGAACTGGGTAGAGAGGATTCTTCATACCTTGTATGTGCATCAGCAGCTCAGGTACTACCTTGACAGAGCAAAGCCTTTTAGGAAGACCAAAAGGCTTTTTATTTCCTTGTTTGGGGTGAAGAAAGGTCAGCCTGACTCTAAGCAAACCATTGCACATTGATTGCCATTTGGTGTTATTTTCTGTAACACCTAATGCGGTAAGTTGAATCCAAGCATGGTAAAAGCACATTCCACTAGGGCCTTTTCTTCTTCAGTAGCATTTTGGAAAAGGTTGGACTTGGAGTATTCTAGAGGCAGCAGCTTGGTCTTCACTCCATACTTTTATGAAGCACTACAAATTTGGATGCCTTTTCTAGATCCAGAACAGGCTTCACTAGGACCATTCTCCAGGGTTCCAGGAGCCTTATCATTTCTCCTCCAAGGTTTGGGCAGGCTTTGGGATTCTACCCATATGCCAGTAAGACAGTGTGTTTGTTGAGCGTGGTACAGTTGCACAAGTTCCACTTTACCTGTAACATTAGCAGTAGATGTTCACAGGACACACTGCCTTACTAGCAGCAAGCTCCCATCATCCCCCTTTAATTGGCTGTATATAGTTTTTCTTTGTTTTTTGCTGTTTTTTTTATTTTTGTTCAGCAGCTTTTGTGTGTGTGTGTGTGTGTGTGTGTGTGTGTGTGTGTGTGTGTGTGTGTGTGTGTGTGTGTGTGTGTGTGTGTGTGTCTCCTTTGGTTTGGAGAAGTAGGTTTTTGCAAAGCTTGATCTTTCCATCTGCTCTTCCTTTTGGGCCCTAGAGAATACAGTGAGGGCTGTTGTCTGTGACTGTGAAGGAATATCCTGCTCTCTTGGTCCTTCACACACTCAGACATGCAGAGGGAGGAGTCTGGAAGCTCCGAGAGACTGCCACAGAGAGGGTAGTAAGGCAGTACTACCCATGCACCAGTAAAGCAGTGTGTTCTATGAACATGTACTGTTACAACTGGAACTTGCACAACTGTACTTTTTCTGCTGCTCCTGCTGTCACAGCCCCATCGGAGCCCGATAAGGCACAAATCTCATCACACCGTGCTCTACCAATCTGATGGATAAGGGTTTTGAAAGCAGAACCATGGCTTATTGTTTCTGTATAGATACCTAAAATTTTAATCTGAAAGCAAGTCCCCGATACCCTCATCGAAGGTACATCAAGGGTCTGATCCTCCCCATTAACATCCATGCTGATACTTCCAAGAAAAAGAAGCCAAAGACTAAACATAACTCATTTTCTGTCCCTTTAGTTCTTGGAGATATACAGAAGGAGTGGCATGACTTTTCTCAAGGGCTTTTTAAGACAGTTGTATCCCTAAAACCTCTTCAGTTCTTTTCCCTCTACTACTACTACCACCACCACTACCATAAGAGAGTGCGGGATTCCTCTTCTAAAGAAGACCCAAAATCATATATAAATTCTCTTGCTTGTTCGTCTCTGAGACATTAACCTGTTAGTTTAGAATCTAAGGTTGGGGATACTGTCTCCATACTATTCCTTAGAGGAGTTTTCTTTCAGTGACACTTGAAAGTGATTCATCATTTTCAGTGGAAGGATAAGCCGATGTCTGATGTGAAAATAGTTATTAATATTTGTATGCGGGAGTACTCATGCATTCTGCAGTTCTGCCCATATTAGAGACTTGACAGGATATCTTTGCTTAGACCTTCCTTAAACCCAGAAACCCAACTTCCAGCACCCTAATAACCTGCTTGATTCAATAAGGTTCTGAACTCCCATAAATTATCTTTCAAAAATCTTTCTTCATACCTAACAGTGATTTTTTTCTACACTCTGACAAGCCCCATAAGCTGCTTCCATCTTATAATGCACTTAATTAAGACAACAGGGCTACGGATAAGTACAGAAAGAATGTATACACTTCTGCTACACTTTTTCTGTTCCACATGAGTGAATTACTCTTATACATGCCCAAGTCAGGCTGTAAAGTTTCTATGTTGTCTTTTCTTATTTCTGCCTCCCTGCTGTTACGATTCTACAGATGCATTTTCTAAAGTTGTGGCCACTGGGTCTGTAAAGGAGACACTCTGAGTCTTTACCAGATGATGTCAAGTCCATATTATTGAATGCCCCTCTGAGCAGAGAAAACCTTTTTGGCCCTGCTGTTGCTGAAATCTTTAAAAAACTGGAAGAGAGAAGTAAAATTATGCAAGCAGATTTTTCTCTAGATGAGATTAAAAGCAGCATAAAATGATCAGTAATAGGGCAGAGTCTTAAAATACTCATTTATAAAAGGGTTAGCACATTGATAAAATTTGGCAACCTACTTGCCCCAAGAGTTCCAGAGGAGCAGTAATGCATTGTTAAGCAGTTTCTTGCAATGAGTCAGAAATTATCTGACAGCATCAGCCATGCAGCAGCCTACATGGCTTTTAGGATCAGGTTAGGTGTCACAGTGCACTCCTGGATGGCAAGCAGACAGTTGCGTAAAATGGCTAAAAACTAGCTATTAGGTTTTTGGAATGTTTTTGGGGGGGCCACAGTAGTCATTCAGGTTGAGTAAGGCTGTTGGCATATACATTATATGTTGTACAGCACATATTGTCTAGAACATGAATTATTAATCTGCATGCTTTTTTCCATCCTGTTTAAGGTGATAAATTATTCCCCTCTGTTTCTTTTCCTTTGTGTTTTTATGAATTTGTTACTCAGTGTTCATGGTTTGGGCCACAGTTTAAACAACCGAGTTACCATTTGGTAGAAATAATTGTATGCAGCTTTCTGTTAATGGAGTAAAGGCGGCTAATAATTAATGTAGCAGTGCTGTTTGAGCACTTTTGAGGGTCTTGACTTTAAAGTTTGTTGACATAGTAAATATTCAGGAAGAAAGCAGCTTAAATCCTGCACTCTCGGCCGTTAGTCACAGTTGCTTGCCCATGCTAAGAGGTGTTCTTTAGTCTTAAAATGTAACACGAACTTTAATGACATGAGAAGTAACTCTGGATATGACAATGTCTGTAGTAATGTCTTTTAGACTATTTATATTTTTGGACCAATCCAACCTAAAATCCTTGGGTGTAGAAAACATTTATCACTGCACGACCGTTAACTCTGCTTCCTGTTATAATCTTCCACATTACTAATGTCTTAACAAAATGTCTTTTGTTTTCTTTTCAAAAAAGTTACTACTTGCTGCAGCCCTGTTTTATTAGTGAACTGAGCCACTTGATTCTGCCATAACTGTCGGTGCATTCTCGATGTGAAACTCTGTGCACTTTTGGATAACTCGTTAAATCGTACACTGATATTAGTATCACAAATTTAGTGCCTGAAGTCATGTTCTGTACTAACTGGGCTATTTCTTATCAGTGGCATAGTGAATATTTGTAAGGCAATGTCGTTATTTTTTTGAAATCACTTTAATTCAAACTAAAGAGTCCAAGGTGGGAAGCAGCACTTTGAGGATCATGATGTTCCAGTTATAGAAGTCTTTTAGGTATGAATAAAGGATGTCCAAACAGATCAGGATGCAACAACTTAAGGTTGCTAGGTGCTTCTGGGATTTTTAATACTGTTTTAGTGCAAGAACTACTCGGAGCTCAAAAAAAAAAAACTCTCTTCCTCTGCACTGTGTGCGACTCCAAAATGTGAAGCAGATTTTTAATCTTTCCAAACATGATCAGTGATTTATCTGCAGTACATATCTCTGGCAATCTAATTTTTATTATTTTTCCATAATCTCTCAAGTCAGCTGTTAGAGTAGATGGAAAGCCCTTTATGCGCACTTGTGCGAGATATGTATGTATGTATGTAATTAAGGTAGAACAATCCTAAGGTTGACAGGTACTGTTGTGCTGCAGGAAAAATCGACTGCAAGTTTGAATGAGTGCACATTTGTGTGAATGGGAATAATGGTAAGTGCATAGCTTGTAAGTAAAACTTTGCTAAGTTATTTCAGTGCAGGTGTGCTGTGGGTGGTAACTACTAATTTATTGTGTGAATTTGGGGTGGATGCCGTTGTAGGTTGTATTGGTGGGAGGGCAGGGCTATACTGCCAGTACGTTTTTCTTTTCTGGTGCTGTCATAGTATTTACTTTGTTTAGGAGTATTTTTCTCATTAGAGTTGATGCGAACCTGGAGTTGGTGTATTAGTTCTGGGGAACCCCCTCACATGGGGGGTGCAGATGGGGGTCCTATTGCAGACATTGGGTCAAACTGGCCAGAATTTGATTTGCGCAACTCAGATGCTGCATGCACTTTTAGAGGGAGGAGAAGAAAAATGGACATTTGTTTTTCTCTTCCGGAAGAAAGAGTAGGGGCATAGGTACTGGATATTGATAGAGGAGCAGTATATCTTGCAAGGAGGATGAGGCTGCAGGGATAATGTCTTTTAATGGAAGCAGGAGACATGTTGCATTTCGTTACCTGCCCATCCTTTGGGACCTTGTGTACATGCCCAGGGAAAGCATGAGGTGGAATGCATTACATCAGTTCTCTGGCTACCTGGATGTTGACCACACCCAGTTAGAGAACAGATTGGCACAGTTGTGAATGTAGGTCAGATTGTCAACAAGCATGGGGGGGGGGGGGTACCACGGTATAGGATCTTTAATTTTTTTCAGTAGAACCCTACAAGAATATATGTATTCATCACTGTGAGACTCTTCGGGATATCGTAGAAGGCTGAAAGTGTTAACAACAACAAAAAAATTAGACCACAAAGCATCAGCAATCTTTGTTTTATTATTCTACTTATTAGCATCAGAAATGTTCTTCAAGGGTTTCCTCAAAATACTAAGGTAGGAGTACAGTGGGAAAAATTAATACTGAACAAAGAACAAGGTGGTTTGGAACTTGCAGATCTGAAACTTAGCTTTCAATCTTTCCCAAATGAAAACCTGTGAAAGACATAGTGCTCATCATGATAGGCCCATATTTGGGTCGATCTAGAAAAAGAATGTAAAGAATGTTATGTCCAACCGTATATACATAAAATTATTGACCGTCTTTGCTAAAGGAAATTAGGCCTTGTAAAAAAACAGAATACTGCTAATAGGTAATGCTGCATTGTATTGTAATAAGAAAAACACAGAAGAGGGTATCACAAGCATTTAGAGACAAAAGAACCAAGAATCGCAATTTTAGGAGCAGATGATAAAAGGAGGTGAGGTAATAAAAGGGAGGGAGGGAATCAAGACAAATTTTCAGAGTTCCTGAACTCTGATCAGTTTGCATGTATAGGTCTAAAACTAGAGTTCAAAAAAAGGTACATGGTAACTGATAGTAATTGTGTTAAACCACAATATATTTTATATTTATAACTGAGGCCAGAAGATAAGTGGCTAACTCAAAATGAGTAATGTAGAGCATAATGGACAATATTAGATTTGAACAGTCAAAAGAAGTACAAAGGTAAAAGTAACATGGAGTTAACATTTAAAGGTCTTAAATGTTATCAGTGGAAGAAATATCTTAATTCTAGTTATGCAAATGAATAGAGAAGACTTGGCGGGTAATTCAGTAAGTCCTACATAGAGCGATTCTCAGCGTAGGAATAGTGGTGCGGCCTGAACACGAAGTCAGGAGGCCGAGCAATCCAGGAAACAAGGCTGGAGGCATGCACGAGCCTCCCAGCATTGTCCGTACACAGAGGAAACCGCATAATGCAAATCACCTCATTTGTTGTTGAAAACCATGCAAATGAGATGAATTTGCGATCCAGGAAGCAGACAGGCATCCGTGTAGGAGCTGTATCTGCAAGAGAAATGTATGCGGTTACAAACAGTGTACCGGAATATAAAAATAAAAAAGGGGCCGTGACGACTCAAAAGCACGTATTAAATGCAGTAGGCATGCCAACGGCCTAAATTATGGCAATTGCCATGTAAAACTGATGCAATTAATGAAAAATCAAAAGAATTTTAACACATATGACACGTTTAAGTGGTGCGCAGTGACATGCAAACAGAATAGATCGTAAAATCAAAATTAAAATACCAAAATGTGAGCTATAAAGCTATATTAAAGTTCCCCATTACACTGGCTAGTAGGCAGAGTCATACAGTGGCAGGTTGGTTGCCAAGGACATAGGCTCTGGTGTAGTGCAGTTAACTAGGGTATATGTAATTAGATGCATGTAAATGAGCAAAGTGTACTGAATAGCAAAATGGGCCACCATGTCCACAGGTACCTAACCATGTAGGGGCTACAACGTGGTAGGCAGAAGAGGCAACTGGCATGAGAAGGGGGTGTGTCAGGGTTTGTGGAAGCACATTGGAGCTCAGCGGCTCCTGTTTGCGCTCAGCTAACCACAGCTAAGCAGAGGTTTGTCTGAGGCTGCTAAGCTGGGCTTAGTTAAAGAAATGCTGAGCGTGCTCATGTCCAAGGGAAGGCCCTTTCTACTCAGCAATATTTACACTAGCTCCACAGGTTTGCACGGAGCGCCATGGGGCTTAGAAGTGGAGGAAATTGAAAAAAGAAATAAAAGAAAATAGCTGAGAAAAGGCAATCAACTATAAATGACTAATAAGCCCTCTGTCACTCACAGTGGGCCATTCAAACCCCTCAATAATGTAGCTGGCGGGTGGACTATATCATAGCCAATCACACGGGCTGCATCTGCAGCACACCAATATAAAGTATGCAGACACCCTTATTTTCCCACATACTCTGCATCTTTGGAGTACATACTTGGGAATTTTAACTGACAAAATGATAGGGGCTGCTGCTGCTTTGCTTCATCTCTACGTGCTACAGGCTGAGGTATTGATGAGGATGATGCTGACAACTGGCCCAGACTGAGGAGGACAATAGTGTTCAGGCCCAGCGTAACCTTTCAGGGGCTACATGAGCTAGAGATAGTAGATCGCTACAGGGTGGACAGAGACATACAACAGCAACTCACCGAGCTCTGCTGCCTTCACCTCAGACCCAGAGCCAACAGAGGGGAACCTATCCCAATGGAAACAAAGGTATGTGTAGCCTTAAGAATAGTAGCTACAGGTACTTTCCAAAGACCCACTGGGGACATCATGGGGATCTCAAACGCATCCGCATCCAGGGTACTCCACCAGTTCCTGGATGTCATGCTAACACATGTCAGTGAGCACATTTATTTCCCTAACACCCCTAAGGACAGGACCAGCAATATGCATCTCTTCCACCGTGTAGCACACTACCCAGAGGTACTGGGTGCCATAGACTACACTCATGCACATCAAAGCACCACCTGGTGAGGAGGGTAGAGTCTATGTCAACCGTAAGGGCTATCACTCCATCAACTGCCAGGTCATGTGCAATGCCGAGGGCATTATCAATGTGTATGCTAGCAGCCATAAAGACTCCCACATATGGCACGCCTCACAGTTGTACCAGGCATTTGCCAGGGGGAACATCCTGTACGGCCATCTAGTGGGGGATTCTGGATATGCACTGGAACTGTGGATGATGGCACCCATCAGAAATGCACACACCCCCACTGAAGAACGCCATAATGAGGCACATGCACAAACTAGGAACATGCGTTTGGACTGTTCCAGTCATGGTTCTGCTGCCTTGACATATCTGGTGGAGGCCTGCAGTACTCTCCAGCCACATGTGCACACATGTTCATAGTATCTGCCATGCTACACAATATGATCCTGCTGAAACAGCTATGGTGGGAACATCACAGGGAAAGGGGACACAGACCCTTCACCATTGACAAGGGCCCCACAGGCACAGGGGTACTTTGAGGACGACCTCAGCCTGTTCCTGTAGGCAGATGTAGGCATGCCCAATACGGCCTGGCATTGGCAAAGAGGCAATGCATAGCACATACACTGACACATTAAGGGCCCAGGGACTGACACCTCACTCAAATTCACATACACACACTAAAATGGATGCCAGTCACTTTACACTACCAATACCTTACCCATGTATAGGCTGCGTATTGCCTGCATCCGACAGAGTCAGCCCTGAAACACTGTCCTCTCAACTGCTGCTGACACAATGTAAGTCACTCTCATTAACTGAAAATGAATGGGGTAGTAGAATGTGGTAGCATATGTATGGTGTTGCATGTATGCCTGGGAATGGTGTGGGTTACCAGGATAGCAGCAGACAACGGACAGCTATGTAGGACAGCAGGAATTCTCACCCAAATACTGGCTTACCCACAATATGCAGTAGGCCTTAAGTCAGCAAAATCCACTGCACTAGGTGAGGGACTTGCAAACAGTGGGGTCAAAGGACAAATGCATGGACGTCAATGTTGGAGTCCCATACATAGCTCTAATCCTCTTACAGCAAGAAATCTGCACAAACCCATAAAGACATGTGGGGCAAAGCCCCAAAAACAGGGACAAGTCATAAATATTGCACTTAATAGAAAGTTGATAGAATTCATGCTACTGCAACAGTTATTCTCTGAAGGTCAAGAAGTCTGAAACTCAAATGTCTGTCATTACTTTCTAACTTCAGTCTGTAATGAATTCACTATTATTTGCCACACAACCACAATTTTATGAAAAATGGACCCAAAATATGAGCTAAACGTCGGCACAGTCGGTAAAAATGTGTACACTTGAGAAGTATGCCCCCTCCCCTCAACACACCTTTGTTCACATAGAAGTACAGTAACATTTATGTCTGTAAGATGATAGCAGCAGGCCACACATTCCCAGGGCTGTCACAATCAACTTGATAACTTGTTCCATTTCTACAATATGCAGGGGTCAATGTGCTATGTATGTTTGTGGTTAACAGTGTCAGCAAGTAGACACCACTTTTTGGTGGCTGTTGTGGCTTAGAGGTCTAAGTATAGTACTGTAATTGTCAGGGTCCATGGTTCAAGACTGGCTGTGGCAACTATTTTGCATGTCAGCTGCTCCAACGGTAGGAGTTGTACACTCTGGCCAGAAATCAATATTTGTTACTGCAGGAAAGCAGGACAATGGAGGGATAAGGGGCCATACATATGGACAGTACACAGGTCTGAGTAACCTACATAGTGCCTACTACAACAGCAAGTTGTGACAAGTCAGTTGAGTGCCAGGATATAAAGGCTTCCACATCACTGTGTCAGTACTGATCAGTGGCGGCTCGTGCTATTGGACTGCAGCTGCCCCAGCAAAGTAAAAAGTAAAGAATTAAAAGAATAAAAAGAAAAAAATGAAATAAAAAAATGCGAATCCCAGACTTCCGTGCATGCGTGCTCAGTGCATTCCCGGAACCCACGCAGGAATCCAGACTGCTGGCAAACCAGCACTCTGCAGAGTCCCAGAAGTCTATGCAGTTAGAACTGCATAGAGTGGGAGGGGATTGGCTCTCTCGCCAGGGCTTACTTGCAGGACAGACCCGGAGAATGCAGCTAGAGGCTTGTATGGATTAACAGACAAACTCTGCAGGTAGTGTGTGAATGAGTGTGTGTGAGAGTCCTCAGGAGGAGTGCATTTTAGCTTTCTCTGTTTCTGTGGAAGATGCCGCATTTAATTGGACTTTTTATCAGTCATCTTCCTGCTTCAGTTGTTCTGGATATGGCCTCCTCTGTGACACCCTTTCAATATGCAGCCAATGGATTACTTCGCAGGACTGCAGGCAGGAAATGACTGGGTTAGCAATGTAAAGCTACTGTTAGTCCAAAATAATAAGGATATGAAAGGAACAGAACACATGCAAAGGGCATTTAAATTGTCATGGATATAAAAATTTATCAGATGAACCTTGAGGTATTCAGTCTTCCTTGTTCGGTAAGATATACGTATGGTACAGTACATGGAAATGTTTGGACTTCTGTAGATCTGACAGAAAAAGTAATTTATCCAAAAGACAAAAGCTCTTAAGTACAGATGTTTCACTAAGGACATATGTCCTCCTGCAGAGAGGTATACAGATCATGAGATTGTCTTATTTCATCTGCTTATTTGAGAATGTTGGATTCATTGTGACAAAACTGGAAGACATTTGGTTTACATTACACTTGCTCATACAGTGCAGCAGACTTGCATTTTGCATATAAAGGCAGAAGGGCTGACGCTGTGATTCATGTTTCACATTTTATCACTTTATACTACTATGTGAATGACTTTTAATTGTATCATTGCTTTCTGTGTACCACACTAATATTGTTTTAGGCTTATCATACATCTTTGCATGTAAAGATAATAGAGTTATATTGAATCCTTTTCTTCATGCCTTTCAGGCACTTTGAAATACAACTTTTTTGACCACTGAGATAAGCACATAATTCCTCTCTGACACCATAACTGTAAGAGAATGCCCAAGTCATGTTTTAATTTTGTGTTTTATATTTATAATTCATAACATTTTAGAGGGATAAATTATATTAGAATATAACCATTATATTTATTTAGGCTTTGTCACCAAACATACAATTTATAGCCAAACAAAAATGAAAGAGACATGGTTTATTTTACCTGAAGTTCACCTTCCATTATACTGAGAAGCTGAAGCAGATCATCTTTGTTGAGCTCTAGTTGCTTTTTACTTTGGTCTCGTGTTGATGATTTTTGGTGTGGTTTCACAGTGCCTAATACCATTGTATCCCCATCTTTGTGTCCGTTTGAACTGTGCCCCAGTAGCTAGAAAGAAGTCAGGAAATATGCCTGGTGGCTAGATTCAAACCCTGTACCTTGGTAGCAAGAGCATGAATTCCCAACCCACCACCACTTGTGAAATCTTTTCCTCATATTTTTGTTCTGTTCCTCATAACATCTGCAGTTTTCTGGATTTTGAATTCACTAAATAATGACAGGCATTTGGATTTTAGACTTCATATTCTTCAGAAGGTACATGGTAACAAAACCTTTTATTCTGGCAATTTTCTGTTTATAAGATCGATATTTGAAATGTGTCCCTATTTTTGGGGCTTTATTCCCCTATTATTGGCTTTGTCCAGGTTTTTTGTGCTAACAGGTTGAGAGCTATGGTGAGAACTGAATTCACTAAATGATAGCCATTTAAGTTTCAGTCTACCTGTCTTTCAATAAGCAGCTGATATGGCATAATAGTACATTTCTCTGACTGTAGTGCACAGGGTCCTGGGTTCAAGTCTTGGCAGTGAAGTGCACAGTGGTAACACAGGCATTTTATTATAGCAACTTTCCAAGATTATACAAGCAATGTTTAAAATGTGTCCCTAGTTTTTGGGCTTTTATCGTCATCCCCCCCCCAATAAATTTTGGCTTTATCCAGATTTTTAGTGCTTCAAATTTGAAAGATACAGTTGAGTGTCAAGTGCATTTTAGAAGGAGCTGAGAGCTTGAAGAGACATTTAGTGCTGCTTATGCTATGTCTGCTGGTATTGTTAATAACACAACAGGTAGTGTACTTGCTTTTGATGCAGAAGGCTGTGGGTTCTACTCCCACAGTATATAGATGCATCACTGATATACTGTACTGTGTTGTACTTTTAAAGGGGATGGATGTTGCAGTCCTGAGAATGTCCTCTTTGGCAGAGTTACTTAATAACGAACCTGTTATCAGTTTGCCATCCATTCCCTATTGCAATATTACTAGCTTATCATTTTTTTTTTTAATGTAACATGAGCAATTTATTCCTCAATGGCAACAGGCACTTTATTTGTAGATGAAACAATGAAATATGAAGTTGTTTGCTAGCAGCAACCTCTTTATTAGCTACAGATCTCTTCAATGTGGAATTATTTAGATGACTTTTACTTCTCCAGAGATTGTGCATATTTACTGATACTGGTGGATTGTAGAAGTTTGAGTAGACTTTTATGATGGAAATGTTCTGAACTGGGCAGTTTTGTCATTATTGGTGCATGCATTTTATTTCATTGTTTACTGGACAAATGTTCAAAACAGTACATTTAAAATGTCGTCTAACAGCTGTACTGTATTATACAAGGAATATAATTTAATAAAATCAGGAAGGTGTATCAAAGAACACCTATATGTTTCCTGTGCAAGGGGGCCTATGATTTGAAAACAGCCCAAAATTAATCTTTATCTGCCACTGGCCAGATGTATTTTCTTTGAATGTGGGTTTCTCTGCTGTTTCAATGCATGACAGTTTCAAGGGCAGAGAAGTTTTAATGCTAAGTTTATTTTCATTTTGAGACTGCATTGCTTTGTTTAGCAGATGTCTATTAGTATTTGTGCTGTAAAATGTAAAATAAAACTTTTAAATGAAATCCAAATCATCATAGAAGTAAAGCAGCATGCACATTACAGTGTTTATGGTAAATGGGGTGAAATAGCCAAGTAATGGGACATTGGAATAGCTGCAGTGGGGAGGCCCCATTGACCATGATTTTGTGAGGGAAGGTGGGCGGCAAACTCAGACAGCCCCAGCTGAACTATACCTCTTAACTGTCCAGATTTTCGCAGAATGAATACATTTTTGGTTCTTATTTTTGGTTTGTTCCTCATAAAATTTGTAGTTTTCTGGCAAATCATTTAGGAACAAAGTCACTAAATAATGACAAACATTGAGTTTCAGACTTCACACACTTCAGAAAAATGCATGCTAAAGCAAGACCTGTTGTTCTGTCAACTGTCTAAGTTTATACAAGATCAATTTTTAGCACCGTTTGTATGTTCCCCCGATATATTTGGCCATGTCCACATTTCCTGCATTAAAAGGATGAGAGGTACATGCAAATAAATCACTTTATAGAATTAGGTTTATCCAAATCTCTCAACTGTCCCTGATTTTGGCTTAAAATGTTGCTTTCCCCCTAATAATCCCTCCGCAAAATTACAGATTTGGAAGAAAACGTGGAGGGTTTACAGTTAATAAATAATTGTAATGATCAGAGTTATAGATTACTTTTAATTTCAGAAATGCATGTAGATTCTCTTATTTTGTCAGCTGCTCAAATTACCAGTACTAATATTAAAAAAGTGCCCCTTCTTTGACAGGTTCCCAGCTATATTGTGCGGTTATTTTGTATTTTTGCATCACATTTTGGTCCATTTTTCATAAAATTGTGGTTTTCTGGCAAATTAGTGGCAAATCATTAAAGATTGAAGTTAGAAAATAATGACAAACATTTCAGTTTCAGATTTCATACCCTTCAGAAAATTCATACATATGCAAGATACTATTCTGTTATCTTTCTAAGTTTATAAAAGCAATATTTAAAAATTGTCCCTATTTTTGAGCCTTTGTCCCACTTCTGTTTATGGCTTTGTCCAGATTTCTTACTCTGAGGCTGAGAGGTATGACATATGTGTCAGGCCATTGCCATCAGCCAGAGACATTTCAAATTGTGACATATACTTGTTGCACCCCACTCCCCCACATAGTGACTCTGGATGTGTCCAAGCAAGGCAAGGAGCAGTTATGCAGTGTAAGTGTGCAAAGTATTCCCCCATCCAAGGTAGACACAAGTACTACAGTGGCTTTTCATCTATCCTTGATTTTGCAGAATGTTCTGGTTTTCTGTCATATTTTTATTCTGTTTATTTATGCTTCTTCTTTTGCAGAAAATGCATGTCTTTTCTGTGCCCGTTGCTCTGTGTTTAACTTGCAATGTTTTAATGACCATCAGGTAAGCTTGTCTGAGACTGTAAGATGCAAGTGAGCTTTAATAAGCATACTGTTAAAGAATTACGAACACTGAAAGCTTTTTTGTTGTTGCCATGCAAAGAATATTTACATAACTACATAGCGTGTAAGCCTTAGGTATTGAAATGCATATGACAGTATTTGTAATAAAGGACAGGATTACAATATTTTCAGAAGCTCATTACATTTGTTGGAAACTTGCAGTCATCTTTCCTTTACCCTTAAACTAAACAGAATGCCAATCTATCATGTCTGGTCCGTAACCTGTGCAGTAATCCTTTAAGCAGTTTATCTTGAGCTTGTGAATTGTTTGCTGTTTATTTTTTACTTTGATCATGTTTTCCCCATGAAACAAGTAGACAGCTGTCAGGCAGCAGGCCTTTTTTGGATGAGAAACATTTTTATAAGGGGGAAGGGGGGGTATCACAGAGATTGCTACTTTCAGCATGTTACTTGGTACTTTTATAAAGCTGAATATAAATTATAATTAGAACTGCAGTGCAAGGAGAAGTGATTTGAGTTGAGTGAGTGCTGCTTGTTTTTTTTACTTGATTTTGACTGGCATTCCAGTAATGTATTTAAAAAGTAATTTATTTTTTCATGCTTTGCAACCTTTTTGTTTCCATCTAGATATTAAGTAAGCTGTCATGTAGCCAATTCATTGAAATATTTTCTACACTTCATTTTGTTTTGATTGGACCCTCACAATGACGGTTTGGCAGTGGCACCCAGGACTGCTTATTATATTAAAGTCCCATTTTTTTGTGGTTTTTAGCATAGACCCACCCCTTTCTAGTTGACCGCACCCCTTCCTGTTGGCCCCACCCATTCAGCTGTCTCCTGCAACCCCCCTTTGATTTGAAGTCACCAGCTGCCATTGGTACTGATGACAAGTCGTTGGGCACCATCCACACCCGTGGAACGACAGGGTGTCACAGAATGTCCACACATATGCCTCATATATCTATTCTGCATGTCATAACATTGCATTTGCCTGCCAAACAGTTGGCAAACCAATAAATGTTGATGTGAAAACAGCAATGACAGACAGTAGAGATGCAGATGTCATACCCAAAAGTAAATGCAAGCTAATACAAAACCGTTCTACAAACTGTGTACGTTTGGAAGAGCAATATTAAGAGCCTACCCCTATGTCTGGGCCTTTGTCTGACTGTTGTATATGGGCTTGTCCAGATATCCATCTGAGAGCTATGGCCAACCTGTAGCCTTACAATAACAGTGCAACACAAACCGTATGAGGACCACAGCAGATGTATGGGGTAAAATGATGGACAACCTGCTAAACAGGTACAGTCCGAGGTGTGAGGTCTGTAACCCTGTGCGTGATGTTATGACTTCTGCCCCACTCACCCCATAACTACAAATACATAGCAGCAACTGTGGACAAAGACCATGACTACACTACAAAAGGACAAAGAGAGACACATAAGGGGATAGGGAACCACTGGCCAGACAAACATAAAATGTGAACTCTAGAACAATGTCTGCTGTAACATAGTTTCCTGCAGTGTATAGGGTCAGTAAACAAATGTCTCTCAGTGCTCCCTCTCATTACTCTGTACTGATCTGCCACTCACATACCAGGAAATCACAATGCTATGTAGACTATACCACACATATTATGGAAAACTCTGCTCAGTCCAATGCACTCTGTGCCCACACCAGGAGATTCCTCACACAGTATATCACTGAGGTGCTGGAATGTTTACACAGGTTCATCAGCCAATCAGCTTTCGCACACAAAATCTTGGACCAGACTACAGCTACCTTTGGAATGGAGTCACACACTTACTGTTGAAGGTCTTGCTGGGCATGCTTCTACACTTGGAGAATTACAGCCTATGTATAAATCCACAACTGACTATACAACTCTGTTGTCCATATATGTCTTTGCATACAGACAGCTATGTACATCTTAACTGCGTCTCCCCACCCCCATCAGACAGGATTACCCTCAGCTATCTTAAGGTGGCATATATGTGATATATCTGCATCTGTTGAGTGTGATAGACAGATATATATATATATATATATATATATATATATATATATGTGTGTGTGTAACATGTACAAATATATCAGTTACAGACTGGCAGAGACAGGGGAAGGGACAGATGGAGAGAGAGAGACACCCAGAAAGGGAGTGATGTCCTGATGCAGACAGTTGCACACCAGTTGTAACCACTGACATATGCCAGTATGAAGGTTACTTCCATTGTGTAATAGTAGTGAGGCAGGGGTTGTAATCTCAACTTGTCTGCCTTGTGTACGTGTCTTTTAGGTTAAAGCATTGTGAGACCTTTTCCACCCTCTAAACCTCCCACTGCCGTACTTTACCAAAGCCTGCTGATGTCATTCACCTTAGAAGTACCTTTGGACACTCTTCAGCCCTATAAGCTCTGTGGTGCACATGATAAGTATGTAGCACTATAGTACAGAAAACTAGATAGGTAGGGGTTCTAATCTCAGTACTGGCAACTGTGTGTGTTGGTTTATACCATTTTGAGGCCTGTTCCAGCCTGGTGACCCCCCCATTTCATTACTTTACAGCGCCTGTTCATGTCATCCACCTTAGATCCACTGTTGGTCACTGTCTATGCATATAAGCTCCATGGCACATGCAATAAAGTAGGCAGCACTATAGTACATACAACTAGGTAGGTTGGGGTTTGAATCTCACTACTGAGTGTGTGTGTGTGTGTGTGTGTGTGTGTGTGTGTGTGTGTTTGTGAAGCATATCCCTTGTGGCTGTTGTGCGCATTGGTTATACCATTTTAAGGCCTGTTGACCCCCATGACATTACTTTAAAGAGCCTGTTGTCATCCACCTTGGATGCACCATGTCAAGCACTACAGGCCATATCAGTCATCTGTACAGATATATACAGAATGTCCAGATGTTTGTAACATATATGTGGTCCATGTCTCATAACAATGGGGTATTATGACAGATCATTGGTAAATGTGACAATTGCAGTACTAACAGACATGTCAGCTTCAGACGTCATACCCATTTGAAATGTCATGCTGATGCAAGATCTGTTACCCTAGCACTTGTCTAGGTTTCTAAGAGCAATATGTGAGAACAGGTCCTATTTTTGTGTGGTTTATCCTACCAATCACGAAGGCATTCCCAAGATTAATTAGTGTAAGAGGTTGTGAGTTATGTCCCTGGCATATAATCTCCGTGGCACATGCAGTATGTACATAGCACTATGGTACATACAAGTAGATACGTAGCTGTTTTAATCTGACTGTTGCCAACTATGTGAGTGTATGTGTTTCTTTATGCATATCCCCATGGCTGTATTGCTTGTGTGTATGCAATGGTTATACCATTTTGTGCACCTGTTCCACTCTAACTCCCCCATTGCCAACCTAGTCCTGGCCCCTACAGATGTCATCCACTGTAGAAACACAGTTACACATTTTCTAAGACAAAGGCACCATGGCACGTGCAGTAGTCATGTCAGTTTGTATTGTGCATAAGATAGGTAGGTGTTCTAATCGGAGAAATGTCAACTCTGTGTGCATGTGTGTTTCAATGCAATGCATATCCCAAGTCAGACTTGTGTGTTTGTGTTGGCTTTACCATATTAAGGGCCTGTGAACCCCCCCCCCATTGGCAGTCCTAACAGACCCTGCAGTTGTCACCCACCTGTATAGTAGTGGCAGACATTGCAACACTATAGTAGCGGTGTGCTGCATGTGTTATGTATATAGCAATATTGTATGTAAAACTAGGCAGGTTGAAGTTCTCTGTCAACAAGGGCAGGTCGTGACTGTGTGTGTGTGTGTGTGTGTGTGTGTGTATCTCCTTGCAGCAATCTAACTGTGTTATGGCCACTAGCATACCTCTCAAATCCGCACAGACAGACATCTGGTTAAAGCCATACGGAACAGTGGGGCAAAGGCCAAACATTGAGCAGAAGCTTCACATATTGCTGTGACATGCATGGAAAGTAGATACCAGAACAGGCTGTGCAATTGAATGCACTTTCCAAAGGGTATGTGTTTTGATATGACAATATCCATCATTGATCTGTAATGTTAGTCTGTCATGCTTTTCCAACAATTTGCCATAAAGCCACAATGTTATGACAAACTGAAACAAAATTGGTGGCAAACATCAGGATATTCTGCAGACATATGTAGAGGTCAGAGGAATGAGCACCATCTGTACCACCTTGCTGGTTGCAGTACATGTCTGGCACTGTGTGACCTGTGACAACAACTGAAGTCCCGAGAGTGTAGGACAACAAACATTTCATAAAGTTGTCTACTAATTGCATAGAGTAGTTACTGCACATCAGAAGCACCTTAATGTTATGACAAATAGTGTAAGAAAGAAGGTGTCATAGTAGTACACCAAAGGAAGTCCGGTTTCTTGCACTTGCCATGGGTATGGTATGTCGGGCCAACTGTCACGTTACTACAAGACGTGCCCCACAGTCCACATTTGATAAGGTGGCAACCAGAATCTGTGTCGCCTGTGTGTGTAATATGTAGACTTGTGAAGGCCCTGTAACTACCTGCTGCCCCCAGTGACCCACATGTATATCTGGATGAATGTTAACTGGCACCACCCACATACAGTGGATATAAAACTTTTACACACCCCTGTTAAAATGCCAGGTTTTTGTAATACAAAAAAAAATGAGACCACAATAAATCATTTCAAAACTTTTCCCACCTTTAATGTGAACTATAACCTGTACAATTCATTTGAAAAACAAACAAATCTGTTAGGGGGAAAAATATAAAAAATAAAAAAGTACAATAAGCTGGTTGCATAAGTGTGCAAACCCTTAAACTAATACTTTGTTGAAGCCCCTTTTGATTTAATTACAGCATTCAGTCGTCTTGGGTAGGAGTCTATCAGTGTGGCACATCTTGACTTGGCAAAATTTGCCCACTCTTCCTTGCAAAGGCGCTCCAAATATGTCAGATTGTGAGGGCATCTTTGTACATAGCCCTCTTCAGGTCACACACACACACACACACACAGATTTTCTGTTGGATTTAGGTCTAGGCTCTGTCAGGGCCATTTCAAAACTTTAATTTTCTTGTGGTGAAGCCATGCTTTTGTTGATTTGGATGTATGGTTGGGGTCATGGTCGTGTTGAAAGGTGAAATTCCTCTTTATCTTTAGCTTTCTAGCAGACACGTGAAGGTTTTCAGCCAAAAAGTGACTGGTATTTGGAACTATTCATAATTCCCTCCACCTTGACTAAAGCCCCATTTCCAGCTAAAGAAAAGCAACCCCAAAGCATGATACTGCCACCACCATTGTCTTAAACACCACTGTCTGTCCAGTTGCCTGCCCCTTATGTTAATTTGACCATATATCTCATTTCCTATCTGCTTTTACTGGCTTGTGTGAGTAAGCACAAAATTATCATTTTGTGAAATCACTCCCCTTCAACTATTTAAATTTATTGGCCATCCTATTGTATTCCATAGTACCAGAATACAAAAGTGACCACCCCCTTTCAGTTTATCTTGCTGTTTTAAAAATAGTGACTCTCCACTAAAATTTAACTTTTTAGACAGGTAAAACTTAATTTACCTACTTTCACATCTAACTCCTCTAGTGCACACTGCAGTGTTTAGAATAAACCTTTTTTTCCATCTTGCCTTTACGCATCCCTGTGACTAGCAATTGCTCTAAAACATGCTGGAAAGCACTAGGAAGCCTTAAACTGATACAAGCACTCAACTCTCCTTGTTAATCAGGAGAAATTAATTCTAGGCACTAAACAGCCTATAATTGCAAAGTACCTTGCTAAGGTAAGAGAAAACAGCTCTTATACTTTACAAAAAAAGCACCAAACCAGGCATGTCCAAGGTTCAGCTTCCAGTGATTTCTCCTGCCCACATGGTGAATCTGGGCATACTGGGGCAATGCAGCAATTGCCTCATGTACACACACAGCCCTCTCCTACCACCCAACACTACAACCTGCGAGAGATGCACTTACATAGCAAAACTGGAAGCAAAGCTCTCTCCATCCAAAATTGTGCTAGACAGTCAAGAGGAGGTTAACACCTGCACTACACCCCAATCAACACATAGCCCTTCTAAACCCACACCACCAACACCCTCACATAGCAACACTAACCCCTCATATGTGGAGGCCCTTAACAGTAACCTACCCAATCAACAAGGACCTCCAAAGCTGAAACGCAAACAAACACCAATCACAACCAAAATGTCACATAGCGCACAACACCAGTGTGCCACCCAGCACCAGCCCCTAAGGCAAGACAATGTACCCAACACTTTAATCATAGGTGACTCTATAGTCGGGCATACTGATGTCCCACTCAGCAGTCTGAACAAGGAGAAAATTACAGTCAGCTGCCTGTCGGATGCCAGGATCTGCCACATAATGCATGCACTCAAGTCACTCCAACAAGTACAAATATGACTCTGTCATTGCCCATGTTGGAGTGAATGACTTCAGATGTACCTCCCTGGACTACATGAAAAGAGACATGGAAGAGCTCTCTGATCATGTGGCCCAGGCAGGTATGACCCTAGCCCTTACTAGCATCCTGCCTTCGTCCAGAATGATGCAACAGTATAAGAACAAAATGATAGACTTCAGCAATTGGCTAAGCTTCTGGTGTCATTCAAAGGGGATCCAATATCTGTCTGCCTGGGATGACATGATTGACAGACCACAATGCTTTGCCAGAGATGGTCTGCACGTGCCGCCCCTGGGATTCAGTTACTGGCTAAGGCTCTTGCCACCACTATAGTACCTTTTTTAGGCAAAGTTCAAAACCACCACCGTAACAGGTACAAGCATGCAAAATCTGAAGGTAATGCTGCTCAATGCTAGAAGTCTACACCTCAGAATGCACTCTCTCGAGGCACTCCTAAAAATGGGAGAATATCGATATCTGTGCAGTAACTGTGACCTGGTTCAAGGCTTCAGAGAGCACCCCTGCAATACCAGGCTACAACTCTCACCACACTTTTCGGCCACCGAACCAGGACCGAAACACTAAAGGTGGAGAAGTGTCTATATTCACCAAGGATATTCACACCACTAGGCTAGTTGCCCAATACAATGTGTCTGAAATTTTCCAGGTGCAGCTAACACTAGGTAAGACTGCAAGCCAAACTGTAGCTTGCTACAGATCCCCCACAATGCCCCAAGATTCTCACTACCTATTTCTAAACCTACTGGAAAATATTAAGAAACAACCAGACACCCTAATACTGGGTGATTTCAGCTACTCTGCCATTAACTGGAAAAACTACTCATGTACCAACACCTTTGCCCAACAGTTCTTGGAATTCATAAATTCCAATGCCCTGGATCAACTTAATCCATAGTCCCACCAGGGGCTCCAATATCCTAGACCTGGCCATTACCAACATGGGAAATCGATGCTCCACACCTATGGTCACCGCCTTGTTGGTCAGGTCTGACTATAAGCTAATCACCCTTGACATCCACATCCCTCCCCCACCCCCAGTAAGGAAACCTCCGTAAAAAACTTCTCCAAAGCCAACTTCATGCTACTCGAGTCAGAAGTGACAAACTTCATGACACCCATGCAGAAGGGAACTGAAAGTTCGACTGCTGAATCCTACACTAAGGCACTGTACGAGCACATCCTCTCGTGCATGAATTGTGCCATCCCAAATAGAACCAAGACGCTGTCTTCCAAAAAAGGAAGCCAATCTGGTGGTCCCCTGCCATAAACAAACTTTACAACAAAAGGAAGAAACTGTTGCAGAAAAGAGGAAAATCCCAGGATTCAAAAAACTCCCTTACCAGCCTCTATAAGAAGCTGAGATCCCTCATAAAATCCTCCAAAGCTAGTTACGAAAATAAAATTGCCAAAGATTCCCAAGACAACCACAAGGCATTCTATAGCCATGTCAAGAATCTAAATGGCAATGCTCAGATCTGCTCTGAGCTACAACAGAATGGCATTAAATATACTGATCCCAAGGATATTGCCAGTAATCCTGGCAGATCAATTCAGTGCCAGCTTCACCCCCCTCTCACCCCCTAAAATGGCCTATCTCAATACCGAAAGATGGCCAAATTTCAGTAATAGTCACACGGGTAAAAAACGCACTCTCCAAAGCCAAGAATACAGCATCCATGGGACCAGACGACATTCCAGGCTGTGTACTACATGAACTACAAAATGAACTGGCACCTCACATAAGTGTCATGTTTAATCATAGCCTCACCTCAGGCTTTGTGCCCATTGAATGGCGCACAGCTACAGTTATCCCACTCAACAAGGGGGGGGGTTCACCTTGGATCCTGTGAACTACCGCCCCATTAGTCTGATGAGCCTGGTCTGCAAGGCTATGGAACTTGTAAACAAAGACATTGGCAACTTTCAAACACTGGACCCCACCCAGTTTGGGTTCGTGAAGGGCCGATCTTGTTTCCTGAACCTGATTGACTTCTTCAAATCAGTCTCCAGAGCTGTGGATGAAGGTAAGGTGGTCCACACAACCTATCTGGACCTCGCCAAGGCCTTCGACACCATTCCCCACTCTGGAATCATATGTAAACTTACTAAGCTGGGCATTAATCCCTATGCCACTCGATGGGTTGCCAACTGGCTTACTGACAGAACCCACATTGTAAAAGTAGCCGACTCCAAATCTAGCTCCAGACAAGTGGTAAATGGAGTACTTCTGGGTTCAGTCCTGGGACTGCTCTTGTATGGCATCTACTTTTCTGAAGTACAGGCCAACACTTAAGGGACTCTGGCTAACAAAGCTCGCAGATGACTGCAAACTGGGAGCCATTATTGAATCCCCAAATGATGTGGATAGTCTACAAAAGGGCCTTACAGAAACAGATGCTTGGTGCCAGAGCCATGGGCTCAAGCTCAATGCCAAGAAATGTATAGTTATCCCCTTTGGGGAAAAAACATGTACCCATGAATTATCACATAGGTGGCAGTACACTAAATACCAAAAGTGTGATGAGGGACTCAGGGACACAGGTGGACAGTGGTCTCACCTTTGATAACCACATCGCCACAACAGTCAGGAAATCCTTCTATGTGGCACACCTCATCACTAAGGGCTTTTCATCCAGAAAAAAGGAGGTCATTGTCCCACTGTACTCATTCCTCATTAGTCCCATTATAGAATACAACACCCCGTTTGGTATGTACCTCTCAAGACATCTGCAGCAACTGGAAAGGCCGCAGAAATACCTCACTAAAAGAATCACAGGCCTAAAGCAGATGCCCTAGGCTGACCGTCTAATTAGCTGTACTCTGTCGCATATAGTCTACTTAGAGGCGATCTTTGCTTTACATACACGGCCATGTCAAACCCACAGCTGTTGGACATGCTACACTAAAAGAAATCCCAATCCGTCAGAGCCACACCCTACAGGGATCTAAACTTTGTCATCACAATGAACAAAACATGCTGGAGAGGGATAGGTTCCTGACCCAGAGACTCCCCAGACTAGAATGGACTGCCTATACATGTCAAACAGAGCGCCTCTTTGGCCCTCTTCAAAAGGAACTTTGATGATTGGATGGGAGATAGGAAATTCACCCGGGGGAACACATCAGTCGCCCTACTAGACAGGGGTCCAGGGAAGTAAATATTGTGGAAAGAAATAGCCAGGGACTTGTTATGCCTAGGCTTGTATAGGCCCTAGGGCAGATAGCCTATTATCAACCTATGAACCATGCTTCACAGTGGGGATGGTGTTCTTTTGGTGATGCGAAGTGTTGTTTTTGCGCCAAATGTACCTTTTGGAATTGTGGCCAAAACATTCAACCTTGGTCTCATCAGACCATAACACTTTTTCCCCACGTGCTTTTGGGAGACTTGATGTATTGTTTGGCAAATTTTAGCTGGGCCTGGATGTTTTTCTGTGTAAGAAAAGGCTTCCATCTTGCAACCATACCCCATAGCCCAGACGTATGGAGAATACAACCGGTACTTGCCAGAAATTCTTGCAGCTCCTTCAGTATTTCTTTAGGTCTCTTAGCAGCCTCCCTGATCAGTTTTCATCTTGTCTTTTCATCAATTTTAGAGGGACCTCCAGTTCTTTGCAATGTCACTGTTTTCCCATATTGTCTCCACTTTTTGATGACCATCTTCATTGTGTTCCATGCTGTGGAAATTTTTTTGTACCTTTCTCCTGACTGATACCTTTCAACAATGAGATCTGTTTGATGCTTTGTAAGCTGTCTGTGAACCATGGCTTTTGCTGTAGCAGGCAACTGAGTAAATGTCAGGAAAATCCTTCTAGGACAGCTGAACTTTATGTGGGGTTAATAAGAGTCTTTTTAATTGATGGCAGGTGTGTACCCAAGAAATCTGAATGCTGTAATTAAATCAAAAGGTACTTCAACAAAGTATTAATTTAAGGGTGTGCAGACTTATGCAACCAGCTTATTGCACGCTTTTTTTTCTTTTTCCCCCTAACAGCTTTGTTTTTCAATTGAATTGTACAGCTTATAGATCACATTAAAGGTGGGAAAAGTTTTTAAATGATTTATTGTGGTCTCATTTTTTATATCGCAAAAACCTGGCATTTTAACAGCGGTGTGTAAACTTTTTATATCCACTGTATGTAGGTACTGCCTAAGGCTCTGTCAACGTTAAGTATTGTGCAGTCTGTCATTGAGCCACAAACTGCTGCTAACACACTACAATGGGCCATACAGTGGGTATGGAATGGTGCCATGGTCCTGTTCTCGTGCTGAATGCAGACAACAGTGTCTGCATACCATATAGCAAGGACATGGCCCCAGTATTCCCCACGTCAGCACCAAACCCATAAACACAGACACTGTGATGACAGACCTGGGTCGTCAGGATGCCAGCAATGTCGTATTCAGGCAGCAAATAGTGGAAGTGGTCAGAAAATGCTTGTATGTGGTTCACCATATAGGTAAAGGGACCACATCCAGACAAATGGTGGCCAGTACCTCTAAATAGTCCTTGGTCAGTACAATACATTAGCAGCATGGCCGATCTGCTATGCACCTATGCAGACATCTGCAGAAAATGTAAAGGCTATGTTAACACCCACTAAGGTCAGCCATGGCCCTCAATACCTTTTCCACGGAGACAGCCTGTATTCATTACTGCCCCACTGGTTATTGGTCAGGTTGTCCACAGGTGTCTGTGGCATGCCTAGATGGCAATGTGCTCAGCCCAACAGCTGCCCCATATACGAGAGTATAACTCTGTGCATATTACTGGCACAAGAGGCCTGCATTGCATATGAGATAGCTAAAACACATGATGGAGAGTTAGGTTTGGCTCCCAGAGGCTGCTGTGTGTCAGGTCTACACTCTCCAAACATGCCAAACACACTACCATGCATACCCTCAACTGCATCAAGGTTGAGTGAGTAGGAAAAACAACATCTGTCCCTGGGGTTCAACCTGTGTCCAGCAATGCCAGAGACAACAGGTGTTGATCGATAATTCTGTTGGGGCTAAAGTAATGCCTAGGCTTGTAAAGGACCCAGGGCGAGTACTCTAATAATCTCCTGTGTATCTATGAACCTGTGATCCTGCGGAATACCCAGGTGACATGTATGAAGGCTAGCTGGCTGTGTCAAGGGTATGCATGCAAGGTTACGCTGTCTGCCCCCATTGTCCCTCACACACTGTTGCAGACGTATACACCTAGGTAAACATGCACATATACAGCCGTACCGTGGCGATAAAAAGGTCTCTGTATCCACTCTGCCATACTCTGCTTAGGTAATTGCAGCAGCTCCCCAGGATGTACACAAACAGGCACCTGGAACAGAAACAGAATAAGGTCTGTGAGACTACAGTCAGCAGTACTAGCATCAATAAAGTATCATGGTACAAAGGTACTTACACTTTGATGTGTACCCATGCCAATTGGCAGCAGACCACACCTTACATGGCATAACAGTAGTACACTACACACTGGCATTACCTTTGCTATATTCACCTTGTGCATCAGACACATATTAACATGTCCCTGCATCGATGGTATGGATAACCAGGAATGTGGCACAGGTATAATCACATGCACAGGGCGTGGTGTAGGGTTGCCAAAGGCCTAGGCTGGGCCATACAGTTGACATCATGTGTGTGTGTGTGCCTGGAGGGGGTGCTGTTCAGCTGTTCTTTGTAGAGGAGCCGTGTGTGTCAGGTGGTGACCTGCAGTGTAATAGTGATGTGCGAGCTTGTGTATGCACACAGTCAAGCCATGTGCTAGCCCTACATGAAGGTATGTTGGACAGCCGTGGACCATACATGGCAGGATGTACAGTTAACCATCTCCGGCCACTGACACGGGAACTGGTCCTGCCAAGAGAGTCACTGGCACCACCTTGCCCAGTGCCAGATGTGGTACTACTTCCTGATGGTGACTGCTGTCTGCTGGGTCTCTCTCTCACGGAACCGGCCAGGACCAAGTGTCCATGGCCAGCTACATTGTGCTGTGGACAGCACCCTCCCTTAGGTAGTTCTGGTGGTACTGCCACTATGGGAGTATGAATGTGCACGGCCAGGTGGGCTCTCAGCTGATGTTGCTGACCTATGTCCACGTGTCTGATGCCCTCCTCCCACCACATGTTCAAGCACAGACATTGCACGGTTAAGGACTGACAGTGTCTCACCCCGTCTATCCACGACATCATTGAAATGACGTATGGCATCACCAGTGCCATGGTGGGTGTCACTCATACCAGGAAGTGTTGCATGCATGACCCTGACCATCCGTGTGGTGTACTTTTCACAATGTGTCTGCGCCTTGACGGACCGAAACATGCTTTGGGTGACAAGTGCTGTGGCACCTCTGACAGGGGCTGGATGGGCAGCAGTCCTCCTTCAAGCACCCCTGTCAGTCTACCTGTGTGGGACCTTGCCAGCTCTTTGGGGGTCTGCTTCTAAATCTTGAAAGCTCATAATCTTGAAGTTCAAAATACTGAATCCAAACGTTTGAAAGTTCAAAATACTGAAAACTCAAAAATACTGAATTTCATAATGAAAAGAAAAACTACACGGTAATAACACTGTACTCCACCAAAAGTACATAGAGAAACAAAAGACAAAGAATATTAGTTTACTCTAACTATTAGCAGGTGGGCAAGCTCCCCTGCACCCCTATGTGGGGGGCTGCGCCATCCACACCCCCCTGCTTCTTAAATATATAAACTCTGAGATCGCACTTTACTACATTAAGATGAGTTATGTTGTGTAGCAAATTAAAAGGGAACATGACTAAGGTTACAACAGGCAATCATGAAGCCATGTAATGGCATGTTTGCCGTTTTCTTCTGTGGAGTGTGATCTCGGAGTTGATATAGTTAAGTAGCAGGAGGGTGTGGGGGGCCCCTGCCCCCCACATGGGGGATGCAGAGGGGCTTGCCCCTTATTTATAGTTGGAGGAAAGTAATATGTTTTGTTATGTAGTTGTGTTGGAATATTGTAAGTGTTGGTGTACTCCATTTTTTCAGTATTATGAAATTCAGTATTTTGAGTTTTCAGTATTTTGAACTTTCAAGATTTTGGACTCAGTATTTTGAATGTCAAGATTATGAGCTTTCAAGGTTTAGAAGTGGACCCCTCTCTGGCTATGGTTAGTGTCTACAGTCACAGATGCCATAGTTGCCACACTACCCTTTTCAATGCCACCACCCTCCGACTGTCTGATATTTGTGGCTGCTGGGGACCGGGCATGTGTGGGCATACTGACCATGTGCAGAGACATTGGGGGTGGAAGTGGGATGTCAACCAGTGGCACAGATTCAGCCCCCAACAACCCCACCTGTGCCTCACTATGGCCATCATCAGAGTCCGATGAGACACTGAGATCAGGTTGTGAGGGGGAGAATCCCCAACCCCCGTCTTCACCTGTGAGGGGAAGACAACATAAGTAAATTACTTCCTGCACTATAATGTTTGCTGATCCACACCCACCAACATACAGGTGGGGTGCACAAAGACAGTATACATAATACACCTTCTGACTGATGCTAATGCACAGCACACAATCAGACCACAACAGACACTCTGGACAGGCCCTCAACAACATACAGTGCAGCTACGTCCAGTTAATTTTGCTACTACTATACACCTGTGAGACGTGAGAAGTTGGGAGTATGTGATGGACCTTCACCTAACACACTGTACCCGTGTACACACTACTATTGTACCTCTGTATAGCACAGTGGTTACACCTACGCAAAAGTACATGCTAATATGTTACAGCTCCTGCAAATAGGCTCCTGTGATGGACAGTGTGATGCACTGCAGTGAACCCCACCACAAGTGAGCATACACATATTGCAATATGGCTAAGCTTAACAGTTGTGTGCATGGAAAACTGGCTGCCCTTAACATGCCTAGCGTATAGGTGAGTCCCACAACATGACAGTTCCACACTCACCAGCTTCAGGTTGATGTTCCCCAGCGACACCAAAGGGACCTATAGAGTTGTGGGGGAGAGTTACTGTCAGCACACACATACATGTGGCAGTGGTACAGGATAATCTCTGCATTTATGAACATGTACACTACAAGCTGTGATACTACCCAGATTGCTGACATTTGCAGTGTGTGTGCACATGTGCATTACAAATCCCCATCCACAAATGCAGATTGACCGAACATATGCATACAGGTATGCAAAGGCTGCCACTATGAGTGCTACAGTATTAATGTGATGCCCACTGGGGCCTTACCTGGCTGCTCCTCGACTGTGGAATCTGTGCCACCCACCACCACGACAATATGTAGTCATGGTTTCCTGGGAAGCGGTGGCTGGACCAAGGTTTGCAAGGAACTTCTCAGTGGCCAAGAGTGGTGCTTGAGTAGCAGGCCCTCCATCTGTGCTAGCATGGTCTCTGGCCACAGCTGCAGCCCTTTCCCATGCATTGTGGTCATAGCTCCTGTCCCGGTGGCCCACATTATTGACATTTGCTACCACTTCTGCCCGCAGGGCAGTGTGTTGCTGCTGGTTTTGTCTGATTTTTCCCAACAGTACCCGGTGATGGAGTCTAAGGGCATCAGTGATTGCAGAGGTCTCTGCGTCTGAGAACTGTGGGTTCTGTCTTTGGTATATCCCACCTGAAAGACATGAACAGGGGAACACATCACAGGACTGCATACATTGGCCACCATTATGTACAGACCCTATACATCCACTTTTGCCAGCACTATCCACTGCTAACACACCCACATCATACCCCTGACATCTGTCAGCACAGTCTGTGTGTGGGTATCAGCAACATACTGGCATTACATCATGCGTTTGCCCCGTGATCCTGATGTTTCATGACCTGAAGTAAACTTCATTTGATCATCAACCTGCGGGATGTCTGATCTGGATCGGATCCAAGACGGCAGTTTTACCAGCATCTGATCTGAGCACCAAGCTCCTCCCCTTACCCATAATACCCCTCCATCTCCTTTCTTCCCTCAGATCTCGTTTGCCACGTCTTTGCCAAGCAGCATGGTTTAGAGCTCCAGGTGTGTTAGGTGAATTTCTTCTAGCTTTTGTGGGAGTTTTGCATTGTGTTAGTGTAGGTAGGCTTCCTACTGTCCCTTACCTCCCCTTCCCTCATTTTTTGCGTTGCATTCATCAAAAAAAAAAAAAAAAAAAGTTATTGTGTCTTGTTAGGCCTAGTCTCCCTTCCCCTACCTTCCAAGTGAGTGTGTGAGAGTGTTGGGGCTGGGTAGTCAGTTCAACCTTGTTAGGTTAAACTTTTTGTTGTGTGTTGGACATGGCTGATCAGCAGGCTAAGCAGATCTTTAGGAAATGCACAGAGTGTGGCCATAATTTGTCCCCTGCGGATGGCCACACTCGGTGTGTTGTGTGTCTGGGGACAGCCTATTTATCGTCTGACTGCTCTATTTGTGCGGGGTTTAACCCCAGAGCCCTTAAGGATCGTGGGGCTAAATTGATCTTTAAGGGACTTCTGCCTGCGACAGAGGCGGCTGCCTCATCTTCTTCTTTTGAGGTCACGGCTGTGAACCGCACCTTCTACTTCAGCCACGGTCTCTTCTCCCTCCCAGGCCGGGACTCAGCCTCCCGATCAAAGGTCTGTGGTTAGGGAATCCAAAAAAGAGAGGAACAGGGACCGAGAGGGACAAGGGGAGGAAGAGATCCCTGGATTGTTCGGATCCAGTGGGTCCTCCACCCAAAAAGACATTTTTTTCTAGGCCAGCTTACTCTCTGCTCAAATCGCCTAGATTCTCTCTGGAGCTGGAGGAGCTTAGGCCTCTTTGTAAGGCCTCTGTACACCGATCCTCCTGGCGTCTGTGGCCTCATCGAGGTCCACCCATAGTTTATCTGAAGCAAACATGGACAAAATAATGCAAAGGTTTATTCGTGCCCAGATTCAGATGGGGATTTTGCTAGCTCCCTCTCCCTCCGGAGGGGGAGACTCGCTTCCCTTCTTTGCCCCATTATCTCCTTCTTCAATCTGGCCCCCGGTATCAGAGTTGATGGATCCGATAGGTCCCAAAGTCAGGGGGCCGGTGCAGATGGTACCAGGTACGTCGACGCCAGCCATTACCTTGAGCACATTGGATCCGACTGCTTTGGACCTGAGCGGCTCCCTGAGCCAGAGCCTAGGCGTCTGATCAAAGGGATTGAGCCTTTCCCTGTTGGTGCCGACACTGTCGGGTCAAGGTCTGCCCCTCAGTATCTCGGCTGCGTCGGGCTCAGCCACCATCCCCTTGACGGATCTGGGGAGAGCGGTCTCCTTACCAGTTCCTCAGGAGGCCTGTTCTCCCTCATTGTTCGATGTGGTGGAGAGGGTTCTCTGCAGAGGATCGAGGCCCCTGACCATCTCATTGGATTCTGGCCCGACTCCCTCGCCTCTGGGTGCGTCCTCTGCCATTTTGCCCATGCAGGGAAGCCCATGCTCAAGGTGACCCAGCCCTTTTCCCTTGAGGAATCTCTAGTAGTTTGCGAGCCCTTTCTGGAGAGTCCCACCAAAGAAATCCCCCACAAGCGAACGTGCAAAAGTAGGCACCTGGATTTCTCCCCAGAATCCTTCACTGAGGATACTGACTTGGAGGAAGGGGAAGATTCCCCCAGATCACCCCCCCGAGGGTGTCTCCTTTGAAGACATAATGGCAGTCCTGTGCCAGCGGAGGTTGGTCCGCCCCCAAACCATCCTTGGATGAGTCTGTGTTCCTGGAGGCCTTCAACATGGGCCTGTCTACCTCCTGGATGCCCCCCCCCCCGGTGAATCCCTTGATGGACCTCATTACCACCAGGGCATGGAAGGAGCCAGACACTGTTGAGCCAATTCCCAGGTGCCCCGATAAGATCTTGAGCTCTCCAGTAGACAGACTGAGCTGGAACAAGGGGTCCGCTGTGGACATGGTGGTAGCGGGTGTCACCAAGAAAGACCTGGCCCAGGAAAGTTCTACGGTCCATCCCCCCGACCAAGCGTCCAGGACGATGGATCGTCTGGGAAAGCTGACATGCTTCAGCTGCCTTTTCTATAAGGGTGATGAATTATTTGTCCCATGTTACTAGACTACAATGAAACCTCGTCAAGGAGTTCACTGAGTCACCCCCAGAGTCCATGTCTCTGGAGGATAAACGTGCATTCTCCATGAGAATGGACTCTCTGAAAGCAGTTACGAATACGTCCATGCACCTCCTGTCACATGCCACTGAAGGAGCTGTAAGGGCTGCCGGGTCCAGCGTTGCCATGAGGTGACACGCCTGACTCGGGCTTTGTCAGTTCACAGAACCCTTTAAGGCGTCTTTTGTGAATGCCTCTTATGGTTCTTCCTTGTTTTGGAAGATAGTTCATGAAATGTTAGTCCAGAGTGAGAAGGACGGAAAGTCACTGTCTGCCGTCAGACTCCGCTTCTGTCCAAAGATCCTTTTCCAGGAATCAGAGGGGGCAAAAGAAGATGTGGTTCCGGAAGTCTCAGTATTCCCTGCTCTGGAGGCAGTCGGGGGTCGTCTCTTGATGCACCTGACAGCATGGGAGTCTGTGTCATCAGAGCTTTGGGTGCTGCAGATAATATCCAGAGGTTATACAATTCCCTTTCTAACCCCTCCCGTTCCACCAAAACACCTCCCGGACATTCCACCCGCGCAAAGGGAGGCATCAGCTATAGAAATCAGAAAGCCACTAAGGAAACAAGTCATCCAGCCCTTCCTCCGAGATCAGTTTGGATCAGGCATCTATTCCAGGTTCTATTTGGTGCCAAAAATGACTGGGGACCTAAGACCTATTCTGGACCTTTCTACACTAAATCTTTCAGTTGCCAAAGAGAAGTTCTGGATGGTCACTATGCAATCCATCCTGCCTTACCTGTAGGAGAACAACTGGATGTGCTCCATAGATCTCCAGGATGCGTACTATCACGTCAAAATGCACAGACACTCCAGGAAGTTCCACTGCTTTCGGCTAGGGGCCAATCACGATCAGTTCTGAACCCTACCCTTCGGTCTCACCACAGCCCTCATGGTCTTCACCAAGGTCATGGCAGTAGTAGCAGCTCACCTGAGGCTTCAGGGGATAAAGGTATGTCTGTACCTGGACGATTGGCTCCTCACCACTCCCAGCAGGCATCTGCTTTGTCAGGCCAGGGATTTTTTTCCTGAAATTGTCAGACTTGCGGGGCATCACAGTCAACATAGCCAAGTCTTTAGACCCTGTTCAGGTTTTGGACTATATAGGAGCGAGAATAGGTTCATCTCTAACAAAGGCCTTTTTAACACCAGAAAGAGTCCGGAGCCTACGACTTCATGTATCTGTGATCCAATAGTCTCACCTTCCACCAGCTGAGGTGGTTTTGAGAGCCTTGGGTTCCATGGCAGCCACCATTACTCTTCTCCCCTGTGCTCCCCTTCATATGAGAATTCTACAGTGGGCTGTCCCTTTTAGATCTGCCTTTGACACATCCTGTTCACATAAGCAATGCATGCAGGAGGTCTCTCTTGTGGATATGTTCCCTGGAGCTCATAGAGGGACGCCCGTTTCTTGCAGCCCCTCCCCAAGCCACGGTGACCACGTATACCTCCCAACGGTGGGGGGACATTATTCAGGCAGGACGTTCCAAGGCATGTGGTCCCCAAATGAGAACAAACTGCATATCAGTGTTCTAGAGATGAGGACAGTCTTATTAGTATTGCAGGCCCTTCATACCTTTCTTCCTCTGGGAACGAGTGCTATTCAGACAGACAATATATCAGTGGTCTGGTATATCAACAAACGGGGGAACCAAGTCCTATCCCCTTTGTCGCCAGGCCATGAGAGTATGGGAATGGGTGATCTCCACCAGCCGCTTTCTGGTAGCAATGCACATCCTGGGTTGGTCCACTATTCTGAAGAACAAACTGAGCAGGACTATTCTAATGCCTTTCAGGTGGTCTCTGAATCCTTCAGTAGTAGAGCGGATCTTCTTCTAGTGGGGTCGGCCTTGCTGCGATCTCTTCGCATCTCCTTCCAACGCAAACTGCAATGAGTTCTTCACTCTGATCCCCCCACAGGGGGAATCCCCCAGGAACGCTTTGGTCCATGCTTGGCCTCCCAGTCTTCCTAATGCTTATCCCCCTTTGCCTCCCTTGACAAAATTTCTACAGAAGGCTCGACTGTTGGGGAGCAGAATTATCCTCATTTCCCCATTCTGGCCTTGCCAAATCTGGTTTCCCTGTCTTTGGTCTCATCTTGTAGTTCCTCCTTGGATTCTGGATCCCATACTGGATCTCATTTCGCATCCCTCGAGGGGCCTTCATCCAGACCTGGGCAGTCTGGAGCTCACGGCTTGGCTCCTCCAGTTTCCTTGATTGCTAGGACTCCCAGTTTGTCTTCACCAGTTAAGTCTATTCTGGTGGCAGCTCATAAATCGTCCACCCGAAAAATTTACTGTAGCAAATGGAAGAGTTTTTTTCTATCTGGGCATCTCAGAGGAACTTGAACCAATTTACAGCTTCTATTCTATCAGTCCTTGAGTTTTTGGCATATATTTTCCAGCAGGGTGCCAGCTCATCTACAGTAAAAGTTCAACTGGCATCCATTTCTAATTTTCATGTAGGTGAGAATATGGCTTCCTTAGCTTCCTCCAGATTTTGCAAAACATTTATTAAAGGTACCTTTCTTTTAAGACCCCCTATTAAGGATCCTACCCCTCCGTGGGACCTTACCTTGGTTTTACAGGTCTTGGTTGCTCTGCCCTTTGAGCCTGCTGCTTCTGTGGACCTAAAAGTTTTATCATGGAAGACAGCCTTTTTAGTGGCTATTACTTCAGTTATGAGAGTATCGGAACTTCAAGCATTATCTGTAAAACCTCCATATATGATCTTCCATAAAGGCAGGATTTCCCTTCATACTAACCCTTCCTTTCTACCTAAAGTGGCTTTGGAGACAAATACCAATCAATCAACTTAGCTGTTTTCTTTCCAAATTTTCAGAACAGGGGTGAATATAATTTGCATTTGTTAGACGTGCATAGACAGTTATGCATCTGCTTACGCAGGACTAAAGCCCATCGCAAGTCTGACCAGTTGTTTGTGTCCTTTGCTACGCCCTTTCTGGGCAAACCGGTTTCTAAGGTGACTATTGCCAGATGGATTTCCGTATGCATCCTTCAGACTTACAAAGATAAAAACATCTCTTCCAGATAGGATAACTGCCCATTCTACCAGGTCCATGGATACGTCAGCTGCCTTTTGGTCTAGAGGGTTTTTGGACGATATTTGTTCGGCGGCTACTTGGTCCTCATCTCCTCTCATCTCATCCTTTTATTTCTCATTATAAATTGGACATGGTTTCCAGAGGGGTAGCATCCTTTGGTTCTGCGGTGCTCCGAAATATCCTTCCATTAGGGCCACCCAGGGTTTTTTTGCTGGTAGCTGGGGACACTGTCCCACAGGTTGATGATCAAATGAGGTTAACTACTTCAGATAAAGAAGTTATCTACTCATCATAACATTCCATCTGAGTAGTTAGACTTCTTTTGTCATCAACCATCCCTCCCTCCTTCCCCCTGACCTTCTCTTGGCGCTTTCTGTCTTTGCAGACAGGAGAAGGGTGTGTTGTGGCTCTCCTCTTTTTCCATGTTTATGAAGGTGTTTAGGGTCAGGTTCATGTTTGGGGTATAGCAAACTCGATTTGAGGGAAGGAAGGAGATAGATGGGGTATTATGGGTAAGGGGAGGAGCTTGGAGCTCGGATCAGATGCTGTTGAAACTGCCATCTCAGATCTGATCCAGATCCGACATCCCACAGGTTGATGACAAATGAAGTACAACTACTCAGATGGAACATTATGGTGAGTACATAATCCCCCCCCCAGTGAGAACCATTAATGTGCATAATTCTCTGATGTTCTTCTTGTTTCACTGTTGCAGTCATCACATTTTGGTTATCCCTGCCAGGGTAGACCTCGGCTGGCCCGAATACCAGAGACTTAGTATTTCAGCATTGGTTGCTGTCGCTTGAGGAATGACGTCAGGTCATCAGTAGTATAAAGTAAGGTAGTCGACACCATTACATCAGTCTTTCTTGCCAAGGAGCCCGAAGCAGAGCAGTTCGCACGAGGGCCAGTCGGCCGCTTCCTGAGTGTGATTGTTTTTTTCTTGCACTAACCGATGTCAGAAAAAGTTAATTGTCTCGCTTGTGGAAAGCAAATACCACACTGAGACTCACTCATACTGCGTCACTTATTTAGGCCCAGACCAAGACGTCCTCATTGCCTCTTCTATGCTTTGTTCAATACTAGAACTATCCGTTGTCGGGCACTTATTGTAGCCAGATACAGTCCTCATATTCTGATATGGTTTTGGTAAGCCATTTGACAGCAGATCTTTAGAAAAACGTAAAGATAAAGACAGAGACAGACCGCACAGGTCCACATCTACCGACTACATTTAGTTAAGCTAGTCGTTAGTTCTCCGGTACTCAGTGAGGTGCTTTCGCAGTCCCTGATGCCCACTTCTGTTGATTCACAGGCCGCTATTGAGATCCTTTCGGAGTCCGATATGCCACAAAACTCTTCTTCGACTAAGGATCTTGTGGTCATCTCAACCTTGGATGGGTCCGGAACCACTGAGCAGACACCGGCTTCCCAAGGAAGGCCTTAGCACTACAGAATCTCGACACAGACGTCTTCTTTCATGACTATCGATGTTCTTCATGTTTCACTGTTGCAGTCATCACACTTGAGTTATCTGCCTGCAGGTAGCCCTCAGTCTGCCCGAATACAAGAGACTTAGTATTTCTGCGTCAGATGCTGTCGCTCCAGGACTGATGTCAGGTGGTTAGGGGTATAAAAACAGGCAGCTGATGCCATTACATCAGTCTTTCTTGCCGAGGAGCCTGAAGCAGAAGCACTTCGCAAGTGCCAGTCGGCTGCTCCCTGAATTTTCATTTAAGAATTTAAAAATCCTGAAGTCTTCTAAAGCTAAGTACTCCATTGGGGATCCTTTTTTCTTGCTCTAACCGATGTCAGAAAAAAGTTAACCGTTGTCTTGCCTGTGGAAAGCAAAAACCTCACAGAGATTTTCATTCTTACTGTGTCACCTGTTTAGGCCCAGACCACGACATACCTCCCTGTCTCTTTTGTGCCTTAACACCCAAACCATTTGTCATCAGGCTGTCTTTGTCACTAAATTCTTTCGCTCTCGATCTCTGTATTCCGAAATGGCTTCAGTAAGCCATCCGACTACCGATATTCCAAAAAAATGGAAGGATAAAGACATTCAGACCACATAGGTCCAAAGCTGCTGCTGACTCTCCGTTAAGCTAGTCGCCAGTCCGCTGGTACTCGAGGTGCTTTCACAGCCCTTGATGCCCGCTTCAGTGGATTCGCAGGCCTCTACTGAGACCCATTCAGAGTCCGGTATGCCACGAGGCTCTTCTTCGACTATGGAACCTGCGAATGTCCCTATCTTGGATGGGTCCGGAGCTCCTGTGCAGGAACCAGCTTCTGAGGCAGTTCTTCGCTCAACCTATGTTCGACTCAAACCGATGGCTTCTTTATCTAAAACTACAGAGTTTCTTAGGCCCAGAGTACACACTATGCCTAGAAAACCGACAACCAAAGCACATGCACCTGCTCCCATGCCACAAAAACAAATGCTCAGAATGGATGAAGACCTTATTACACTGATTAGGAGAAGTTAGCCTTCCCTGTGAAGAGAAGGAGAGACCAGTCCCCTACAGCTTCTACAGACCAGGAGTCCGATGGTTCTGAGGTTTCTGATTATGAGGACATGCCCTTTAGATGATTATGAGGATTCCGATGCAGAGGAATCCAATGTAAGTTGTGTAGTTAGGGCTAATTTAGTTAGTTACAGCCCACCCTATTCCTGTAGTTAGTTTTATAAATTTATAATCTAAAAGTTTTCAGTTTTTTGTATAATCTTTAATTCAATTCCTTTTAGTTGTGCCTGTGGTTTTGGGATTTATTCCCTTCCCGTGTGTTCTGTGTTTGGACACTGTGTCTTTGAGGATGTTGTTTGTGTTTCAGGTTCAGGGGGATGCAAGAAGTGTGATCTGTCAGAAGTGCTGTCAGAAAATGTTCTCGATGACCTGTGTGCTTTCTTGCTGTTATTGCCCTGTGTTTTGTACCTGCAGGACTCCTGTGCTTTGTATCATGAGGAGGAATCTCCCCATCCTCCGAGGCTTACATCCTCCCGAGGGTTCTCTTTCCAAATAAAGGTAAGCCTCCCTCCCAAACCACCGAAAGGGTCCTCCTAAACCACCAAGCTCCCGTTGGAGTCTGAGACCCATACCTCAAAGACCCAAGGAGCTACACCGGGTTCCGTAGCTTCTACTCCCCAGAGGCAGAGGGGCAACACACAGACGTGGTAGAGCAACCAGGGGGTCCTCAGAACCAGGGCAGCAGGGGCCCTGGGTCTGGCACTGCCCGCTCTTGGGAGTCGTCGCCTGGCCCCACCGCTCCACCCTCAGAGGCAGTGTCCACTGGATTCCGCTGTACCCAGTAGCCTGGCAATCCCTATCTCAAGAGATGTGGGTACAGTCGATTATATCCGAGGGTTACAAAATCCCCTTCAAAGGTTTACAATCTCTACAATCCCTTCCAGACATCTCAGGTTTAAGCAAGGGATTTGCAGAACAGGAGGTGGTTGGAAACAGGAGGGAAAAAGAGCTGGCCCAGAAGACCCGCCCAGACCAGGTAGGCAGACCGCTTAGGATCCTGCCTTTTCAGATAGAAAAGAACGGGAGAGATTGATTTGTACCGATACCAATATTAACGGAACAGATTTGTCAAGAAGGCGTCATTCCGGCCCTGGTCGCTTCAGTCCATTCTGCCCTTCTGGGCAAGGACACCAAGATGTGTTTCTATAGTGCTTAGACCTTCAGGATGCACATAAAGATTTCCAGACGCCTCCAGAAGACCAGTTCCGCCCTCCTAGGGACCAGTCATGTCCTTACCAGAGAGCCCCCCTTGGCCTTTGGCCTCACTTCAGCCCCCCAGATAAATGCATGGCAGTGGTCACAGCGGCATCTCCTCATCCGGTGATCTCCATTCCTCCAGGTATTTCCTATGACCACCAAGGCTCGCCACCACCCAGTGTCCAGAGCTTTCTTCAGTCCAGAGACTACACTTTAACAGCTTTGCAGGAGTTTGGGAATTCTCTAAAACTCTAAAATGCTCTCTTGCCTATCTATCACCTTTATAGCTATAGAATTAAACACTGGCCAAAAATGTTAGCCAGACTAACAGATCAAAGAATTCTGGACATCCAAAATTCGCTCGGGCTTCTTTGCACAGCAACAAGCAAAAAGACAGATTTATACTGAAGGTTCTAGGTCTTATGGCTGTAGCCATTGCTCTTCCACCACTCTCTAACCACATGCATGCATCTTCTGCAGTGGATGCTATTCACGCGAGGTCGCAGTACTAGGCGAAGGCATGAGGCACCTAAATCTTGGTCGTACGACGTGCCGAGCTCTGCTGAACTGGTGGATATCTTCCTTCTTCAATATCAATTCTTTACTCCTCCTCTCCCCTCCTCAGTCACTACGGATCACCACGGATGCCTCTGGGGGGGTGGGGCATTCAGGGCAGGATGGTCCACGGACGCGGCAAACATATAGAATACATCCTGCCACAAAATGTCCTGGAGATGAGAGTAGTGCTTTAACGCTGTAAGCCCTCAACGACTTCCCAATGACGCCAGAGTACAGACGACAGACATGTCCCAGAAGTCTGGGGTACATCACAAGCAGGGGCGGACCAGGTCCCATTCATTATGTCGAAGCTTCCTAGACTTTGGCAGGCAGGTCCATAGGTTGAGTATCCATTCTGATGTCTCTCATGAAATCTGTCTCAATCAATCTGTAGTGGATCAGATTTTTTCCCTTGTTTTATCTCTTTGTTGCATCTTTTGCTACTTCCTCAAAACAACAAGTGCCCCCGATTTCACTTCTTTTCCTCTTTCTTCCACCTCTTCTCCTCCAGCCCCCTGCGATCTGCCCTTTTCCCTGTGACTTCTCCTTTTCCCTTGGATTCCACTCCTCATTCATAGAAAGCCGAGAGCCAAGTTGCCAAGTTGATCCTCATTGGAGCCTGCCGGCCTCGATGGTTTTGGTTTCCGCTCTGGCTCTCGCTCTGCAGCCCTGCAGCCCTGGCATCTGACCATCTTCCATCTGACTGATCCACCAATCACCAGCGATCCACATTCCATTCCGGGCACTGCTTGCTTCTCAACCTCACTGCCACTTCCTACCCGTTACTCATGATTGATGATTTTGGATCTAGATTTTTTTATATTTTAGTCTTAGTCAGTTAGTCATTCCCACTAGGAGTGTTTTATGCTATTTAGTTATTCATTTGGACTCTATTTGGAATTTTTTCCCCCAATATTGGACTTTTACTGCTCCTTTACATTTTTTTTAGATTGGTTTCGGAGGTTTTTCTCTCAGGCCATCTACAGTCAAAGTACAACAATCTGCTGTTTCAAGTATCATGTTGGCCTGCATGATGTATGACAAACATTAATATGCATAGGTTGTCTCATAGGTGATGCAAGGCTCTTCTGAAACCCCACCTATAAAGCATCCCTCCAGAGCATGGGATCTAAACTTAATGGCATCCTCCTGATGTGTTCTCCCTTCTGAACCGCCCCTGCTTTCGACCTTTTGGAAGTTATTGGACTTGGAAAATTATATTTTTACTGCTGTCAACTTCTGCAAGACTGGTTCTCGGGATTCTCAGAAGGGATTCCTCGCTCCGTTTTTGGTTTTTCATTTGTATTTGGTATCATTAAGAACTAACTTTAACCCCACCCTTTCTCGTCTCCCAAAGTCACAACCAAAACCAACATTAACCAACTCAGTCTTTTTTCTCTCTTTATTTCAAAAGAGCTGAACAGAAACTGCATTTTTTGCATTGTGGATGTCCAGCTCCAGCTCAGCTCCAGTAGTATTAGAACAAAACAATTCATTAAAATCGAATTATTTGTCTCCTCTATGCAGAAAACAGGATAGGTCTTCCAGTATCTAAAGGACCTTATCCAGATGTTGGACTTCCACTTCCTACTATTCTCTCAGGCAGCATAACACTTCTCTCAGCCAAAAAAACACTCAACCAGGAGTCTATCTATCCACTTCTGCAGCTTTTCAGGATAGACTACCCATTGATACCATTTCTATCTGCCTCCCCTCCAGAGGATTTTTCTTTTGGTGAAACATTGCATACCTTAAGGGAGCATTTCCACTGGGAATGCCAAGACTATCCTCAGTCCAAAAAGAGACTCAGAGAATTCCTAGAGCCGCAGCACAGGCCTTTAGCAATTCCCCCTGTCCTGGATGTTGTTGATGTTTTTATGGAGTCTAGTCTTACTCCTGACACTTCACCTCCTGCCCCTAGGAAACCAGACAAGTACTACAGAGTACCTGACGCTCACAAATTTCTTTTCAAGAATCCTACTGCTGACCCAGAGATCATTTCCCACAGGCCTAAATGTATCAAGGCAACTACAGCCAAGAATCCCACCCCTTCAGACAGGGATTCCAGAGCCTTGGACAGATGGAGTAAAAAGGTATATACCTCTGCAACTTTGACTATTAGGGCATTGAATTTTCAGTTTCACTTGCTGTAGTACCAGCAGCATATTATGGAACTTATTAAACAAAAAGTGCAACCTTTACAGACTGTGCAGAAAATATATTTAAAGGAGCTTATGCACTCTGCAAGCCGGGTCAGCAAGCATACTTTGCAGTGAGGCTTTGATGCCCTAGAAGCATCTTGCCGGGCAGCAGTCACTGGCTCTGTACTGAGAAGACATGCTTGGCTCAAGGAGCAGACCTTGGCAGACCATGTCAAATCTAAGTTACTAGACGTTCCTCTAAACAAGGACAGTCTGTTTGGCACCAAAGCAGAAGAGGTTCTCAAAAAGATGGAAGAAAAAGCTAAGTCTGTGCAGACTATTAAAGAATTCTTACAAGTGCAACCCCCTAGGTTCAGTAGGCATTGCCTTTCCAAACACTGGTCCTTTCCAGCCCCCTTCCAGGCCTTCTCAAACCAGACCCAGGGGCAAGAGACCATCCAGACTACAGTCTCAGGGTATGCAGAGATCTAAGCAATGGAGTGCCCCCACCCCTAAAACAGGGAGTGGTAAGTCACCTCCTTAGGGAAAAACTCAAAATGACTTATCTACTCCACTCCCCAGCCCTGCCCAATTGCTTGTGCCCCTATGAGGAAAGCTTGCTTTTCATGCAAGAAACTGGATGTCGATCACACAGGACCAATGGGTCCTCAACATTGTATCCCAGGGGTACAAATTTTATTTCCACTCAATGCCAACCCCAAGCGGGTTTCCAGACCTTCCTCCAACCAGTGGGCAGAGGCTCAAAGCCAAGTACTTTCCCTGCTCAATATCAGAGCTATTCAGCCAGTTCCAGTAGAACAGAGGGGTCAAGGATTCTACTCCAGACTCTTCCTGGTAGCCAGGAAAGAGGGCTCTTGGCACCCAATCCAGGATCTTTCTTTTCTCAACACTTTCCTGGTGGTACCAAAATTCATAATGCTTACCCTGCAACACCTTCTTCCTATGCTAGCCAAGGATGCCTGGTTGGTCACCCTAGACTTAAAAGAAGCCTATCTGCACATCCCCATAAAGGAGTCATGCAGGAAGTATATACGTTTCAGGGCAGGATCTATGCATTATCAGTTGTCTGCACTTCTCTTTGGCTTATCTTCTGTGCCCAGAGTATTCACAAAATGCCTGACCCCAGCCATTGCATACTGCAGACAGAAAAATATCCAAATTTACCCGTACTTGGACGACTGCCTGATTCAGGCAGTCAGGAATTGCTGTTGCAGCCCCTGACATTTGTGAAAAACCTTCTCACTTCCCTGGAGTACACCATTAACAAAAATAAATCAAAAATGGTACCCAGTCAAAAGATTGTATTCCTGGGAGCAAGCTTGGACACATCATCCCAGATGGCATTCCTCACTTCAGAAAAGCAAGTGTATCGGACAGCTTACTTCAAGCAAATGGCCACCAGAACCAGCTATCCGCAAGAAAAATACTACAGGTCCTAGGGTTCATGGCCTCATGTATACTGCGAATTCCATATGCAAGACTGCATATGAATAAAATTCAGTGGTACTTAAAAAGTCTTAGGTGCCAGCATTCTCATCACTTGGAAACAGTCATTCCTATCATACCCTGTATAAGGACAGAGTTCCTTTGGTGGGCAGAAGCATGCAACCACAACAAGGGACTGCCCTTTACTCAACCCCATGCCGCCCAGACCCTAACCACAGAAGCATCAGACTATGCCTGGGGAGCACACATGGATGGCAAATGCATTCAGGGCCACTGGTGCCCAAGTCAAATTCATCTGCACATCAACCAAAAGAGATGCTAGCTGTGCAGAACAGCTTGACAGCTTTCAGATCCCTACTGCTTCCAGGACAGCTGCTAATAAAAGCAGACAACACCACAGTTATGTGCTACATCAACAAGCAGGTGGGGACCCACTCATACCCACTCTACAGGTTAGCCATGGCCCTGTGGAACACGGTCTTGGACATGCAAGTCAATCTGCAAGCTCAATTCCTGCCAGGCAAACAAAACTCACTGGCAGACGACCTAAGCAGAAATCTACTAGACCCACATGAGTGGCAATTGGAGCCCAGCACCTTCAGTCTTCTGATTCAGAAGTGGGGGACCCCAGAGGTGGATCTCTTTGCCTCCCACTTCAACTACCAGCTCAGCAAATTCTGCACCAGGAATCCTCACAGCAGGGCCTGGAAAGTGGATGCCCTATCTTTTCAGTTGATCAATCTCTCAATCTATGCCTTTCTCCCTCTGCCCCTTCTCTCAAGAGCATTACTCAAGATAAGACAGGACAAACTGAGGACAATTCTGATTGCCCCAGACTAGCCACACCAGAACTGGTACCCACTCCTGTGTAGCCCGTCACTGGTGCCACTCTGGCACCTACACCAGAACCCAACCCTGCTCTCTTAGCAGGAGAGACAGATTTTGCATCCACAATTACAAACCCTAAATCTTGCAGCCTTGTTTATTCCTTGAATTCTCCCCCTGCAACCCTAAGCAAGCAGGTGTTGGACATCATTCTTGTGGCCAGAAGACCCAATGCAAGCAAGTACTAAGCTGATAAGTGGAAAAGGTTCTACTCCTGGTTTCAGTCTAAAGGAGAGGACACAAAAATGCCTTCTCTGCCTCTAATCTTGAATTACTTAGCAGATTTACTCCACAAAGGCCTGTCTTTCTCCTCCATTAAGATGCATGCCTCAGCCATTTTGGCTCATTTCAACACTGAGCCACCACTCCTCTCACACCCTCTTATCAAACAGTTCCTGAGAGGAGCAAACAACTTAGGGCCGCCAAGGAGAGCACCCACCCCTGCTTGGGACCTTAACTTTGTACTGGAAAAGCTCATGCTTCCCCCTTTGAACATGCAGCATCAGCAAAGTTAAAATTCCTCTTTTGGAAAACAGCCCTGCTTCAGGCCATCACCTCAGCTAGAAGAGTGTCTGAGCTACAAACACTCATGGCTGTGGAACCCTTCATTATTTTCCATGCTGACAGGGTTTCCCTCAGGACTAACCCTTCCTTTAAAATGCATGCATAGCTTGAGGAACAGCCCCTGCCAGACCATGTCAAATCTAAATTGTTGGATGACCCCTTGCACAAATAACTTATTTGGCACTAAGGCAGAAGAGGTCTTAAAGAAGATGGAAGAAAAAGCAAAATCTATGCAAACAGTTAAGGATTTCTTGCAGGTCCAGCCCCTTAGGCTCAGCAGGCATTGTCCCCTCCAAACACTCGTTTCCTGCTACCAGTAAACCAGCCCAGCCTAGGTCCCATGGAAGCAGACCACCCCCAGACAGCAGACCCAGGTAATGCAGAGATCTAAACAGTGGACTACCTCCACTTTGAAACCAGGGAGTTCTAAGCCACCCCTTATGGTAAGAACTCACAATGACTCACCTCCTCCACCCCCTTCCTCTGCCCACCTTCACTTACCCCCTAGGAGGAAAACTCTCCTTACACTCAAGCACCTGGGCCACCATTACCAACGACCACTGGGTTCTGAACATTGTCTCTCAGAGATACAAATGTTCCTTCCAACCCTAAAAGGTTCCCAGACCTACCGCCAAATCAGTGGGCAGAGGCACAAAAGCAAATTCTTTCCCTGCTCTGTATGAGGGCAGTAGAGCACGTTCCTGCAGAACAGACAGGCCAGTGTTTCTACTCCAGACTTTTTCTGGTGCTCAGAAAAGATGGCACCTGGCACCCCATCCTCAATCTATCCATTCTAAACACCTTCCTGGTAATCCCAAAATTCAAAATGCTCACCCTCCAGCAGCTGCTACCCATGCTCTCCAAGGATGCTTGGCTAGCCACCCTAGATCTAAAAGAGGCCTACCTCCACATTCCTATCAGGGAATCATGCAGCACGCCTTGATAGCTTTCAAGCCCTTTCTCTCTCCAGAAAAATCTTCTCTTCAGGGTAGGATCTCAACACTTTCAGTTCTCTGCACTTCCCTTTGGCTTCTCTACTGCTCCCAGAGTTTTCACAAAATGTCTGGCTCCAGCCATTGCCTTTTGCAGACAAAGAAATATTCAGATTTACCCATACTTAGACTGCCTTATTCAGGCAGCCAGCCAGGAAAAGCTGCTCAAGCACCTGGCCTTTGTAAAGACCCTACTAACCTCCCTAGGGTACACTATCAACGAAAAGAAATCCAAACAGGTGCCCACTCAAAAGATTATCTTCTTGGGAGCAAGTCTGGACACAGCATCCCAGATGGCATACCTTACTCCAGAGAAACAAATTTTCCTGACAGCCTACTTTTCTCAACTAGCCACCAGGCCCCAGCTAACTACAAGGAAGATCCTGCAAGCTCTGGAGTTCATGGCATCTTGCATACTACTTATTCCGTATGCCAGACTGCATATTAGGAAACTTCAATGGTACCTAAAGATACTTTGGTGCCAACACTCTCAAGACCTTGAAACTCATCTTCCTATAATTCCTTGCTTCAGAAAAGATTTTCTTTGGTGGGCAACAGCATGCTCCCACAACAAGGGAATGCCTTTCTCCCCACCCCCCTGCTGCCCAGACCCTCACAACAGACACATCAGACTATGCTTGGGGTGCACACCTGGATGGCAGGTGCATACAGGGCCAATGGAGCCCACAGCAAATCCCTCTGCACATCAGTCAAAAAGAGATGATGGCTGTGCAGCACGCCTTGATAGCTTTCAAGCCCTTTCTCTCTCCAGGGCCTCTCCTGATCAAAACAGACAACACCACTGCCATGTGGTACATCAACAAGCAGGGAGGGACTCGCTCCTGCCCTCTATGCAGACTGGCCATCACCCTTTGGCACACAGCCTCTGCCATGCAACTGCACCTGTTAGCACAATTCCTACCAGGCTCTCTCAACTCTCTGGCAGACCAATTAAGCAGAAATCTTCTGGACCCACACGTGTGGCAACTCAACAGAAGTATCTTCACCCTAATCACTCAGAAATAGGGAACCCCGAAGGTTGACCTCTTTGCCTCCCACACCAACCCATCAGCTCAGCAATTTCTGCACCAGGGAGCATCACTGCATGGCTTGGAAAGTGGATGCCCTGTCCTTCCCCTGGGTCAGTCTATCGGTCTGTGCCTTTCCTCCCCTAACTCTCATCCCCAGGGAACTGCTCAAAATAGGAGAGGAAAAACCAAGGACCATTCTTATAGCTCCAGACTGGCCCCGGCAGCACTGGTACCCCTTGATGCGCAGCCTGTCCCTGCTACCCCCATGGCATCTTCCTCAGATTCCAAACCTCCTGACTCAGAGGGAAGGGGAATTCATGCATTCCCAATTGCAGACACTCAGTTTGGCAACTTGGCTTATTTTCTAACCCCAATCCAATCTGCCAGTCTCAATAAACAGGTTCTGGATGTTATCCGTGAGGCCAGACGCCCTAGCACCCGAAAGTCTAAATGGAAAAGGTTCTACACCTGGATCCAGTCTAAGGGAGCCAATACAGAACAGCCCTCCCTCCCTCTCATCCTCGATTACTTAGCTGACCTACTACACAGTGGCCTCTCTTTCTCCTCTATAAAAATTCATGTCTCTTCTATTTCTGCTAATTTTCCCACTGAGCAGCCCCTTTTCTCACACCCTCTGATCAAACCATTCCTAAGAGGGGCTAGCAACTTGAGGACACCCAGAAGGGCCCCAACACCAGCTTTGGGACCTTAACTTTGTATTGGAAAAGCTCACCCTGCCCCCGTTTTGAACCAGCTTCTTCTGCAGAGCTAACATTTTTCACCTGGAAAACAGCATTCCTTATGGCTATCACTTCAGCCAGAAGAGTCTCTGAGCTGCAAGAACTCATGGCTGTGGAACCCTTCATCATCTTCCATGCAGACGGGGTATCCCACAGAACTAACCCCCATCCTTCATGCCCAAGGTGTGGTGTCCAGTGTGGCTCTCAACCAAACCATTCATTTGCCCACCTTTTTTCCCTAACCCCCAGAACAAGGAGGGAAGGATTCTTTACTCTCTAGATGTGCACGCACAGAAGGCTCAGATTCTATCTAGACAGGACTAAATCCTTCAAAAAGTCTGATCAGTTGCTGGTTAGCTTTGCTACAGGGGCAGAAGGCAAAGCCATCTCCAAACAAACCATTTCCAAATGGATAGTACACTGCATTAATTTCTGCTACAAACAGCATGGAAAGCCTCCCCCAAGGGGGTCAGGATACACTCTACCAGAGCAGCCTCCACCTCTGCAGCTTTCCTCAGAGGAGTCCCCACCAAGGATATCCTGGAGGCTGCCACCTGGACTTCTGTTCATACTTTTACCAAGCATTACCACCTACCTCTCTTCTCCAAATCCAGGGCAGGGTTTGCCTCTGCAGTCTTGCAGGGCATCCTAGCCAGCCCCTAGTTTCCTTGACTGCCTCCACCCTTTTCCTCAGCTTTGGGAATCAACCCGAATGTGATGACTGCAACAGTGAAACACAAAGAACATAGTGCATTTGTGTACACTTACCATAAGTGTAGATGTTCGCGTGTATTCGCTGTTGCAGTCTTGGTTTCCCTCCCTCCATCCCCCTTCTCTTTCTCCTTTTATTACCTTTCTAACTTGTTGTTCTCCTTGCCTTACAAGGGACATATTGGCATTTATTTTCCACTGGTGGGGTTTCTTCCACCAGAACCTGGCCTCCTACTTGGGGGATCCTGACAGGTTAGGGCAAGAAAAACTGATGTGATGGCGTCTGTTGCCTTTTTTTATACTACTGACGACCTGACGTCAGTCCTCAAGCGACAGCAACTGATGCTGAAATACCAAGTCTCTGGTGTTCTGGCTGGACGAGGGCTACCCTGGCAGGGATAACCCAAATGTGATGACTGAAACAGCGAATACATTCGAACATCTACATTTATGGTAAGTATACACAACTGTACTTTCGTCATTCACATCACACAGCACATGCAGGAGCTGGGGTCATCACAGAGTTTCCCCACCAGCGAATAGCAGGCCATCAAGTATCTACCGTACACCTATAGGCTATAAGGCCAACCCTCTACCCAGTTTCATACATACACTTCAGGAGTGATCTCACTCTGGCATGCCAGGCAATCATGGACTCCACATTTCTGGGACTGCTGAACGAGTGCAAGTCATGCTTCACTCTGTTAACACACACACAAAACCTCCACCTGTTGAACGACCTGAGCTGGCCTTGTTGGCAGCTCTGATGCGTGTCACACACAATCACCCTGCAGTAGAATGGGTACCCTGTCCACATCAGGCAGGGTAGCTACCTTTGCAGGTGTAACCTGCTCAACTGGATGGTCAACAGCACATACACCCTTGGGATACCACCTGTGTCCCTGTTGGACGGGGACATCAGCTGCTGCTTTCCATACACAATGGCTAACATGTGGCCTAGGCATATGGCTGCTCATGGCCCATAGCCTAGCAGCCTTGTATGGTACCAGGAATACCAGAAATGGCCTGACTGCTGTGACAGTCTGTGTTTGTCCACACACATCACTGCATCGACTGCTGGGTGTCCCCTATGGGCAATGTTACAGTACCATGTCATCCAACCTACATCCCACAAATAGGTGAGTGCTAATACAGGTGCATGTTGACATCCCTGGAACATCTGAGGTACACAATAACAGAGAGCAGTGCATATGTGTTATAGGGTAACCTCCTTATAGGTGTCTGACATCTGCAGTATCTAGATGTTTGCAGAATGTGTACATATGCCTGATGTAGACCTCCCTGCTGGACAAATGTGTATTTCTAAACACCAGTTGGACAATACGTGATGGTTGAGCACAGAGTTTGGGGAATGTGTCTGTGACATGCCAGACCCCGGGGGACACAGTAATGGTACATGAATATCTGGTTCTGTTATCCATTCCCTTACATTGTATGCTCAGTATGTACTCACTGCTGCTGAGCCAGAACGAGGATCCCCCCACTACTAGCACCTATAACCTGCTGTCCTGCTGCAGGGGCTCACCAGGTATGCTAGCCATAGGTGTCAGGCAATCAGATGCAGGTGTGGAGTACACACTGACCTAGCCAGAGTACATCAGGAATGGTCAGGGAGACCTGGACAATCTGTGAAATCTTGTATGACATTGGTAGACTGAGAGGGGCTCAATGACTGTACATGATGTGATATGCCACTGGTATCCACCAATATGTACTGGAAGTGTGACGCCCCTGCACTGGCCCAGTAATATAGGAGAGACAATCCTCATTACTAGCACCAGTGAGGGACTTACACAAAGGGAGGATGACAAATACACACACAGTACTGTACAAGTACCCTTCAGTCACACAAAGATCACAGTCAGTCTGGGGCTGGTTTCTCCCTGTCTCTCCTGATCCCAGTAAGACTCCCCACTGGCACAGCTGTATGGTTAACATGTCAACAGTGCGGTCAAGCCAAAACTTCCATCACCCTTTCTGTCTGACCAGTGCTTCGTGTCCCTGCCCAAGTAGCTGGCACACACACTTTGAGATTTTATTTATAAATTACACACACGCACAGTCCTGAGAAAGGCTGGCACAGGTTTACTAGCTATGGACTCTTCTGCCCAGACTAAAAGGTAGTTCTGACTGCCACAATCCAGGTCTGTATCAGCTACTCTGAGGCGCTTACCAAAGGGTGACGAATCCTACTGTGTGATGCGCCTATCATCCAAATGGTAAATGTGACCAAGACCAAAGGTATTGGAGTGGGCTATACAGTGTTACCAAATACATATGCAAGTACTCTAAGAGCTTACGTAGTTCTATACAGACCAGCCACAATTACAAAGTTTAACGATATTTAATAATTAATAAAGGAACAGGACAATACTCCGTCAAAACAGTAACTACAGAGTTCAGACTCTCAAGGAATGTTTTAAGTCATTGCAGGACAGTCTGAAATAAATACAGCAAACATCTAAAGTAATCATTACTATATTCACATCTATATGTAAATGATTTTACCTTTTCCCTAGTTCCTTACTATTAGCAAGGCAAATGCAGATGAATGGATGTTGTCAGATACGGGAACACTTCACAATGCCGAAATCCTGAAAGATCGAATTTCATATGGCCGAGACCATATGATCGAACTTTCAGAATCCTGACATTGTGAACAGAGATCTGCATACAGCTCGGAATGGGAGATTTCCTTTTTCCTCACTGTAGTGCGATCTCGGAGTTGGAATATTTAAGTATCAGGGGTGTGGGGGGGCACAGCCCCCCCCCCCACGTGCATTTAAATTGGGGGGGTTTGGATTTGTTTCGGAATTTCGATATTCTGAAACATCGATCATATGGTCCCAGTCATATGAAATTCAATGTTTCGGAATTTTGAGATTCTGAAGTGAATCTGTCATATTCATAGACACATACAACATGCAAAGGCCTTTCTCTGAGACAGTTCTGAAAGTAATAATCAACATTAGTGCTGGATTAGCTCATATTACATCAGTCTTTGTCACCTGCCTTCACTTCCCAGGCTAACAGCAACTAATATATTTTTTAACATCTCTGCATCAGAAGTACATTTCTGTCTGACGTTTGTGTAGAACTGGAAGTCATAACACAGTTACACATTTTACATTTTCAACCTAGTAGTTATTTATGTTTCAGGACAATACAAAACCCTCTAGCTGTAGACATCTATGTCTGCTTGCTGCACTGAAACTAAGATAACACATTCGTAAAACAAGTTCAGCATAATTTGTTGAGGTTTTGCAACTTATCTCTGTATGTTTGAGGCTTCAAGCATCTACCATTAATGCATACATTTTCACAGGTAATACTTTATATGCATTTCTCTTCTTTTCCACTATGGTACACTGTGGTTATACTCTTGAAGCTTAGTCATACCTCACAGCCTCTTAGAGCAAGACATATGGACAAAGGCACAAATAAAGGGGGGACAAAGGGCCAAAAATAGTGAAAATTGTTAAATATTGCTCTCACAAACTTAGTGCATTCGCATGACTTTTCTGAAGGATATGACGTCTGACATTCAAATGTGTGCTATTACTTTATGAATTCTGTCTTTAATGATTTGCCAGAAAAAACAGTTGTATGAGAATATGACTAAAAATATGAGACAAACTTGTAACCATTCTGCAAAAATCTGGACAGTTGAGAGGTGCTCAGTACATAACACACAGTTCAACACACACTTCTGCACCAGTTGCTTAATATCCACATAACATATATAGTTCTCTTACATTTGTAAGACAAGCATCTGTATCATATTAATGTTCACAAATGACATATGATTATTTACAACATCCCAGTTAACTGCGCTGGCAGTGTCACAGTCAGTATTGTATAACAGACAGTCCAGTAGTCATATGTGAGCTGACCCTTGCTGGAGTGACTCAGGGGCCAGAGCTGTGATCTGTGTCACTGCAGGTAGGGCTGTCATGGATGGGCATAGGTGCTGGCCCTAGGTGCTGGACAGCAGACTAACAGCAACATGTCAGTCCAGGAAGTTTTGTTGAGACCTAATGTTTAAATTCCTATTTCCCATGACTGCACTCCCCATCTGTATTCCGTTACATGCTTAATTGTATGACATACCTGATATATTGCTGTACTCTTTTGTCAGAAGAATTCTACTTGTAGTGTTGCAAAGAATCACAGTCTGTCTTCATGAAGAAAGTGTCAGACCTGTTTACCATAGGCAGCAGCTTGCCTTTTGTAGGTAATGCTCATGAACAGGTGATGGCCTGTACACCAGTCTGTGGCTCCCACTTGCTAATTTCATGCAGAACAGCTAGGTTGCCTATGGCAACACAGTCTTATTATTAAGGCCTTCATGTGGGCCTTACCCCTTTTCCTAGCCTGTGAGGAGGACATTATCAAGGTGTGGGTGCTGCAGCATCACAGAGGGTAGGTGGAAATACTGTTCACTGTTTGGATTGATGTGTTATGTCCACAGTTTTGCATGCTATGTCTGACCATTGTTAACAGATTTATGTAGCAGTGTACTAGTGTAATTGTGTGTTGGGGTGAGTAAGAAGACTGGCAGATGCGAGTGTCATGCATCCTTTTCTATCTGACTGTGCATGCTGCTATAGTTGATGCAGGCCTATCAGCTGTGTATGTTTGTAGGGGGAGACTGTGACGCATGTCCCTTAAAACCTCAGCACCTCCCTAATGCTTTATGTTTGGCTGTTGTGTGGATGCCCTCCTCTAGGTGTTTGGGAGCAATGTTAGTTAGGCCTGTAGCAGGAAGCTGGACATACTACTGCATGTGTAGTAGGCCGCAGGTGCTGCATTTTAGCCATGAGTCAGAATAGGGACCATCAGTGAGGGTGCGGTGTCAGCTGTTGTCACAGCATAGCCTGGTTGAGGGTACCCACAACAGTCCAAGTGAGGCATGTGCCTGTGATGCATATGTTATGTAATAGTGCCATCTAGAGAGTGTTAGGCAACATTTAGAACACATATTCATAATTGTGAAATATGTCCCACACTGCAAGCCTTTAACATGCTACCGTGGGTGGCAGTGACTGTGGTAGAAGCAACCAGTTTTACTGGACATTGTAGGGCTCAATTATTCCTATGTTGTATTGCCACACATGTAGTTGTCATGCCACGGATTGGGCTGTGGGCTAGGATTGTGGGTGTCTAGATGTGACAGATGCTAGAACTGTAACAGATGGAGATACCAAGTCATTATTATGGCAGGTGTATTTATAAGACGTATGTGCATGCATACAGTGTGTAACCAGGATTAGCATAGACGTGTGTTCTGATGGGTATGACTGTGACACTGAGCTGTCTGTCATGCTTTTGTAACCCCAATCTGTACTGCCTTGCCAGTATGTGAGCATACAGAGTAGGTTTTATGAGGACCCTGCCATAAATAGGGGGCAAAACTGTGGATATTCAACAAGTCTGTGCAGTTGTCAGCTGTTCCTGATATTATAGGCCTCCTGTACATCCAGCAGCATTTATTTGTCTGTGTACTGGCTCTGTGTCTGCGTCAGAGGCCCAAATACACTGATTTGGGCCACTATATATAGTAGTAGTGTGTGACTGACAATCAGGATATGTTTGTAAAAACAGTTGCTATACTCCAGAGGTCATTTGGCTTACTAGTATGTTGCTCTGACTGTAGTTGAAATGGTTCTGAGTTCAAAATTTGGCAGTGATGTTTTTTTTTTTTCCTAAAGTTACATCCCTGTAGCGCATGATATATTTACAAATGCATCAGTAATTCCCCAGAGCTGATCTGATGTAGTGGTGTGATGCTGTGACTCTAGTTCAGAAGGTCCTGGGTTCAAGACTTGGCAGCTTTGTCTTTTTTCCCTAATGTTACATGACTGCACTGCATGATATATTTACAAAAGCAGTACTAATTCCCCACAGCTGGTTTGGCTTAGTGATGCGTTGCTCATACCCTAGTGCACAGGGTCCTAGTTTCGAGACTTGGAAGGGATGTCTTTTTCCCTAATGTTAAATGACTGTAAATGCATGATATATTTACAAAAACGTTACTAATTCTCACAGCTGATTTGCTGTAGTGGTACATTGCTCTGACTCTAGTGCACAGGGTCCTGGGTTGGAGTCTTGGCAGGGCTGGTTATTGTTTTGCTGGGCAGAACAGTGGCTGAATGAGAGAGAGTGATTAAAGCAGTTTTAAGCAGGTTTGAGTGACACTAAGCGATGCCAAGCGGAACTTAGTCCTGCTTAGCACCACTTATTCCCATTTAAACCTGCGCTAATTCCAAGAAAAGAAAAAAAGGGGTGATAGGAAAGTGGTGAAATTGGGGCAAACGGGGAAAAACATTATGAAAGGTAGCTAGGGATGTGCAGGACGGGTGTAGGAAAGGACCATAGCTCTCCATTTCTTGTGCAGCAACAGCTGTGAATGTTATGGACAATTTGGAATTTAGAGCCTCACACCTCACCGGGAGGAGTGTGGGGGACATACATTTGTTGAGTAATTCAAGGGTAAATTGATTAATGTCAGTGTAAGTGGGGGTGAAATGGAGAGCTATGTAGAGACAGATGCTCCCCCCCCTTTTACTTTTAAGGTGAGAGTGGAATGGTGGGGAAGGGTTGTAGGAACATTTGGGGAGGTAATTTGGGTAGGAGAAATTCTTTTTGCAGAAAGACAAAACAGCAAGCAGACAGGGGCGGTGTATGACACATGAACGGGGTAAACACCTTGGAATGGGAGGGTGGTTGGGAATCAGAGGGACCCATGCCCCCAGATGGAAACAGTGGGACTGAGGTCCCCATTCACGGGCAGTAACAACTGCCCCTTCACAGGCCTGAAGGTGGCTGTGCTGGGGGCTGGACAACGTGGCCAGCCTGCCCTTAGAGGTGCTCCAGTCTGCTCTCGATCTGGCGCAGGCAGACATCAAAGTCCCTCTGGATGACCCTGCGCACTATACGCCTGATCTGGTGTTGGGTGACAGAGTCCTCTCCGTGCCCATGCCCAGGGGGGCAGTCCCCGTTCTCTGACACAGTTCCACCTGAGGGTGGTGCAGGACCAGCGGAGGAGTCAGTTCGGGGTTGGGTCCCAGATGTGCTGAGACGCGGTGCCACGACCAGATGAGGCGGGACAGGCGGATCCACTGAGATCTGCCTACCCAAACGTGCTATGGTGTTGAGGTTTTTCTAAGTGTATTGGTTAGTCATAGGTTCATAGGTAGGTATTAGGTTATTGGCCCAAGGGCCTAAGTAAGCCTAGCCAACAAGGTTCCCTGACTTACCCCACCCAAGAAAGTTATTTTTCTGTGCCCCTGTCGAGCAGAGTCACAGAAGTGATCCCCGGGGTGTATTTCCTATTTCACATCCACTCAAGATTTTTCTTGGAGTTCTAATGAGGAACTTTGACATAGATGGGTCACTTGTTCCAGAGTATGGGAAGTCTGTGGGGCAGGAGTTTATCCCTCCAGCATGTCCTGTTTATTGTGGTGACAAGGTTTAGGTCCCTAGAGCGTGTAGCTTGGAGGGATTGGGATGTCTTTAGGTGTAGCATGTCCAACAGCTCTGAGTTTGACATAGCTTTATATGTTAGGCAGAGATCACCTCTGAGCAGGTGATATGCTACAGAGTAACGCTGGAGTTTTTTGAGATGGTCAGTGTAGGGCATCTGTGTGAGGCCAGTAATTCTCTTTGTGAGGTACTTCTGTGGCCTTTCCAGCTGCTGCAGATGTCTTGTGAGGTACATTCCAAAAGGGGCATTGTACTCTATAATGGGTCTGAATGTCGAGTAGAGGGGAAACAATGACCTCTTTTTTTCCTGGATGAGAATCCATTAGGTGTGCTACGTAGAAGGATTTCCTGACTACTGTGGCGATGTGATTATCAAAGGAGAGACTACTGTCCACCTGGGTCCTAAGGTCTCCTATTACACAGCTGGCATTAAGTAGACTTCAGCCTATGTGTTAGTTCATGGGTACAGAGTTTTTACCAAAGGAAATGACAGTGCACTTTGTCATTGAGCTTGAGGCCATGGCTCTGACACTAGGCATCTATCTCATTGAGGCCCTTCTGTAGAATGTCCACATCATTTGAGGACTCCACTATGGCTCCTAGTTTGCAGTCATCTGCAAACGTTGTTAGCCAAAGGCCTTCTTTGTTAGCCTGTACTTCAGAGACGTAGATACCAAACAGGAGAGGTCCCAGGACTGATCTCTGTGGTACTCCACTTGTGAATGGTTTGAACAGTGTGGGTTCTGTCAGTGAGCCAGTTGGCAACCCATCTTGTGTCATAGGGATTTATACCTACTTTAGTGAGTTTAGCTATAATTCCAGAATGGGGGATGGTGTCGAAAGCCTTGGTGAGGTCAAGATAAGGCTGTGTGAACCACCTTACCCTCGTCTACGGCTTTGGTGATTGCCTCAAAGAAGTCGATCAGGTTCAGGAGGCATGATCTGCCTTTCTCAAACCTGAACTGGGTGGGGTCCAGAGTTTGGAGGTTACCAATATCTTAGTTCCATGATGATAAGTTCCATAGCCTTACAGACCAGGCTCTTCAGGCTAATAGGGCGATAGTTCCCGGGATCAGTGGTGGCTCCCCCTATGAGGAGTGGGATAACTGTTACTGTGCACCATTCAGTGGGCACAAAGCCTGACATGAGGCTATGATTGAACATGGTGCTTAGGTGGGGATCCAGTTCGTAATGAAGTTAGTGTAAAACGCAGCCTGGGATGTTGTCCGGTTCCATGGATGCTGTGTTTTTGTCTTTAGAGAGTGCAGCTTTTACCTGCATAGTTGTGATTACAGGGACTCTGCATTCTTCCTTTATAGATATGGGCCATTTAGGGGGTGAGAGGAGGGGTGAAGTTAGCACTGAACCTATCTGCCAGGATGTTGGCAATATCAGTTGGTTCTGTCATTTTTGTGCCATTGTACTGTATCTCGGAGCACATCTGGGTGTTGCCAGTGAGATTCTTGACATAGCTATAGAATGCTTTGTGGTTGTCCCTAGAATCAGTGGCAATTTTGTTTTCGTAGCTAGCTTTGGAGGATCTTCTTTTTTTTTTAAAACAAGTTTATTGTTTTAACATATAAGAGAAATAAATATATTTTTTTATATACAAATAAAAAAATTAATATTTATTATTATAATCAACAAAAAAACAACTAAAGTTACAAAGACATCCATCACAATCAGATCAATTAATTAAACTAAAATACTGTGCTATTGAAATTAGAATTTTTTTTTAATTTTGTAAATTATCCCATACAATAAATGTGATGTTTTTTAGTTGTTTCTCATTCTAATTGCTTATTTCCATATGACACATTATATATATCATCATTTTTAAATTCATTGAACGAAGGAGGTGTATCTGAAATCCAATTTCTAGTTATTATTTTCCTAACCAGCTTTGGAGGATCTTCTAAGGGATCTCTGATTTTTACTGAGGTTGACCAGGGAGCTCCTCCACCCATGGGATTTTACTCTCCCTTGCAACAGTTTCTTCCTTCTGTTGTAGAGTTTGTTTATGACAGGGGACCACCAGATTGGCTTCCTTTTTTAGGAGGATAAACGTCTTGGTTCTGTTTGGGATAGCACAATCCATGCACTCGTGCAAGTGCTTATAGAGTGTATTTGTGTAGGATTCATCAGTCATAACTGTATTGTCAATCTGCACGGGTGTCATGAAATTCGCCACTTCTGTCTTAATATTAATGAAATTGGCTTTGGAGAAATTTTTTACCATGGTTTCCTTAATGGGGGGTGGGGGCGGGATGTGGATATCTAGGGTGATAAGCTTATGGTTGGATCTGACCAACGAGGAGTTGATTTCAGGTGTGGAACACCAGTCACTCATGTTGGTAATGATTAGGTCTAGGATATTGTTGCCCCTGGTGGGGGTGTGGATAAGTTGATCCAGGGCATTGGAATTTATGAATTCCAGAAAGCTTTGAGCGAAAGTGTTAGTACATGAGTAGTTTTCCCAGTTAATGGTGGGGTAGTTGAAATCACCCATTTTTAGGGTGTTTGGTTGACCCTAATATTTTCCAGTATATCAAGAAAAGAGGAGTAGGAATCCTGGGGCATGGTGGGGGATCTGTAGCAAGCTACAATTTGGATTGCAGTTTTGCCCAGAGTTAATTGCACTTGGATAACCTCGGATGTATTATAATGAGCAACTAGCCTGGAGGTGTGGATATCCTTAATGAATATGGATACACCTCCACCTTTGGTGTTTCTGTCCAGGTTAGATGGCCGAAGTGTGGTACAAGTTACAGCCTGGTAATGCAGGGGTGCTCTCTGGAGCCTTGAACCAGGTCTCAGTCACTGCACAGATATCGATGTTCTCCATTTTAAGGAGCGCCTCGAGAAAGTGCATTTTGAGATTTAGACTTCTAGCATTGAGTAGCATTACCCTCAGTTTTTGCTTGCCTGTTACGGTGGTGAATTTGTCATTTGAATCTTGCCTAAAAAGGCACTATGGGGGTGGCAAGAGTCTTAGCCAGTATCTGGAATCCCAGGGGTGACAGGTGCAGGCCATCTCTGGCAAAGCTTCGTGTTCTGTTGACCATGTCGTCCCAGGCAGACAGATACCAGATCCCCTTAGAATGACATCAGAAGCTTAGCCAATTGTTGAAGTCAATCATTTTGTCCTTGTACTGTGGTATAATTCTGGGCGATGGCAAGATGCTACTCGGGGCTAGAGTCATACCTGCCTGGGCTGCAAGATTGGAGAGCTCTTCCATATCTCTTTTCATGTAGTCCAGGGAGGTCTCAGGTCATTCACACCAACATTGACAATGACAGTCATATTTGTACTTGTTGTGGAGTGACCTGCATGCGTGGGTTATGTGGCGTATCCTGGCACCCAACAGGCAGCTGTCAGTAACCTTCTCCTTGTTTAGCCTGGTGAGTGGGACATCAGTGTTCTGACTATAGAGTCACCTATGACTAGTGTGTTGGGTATGCTGTTTTGCTTTATGGGCTGTGGTTGAGTGGCACACTGAGTCTGTGGGCTATGTGCCATTTAGGTTGTGTTGGGGGGGGTGGAGGTTGCTTGCGTTTCTGCTTTGGCGGTCTCTGTTGCTTGAGAAGATTATTATTGAGAGCTTTCGGAAATGTTTTTGTGTTTGTGTGTGGATTTTGGTGGTGTAGGTTTAGTGGGACTATGTGATATGTGGTGTGGTGCAAGTGTTTACCTTCTCCTCTTGACTGTCAAGTTCAGTTTTGTTGGAGAGAGCTTTACCTCCAGTTTGGGTAGATAAGTGCATCTCTCACTGGTTGTTGTGTTGGGTGGTAGGAGAGGGTTGTCTGTGTACATGAGGCAATTGCCACATTGCCCCAAGATGCCCAGATTAATCAGATAGACAGGAGAGAACCCTGGGAGCTGACCCTTGAATATGCCTGAATAAAAAACTGTTTTCCTCTAGACAAGTGAGGAAAGTGAGTACAAGAACTGTTTTTCTCTAGGCAAGTGAGGAAAGTAAGTACAAAAAAGGTAATGAGGAAGGTTGAGTGCGGTAGTAATTTGTAGCTTATTTAGTGCTTACAACAAGTTCTGAACAAGTGCTGAGAGAAGAAGTCATGAACAAAACATGTCAACCATAGTTATAACAGCATGCATGGGTGTTCCAATTAACCCCGAACAATAGAATTGGAAAAATTGCATGGTAAACAGGGCACACACATAAATGGAATAACGGTCCTTATTGTAACAGCATGCCAGTAACAGTTACAGCAACAGGCCACCAACAATGGAATTTCAACAAGGTATGTTACTATGCAACCATTTAAATATATGAACAATAGTAGAACACAAGTCCCAACAATAAGTTTTGGGAACAACATACCCATAGTATATGAGTAATAATTATTGATGCAGATAAGGTGTGTGTGTGTGGGGGGGGACGGGACGGTCCATTATTGATGCAGATAAGTTGTGGGAGGGGGGAGAAAAACAGTCCATTACCAACTGTATAGGCTATATTTTTTACAACAGTACTGCTCAATACTCTACAGGTCTGCCCTCACTTTACATCTACCTGAGGTCTATAGCTACTGTACCACATATATACCTGTTAATCTGTCTACCTGGAATGCTATGGGCCAAGCTGCGACAACTCTAGGTACATGAGTAGAGGGGACTTGTACGTGTCAAGGATACATATATGACTAACAAGGTGTACCCTGCTCTGATGTTGTTTGAGTGAGCTAATGGCATACTTCTTCTGGATTTATATCTGTGTGCAAGGTTATTGGCAACAGTGATCACTAGCTGTGACAGCATTACACTTTGAGAGACCTGTATCAGGAAGAGTGCATAGTATGTATATAGCTGTCCTGCTGTCATTTGTAGGCATAGGGCTGATCAGTGGAACATTTGTACACAGATTTAGTATACCCTTCATATGAACACATCATCGTACCAGTCCCTGGAGTCAAACCGTGGTCTCTGCATACAAAAATGAACAACAGATGTATCTATTTCTTATCACACTGAGCTACTGGGGCACTGCTGTCTGCTGCTTTTATTTGTGCCTAAAACTCACTTGGCTACAATATAAGTGGAGTTTCACAGTGTCATGCATGATAGTGCACTGTGTATTAATATTTTGAATGCAGGTGTACACATTTATCCCCTAGTGGATGTGATTGTGTGATCTTTGCAGACCATACATAGCAGGCTGCTGTTGCATACTCGACTTATGCACATTTGCACATATATTTGCAGTCTGCACCTGTTAGTCTGCATCAGCATACCTACATTCAGGAATACATGTAGTGGAAATGCAAAGGTTAACACAAGACAATGCTGCAGGGAGCACACTATAATGCAATGCACATTACTATTTAAGGTTTAGATCTTGATGTAGAATATGTATCACTTTTCATTGTATCTTGTTTTATAGCTCCACATCTACAGTTTGGCATAACAGCTGCTTAGCAGACAAACCACAGTGAATTCATGCTCTCATAGCCATATTTGCTGGGTAGCACCTGCACATTTGTATTTCTTCAGCAACAGACCAGAGTAAACACAACAGTTTGTGGGAATACGCTTTATTTAAGGTGACATGACAGTGTTTTATTACATTCAAAATTCTAAATTCAGTTGTACTGCATATCTTATAGATGATGAATGTATGTAATTTATTACTTTCACAGTAGCAAGCACAGTATACTTTATTTACAGATTAATTCCTACACAGTATTACTACAGTATTGGCTTCCTTTCACCAATAGTAGCTTGTTTGCTGTCTTCATCTGTATTGCACAGTACCTGGCATTAGTCACTTATATCAGTGTTGGTCTAACAACACATTTATTCAGTACACTCAGAACACACTACACCTAATGTCAGTAAACAATTACACTTTATTATTTATTGGACTATATATATATTGCAAGTTGTATCTGTACTCACCACACTGTTGGCGCAGCCTCGCCAGTCGTCCTGCGTGGGACTTAACATTATGAGCCCTCTCCTCTTCAGCTGTGAGGGGGGAAAACACACCATTATGCATACCTGTCAGATATTCATACTACAATTTAATAAATCACCACTTGATATACTTGCAAACTTCTGGGGCATTCCAGGCCCGAGCATCTTGGATCCATTGGGCTAAGAGTGCCCCCTTCCTCCGTCTCAGGTCATCATAATGATGATGGACCTGCTCACCAGTGCAGGGGATGCCAGTGGCATTGGTGAGCTCACGTGCCAGATGGATCCAGGCCTCAGGCTTGTATTCTGAGGCCTGGTACTGGCCCTGCAGCAGTCTGTTGTCATGGTTCTTTACGAGGAGCCCAACCATGACCCTGGACTCCAACATGCCCTAGCACTGCTCCCTTTTCTGCACCTGCCATAGTTCCTTCAGGGATCAAACTTTAACAGGTTCTCCCCGTATTCCCGCCTGTACGGTTTAAATAAGGCCATATTCTCGCCCTTTGCAGTCATGGGACAATTTTCAAAAATGATGAGCAAAGCTCAACAGTGCGCAAACCCGCTGAGTTGAGGAGTGCTTAAAGTGCAAATGCTGAGCAGTGCACAAATCCACTTAGCTGAGCTGAATACTGCTTAGAATGGGACTTCTTAGCAATGCTCAAACCAGCTATGCACTGCTAAGTATTGCTCAGACAGGTCCTGTTTAAGCATTGCTTAGCTTGGCTTAGCAGAACTGAGCTAAGGGCAAACAAAAGTTTCCTTTAAAAAAAATTAGAATTGGATATTAAACACTCATTATTGGGTGGCCACGGTGGTGCAGCAGTTAGTGTTGCCGCCTCACAGCTAGAGGTTCTCCGGTTCGATTCTCGGCTGGGGTGCCTTCTATGCGGAGACTGCATGTCCTCCCTGTGTTCGCGTGGGTTTCCTCCCACATCCCAAAGACAATGCTGTAGGTGGATTGGACACTCTAAATTGGCCCTAGACATGAGTGTGTGCGTGTGTGTGCCTTCTGTGGAAGGTTGGGCGCCGGGCTGGCAACTCGACACAGTAAAACTCCACTGCCATTCATGAGCGGACAGATGATCCGCTGTGGCGACCCCTAACCGGGAAAAGCCGAAAGAAGAAGAAGAATTAATCACTCATTATTGATGCATTTTTATTAAGTGTATGTATTTTACTTTACATGCTCTCCCCCTATATGCTTTCATTATTTACCTTGGGTTGTGACAGTACTGTACTTACACTTTTGTTTAAATGGTGGTTTTCACCTCATATCTCCACTGACACTGGGATTCTGGACCCAACTACATTACCCTGGTTAACAAATATCACTAACTACATCAAGAAATAAAATTAAAATTTAGTATAAAAATGCTTTCCCATGTAAAAGGAGAATGGCCTGTCTTGATATTCAAACCATGCACCTACTGCACGCAAAGCCGTAACTCTAACCACTCAGCTAACTAGGCTGGGAAGATTTCAGCTATACATTTCTATACAACTTCTTGATACGTTTAAGCACTGCTGAGCAAAGTGCCTGGCCGTGCAAACCCACTCAGTTATGAGTAAACTTTGAGGAAAATGAAATTAAAAAAAAATTAACCATTCATTAAAAATTAAGCTATTCCACTTCACATTATTAAATAAGTGTCCGAGGACACTTTATTGTTTTAGTGCTGTACAGCACTTTTACAATGCAGGGGGTGTGTTACGGATACTGTAACACACCCCCTACATGACATTATAGTACACAATTACATAAGTTTTCAAGGAAACATTCTTTTCATTTTAGTGCCATACAGCACTTTCACAATGCAGGGGGTGTGTTACAGATACTGTAACACACCGCCTCCATGACAATTCATTTCACATCTTGCATTTAAGTGTCCGAGGACACTTTCTTTATTGGAAAGTGCCACACGGCACTTTAAAAGTGCAGGGGGCGTGTTGTAGATTTGCGAGCACTGTAACACACCACTTAGCACTGATTCAGTTTCCATGCACACGCCTCCCCCTCAGTAACATGCCTTCATTAATATACAAGGCACGCTGCCGAGAGGGACATATGGACACGGACACTATTCACTCTGTGCAAGAATAGCATTATTCCTTCAAGGAGTTTATTAAATTCATGGGGTTGGTCTTTGCATGGAAATGTTTGAAAAACTGTTTGTGTACCCCTTTAAGACTTAAAATGTTCCCACAGACAATAGGCTTATGTTGCAAATGTGATAGTTCAGAAAGAAGCTTTTGGAGAGCATATGTTTTGGGAATACATAGAATTAGATACTTCAATATAGAAATGATTTGAATAATATGCAAAGTGTGTTATACCTGGAAGAAAATGTAATCTCCATGTAGAGATATTTTTGTCAGGTTGGCATAAAATATATACTAAAGATTTGAAAACTGTGCCATCTTTAGTATTGATAGTAGCTAAGAAAGCTATAACTAGAAAATGAAATGCCAAAGGCAAACTGTCAGTAAGAGAGATGAAAAAGATGATTGCAGAGTTTAAAAATATGGAACTATGATAAGAGCTCCGAAACAAAACTCCATAGTGTAAAGTAGGTTGGTTGGGATGCTGTAATATTGACAGAGTTTCAAGAAGACATTGGCATAGAACAAAGTAGTTAAGATATCTATTTAATAAGGTAGACTATAATACAAGGTGAGAAGTCCCTGGTTCAGTGAAGATCAGTCAGATTGTGGAAATAAAACATTATGATTAGTAATTAAACTTCTGATCTCAAATTATGATGTCCTTCAAGGATGCATCTGCAGTCATAACATATGGGTTGTCCTGCCTCAGGCAGCCCTTCGGTCGGCCGGATTCCAAAGTCTGGGTCTGGCCTCGGCTGATGTCGCACTTTCCCCGACGTCAGAGTGTCTGGGGTATAAAAGCATCAGCCGCCATTTTCCTCAGTCTTTCTTGCCGCGCGGTGCCTGAAGCAGAAGCTGTTCGCAAGTGCCGGTCGGTCAGATCCAGAGATTTCAGCTACCGAAGACTTCGAAAAAAGCTAAGTACCCCGTTGGGGACTCTTTCTTGTCTCAGCTGATGTCAGACGAAGTAAATAATTGTTTAACTTGTGGGAAACAAATACCTCATAAGGATTTCCATTCTTACTGCCTTCCTTGCTTAGGCCCAGACCACGACGTATCAGCTTGTTTAGCCTGTGCCTCCTTCAACCGACGGACTCTTAGATGTCGGTCGGAGTTTGCAGAGGAATTTTTTGGAGCCGCTTTTGCTTATAAAATGCCGTCGGAGACTCCGACTTCGCATATGGTCAAAAAACGCAAGGAAAAGGACCGACACTCGCGGCCCACGGTTTCGGCTGAAACCACGGCTAGGCCTACCGCGAGTGTCTCGGTTTTGGCCGAAACAGAGTCCACGGCGATTCCTACTACCGAAACCATACTACCGACCACCGAGGCCAGAGGCCCCGGCTGAGTCGGCTTCAGAACTCCCTACAGAAGCTAGTGTTCAGGAATTGTCCGACACCATACCATTGGACATTTCTACCCCTGCACGTGGGGCAGCTGGGCCCCCAGCTTCTATGTCTATTAAGGCCTTCTCCAGGGCAAAAGCTGCCAAACTTTCAAAAGCTTTGCCTGCCAAATCTACATCCCAGAGGCCTTCCTCTAGTTCACAGATCCTCAGCCTTGCTGAGGACCTTATCTCCTTAATAAGGGGTTCACAACCTCACCCAGACAGGGCCTCTCAACCTCCTCCAGACAAAAGGCCCAGGACTGACCCCTCTGAACCTCACTCCTCAGATTACTCCACGGATGGATCTGATTTGTCAGACCACCAGGAAGGGGCCTACTCGCCTTACGAGGATTCAGATGCAGAGGAATCTATCCCTTCGGCCTCCCCTCTTGAAGAATTTTCCTTTGGGGAGACCTTACACTCCATGAAAGAGCACTTTCAATGGCATGGTCAGGATTTCTCTGATTCTAGAAAAAGATTAAGGACATTTTTGCATCTGCCTCAGCATAGGCCCTTAGCTATACCTCCTGTTCTAAATGTAATTGATGATGTGTACAATGATGTCAGTACAGCCCCTGATTCTCTTCCTCCGGCCCTTGCCAAACCTGACAGATATTACAGGGTCCCGGATTCTCATTTCCATCTGTATAAAGCCCATGCTGCAGACCCAGAAACTATTTCTCAGGGCCCTAAAGGGGTTGCAGCCGCTACTGCCAAAAATCCCCTACCCTCTGAAAGAGAGTCTAGAGCTTTAGAGAGATGGGGGAAAAAGGTTTATACATCTGCTACTCTTTCTGCCAGGGCATTAAACTGTCAATTCCATATGATACAGTACCAAGAATTTTGTTAGATCAACTGAATAAGAAACTTTCTTCTCCTGAACCCTTAGACCGTAAATCCCTTCAGGATTTGGTACATAACTCACAACAGGTTAGTAATATTTTTTTAAAATGTGGCTATGATGCACTGGAGGCTTCATTTAGATCAGCTATAACTGGGGCAGTTATTCGTAGGCATGCCTGGCTGAAGGAGCAATCTTTGCCAGACCATGTCAAAGCTAAACTCCTCGATGCTCCAATGGAGAAACAACATTTATTTGGCTCCCCTGCACAGGAGATTCTAAAAAAGGTTGAAGAAAAAGCAAAATCTGTGCAAACAGTTAATGATTTCCTGCAAGTTCAACCACCGAGGTTCAGCAGAAACTGGCCTACAAAGAATTGGTCCTTTCCAGACTCGTCCAGAGCACAGAAAGGCAGGAACAGGTGCCCTAGAGGCAGAGGTCAATCGAAGGGCCTTTACAGAGGCCGTCAGTGGCAGCCTGCCAACCAGAGGAGTAGTGCAACAGCTACACCTACAACCACTACTACAGGACAGACCCAATGACTTGACTCTGATTCTGCCTACCAGGGATCAACTGGAAGCACCCTTGGGCGGAAAGCTGGCTTTATTCTCAAAAAACTGGCATTGCATTACAAGGGATACATGGACATAGCTAATAATAGACAAAGGATACAGGTTTCACTTCCACACTTTGCCAAAAAGAAGCGGAATGCCAAACCTTCCACCAAACCGGAAGGCAGAGGCTTTCAGACAAATCAGCAATTTACTTCAGATGAAAGTTATAGAAAAGGTACCATGTACAGAACAAGGCCAAGGATTTTACTCCAGACTATTCCTTGTACCAAGAAAAGAAAACCAATGGAGGCCTATTCTCGACCTGTCTGCACTGAACACTTATCTCATTGTGCCAAAATTCAAAATGCTGACCCTACAGCAACTTCTTCCCATGTTGGGCAAGGAGTCTTGGCTGGTAACTCTAGATCTCAAGGAGGCATACCTGCACGTCCCTATCCGACCAGATTGCAGAAGACACCTCAGATTTCTTGCAGGATCAGAGCATTATCAATTCTCAGCATTGCCCTTTGGCTTATCTAGTGTGCCCAGAGTAATCTTCACCATGTTGGGCCCAAGGAGTGCCTATCAGTTTACTAACTGTATAGGCGTATACTTTTCACAACAGTACTGCTCAATACTTTACAGGTCTGCCCTCACTTTACATCTGCCTGAGGCCTATGGCTACTGTGGCACATACATACCTTTTAATCTGTCGACCTGGAATGCTATGGGGCAAGCTGTGACAACTCTAGGTACATGAGTAGAGGGGGACTTGTACATGTGAAGGTTACATATATGACTAACAAGGTGTACCCTGCACTGATGTTTTTTGAGTGTGCTAATGGCATACTTCTACTGGATTTATATCTGTGTGCAAGGTTATTGGCAACAGTGATCACTAGCTGTGACAGCATTACACTTTGAGAGACCTGTATCAGGAAGAGTGCATAGTGTATATAGCTGTCCTGCTGTCATTTGTAGGCATAGGGCTGATCAGTGGAACATTTGTACACAGTTTTAGTATACCCTTCATATGAACACATCATCGTACCAGTCCCTGGAGTCAAACCGTGGTCTCTGCGTACAAAAATGAACAACAGATGTATCTATTTCTTATTACACTGAGCTACTGGGGCACTGCTGTCTGCTGCTTTTATTTGTGCCTAAAACTCACTTGGCTACAATATAAGTGGAGTTTCACAGTGTCATGCATGATAGTGCACTGTGTATTAATATTTTGAATGCAGGTGTACACATTTATCCCCTAGTGGATGTGATTGTGTGATCTTTGCAGACCATACATAGCAGGCTGCTGTTGCATTCTCGACTTATGCACATTTGCACATATATTTGCAGTCTCCACCTATTACAGTCTGCATCAGCATACCTACATCCAGGAATACATGTAGTGGAAATGCAAAGGTTAACACAAGACAATGCTGCAGGGAGCACACTATAATGCAATGCACATTACTATTTAAGGTTTAGATCTTGATGTAGAATATGTATCACTTTTCATTGTATCTTGTTTTATAGCTCCACATCTACAGTTTGGCATAACAGCTGCTTAGCAGACAAACCACAGTGAATTCATGCCCTCATAGCCATATTTGCTGGGTAGCACCTGCACATTTGTATTTCTTCGACAACAGACCAGAGTAAACACAACAGTTTGTGGGAATAAGCTTTACTTAAGGTGACATGACAGTGTTTTATTACATTCAAAATTCTAAATTCAGTTGTACTGCATATCTTATAGATGATGAATGTATGTAATTTATTACTTTCACAGTAGCAAGCACAGTATACGTTATTTACAGATTAATTCCTACACAGTATTACTACAGTATTGGCTTCCTTTCATCAATAGTAGCTTGTTTGCTGTCTTCATCTGTATTGCACAGTACCTGGCATTAGTCACTTGTATCAGTGTTGGTCTAACAACACATTTATTCAGTACACTCAGAACACACTACACCTAATGGCAGTAAACAATTACACTTTATTATTTATTGGACTATATATATATATATATATTGCAAGTTGTATCTGTACTCACCACACTGTTGGCGCAGCCTCGCCAGTCGTCCTGCGTGGGACTTAACATTATGAGCCCTCTCCTCTTCAGCTGTGAGGGGGGAAAACACACCATTATGCATACCTGTCAGATATTCATACTACAAATTGATAAATCACCACTTGATATACTTACAAACTTCTGGGGCATTCCAGGCCCGAGCATCTTGGATCCATTGGGCTAAGAGTGCCCCCTTCCTCCGTCTCAGGTCATCATAATGATGATGGACCTGCTCACCAGTGCAGGGGATGCCAGTGGCATTGGTGAGCTCACGTGCCAGATGGATCCAGGCCTCAGGCTTGTATTCTGAGGCCTAGTACTGGCCCTGCAGCAGTCTGTTGTCATGGTTCTTTACGAGGAGCCCAACCATGACCCTGGACTCCAACATGCATTAGCGGTGCTCCCTTTCCTGCACCTGCCATAGTTCCTTCAGGGATCAAACTTTAACAGGTTCTCCCCGTATTTCCGCCTGTACGGTTTAAATAAGGCCATATTCTCGCCCTTTGCTGTCATGGGACAATTTTCAAAAATGATGAGCAAAGCTCAACAGTGCGCAAACCCGCTGAGTTGAGGAGTGCTTAAAGTGCAAATGCTGAGCAGTCCACAAATCCACTTAGCTAAACGGAATACTGCTTAGAATGGGACTTCTTAGCAATGCTCAAACCAGCTCAGCATTGCTAAGTATTGCTCAGACAAGTCCTGCTTTCGCATTGCTTAGCTTGGCTTAGCAGAACTGAGCTAAGGGCAAACAAAAGTTTCCTTTAAAAAAATTAGAATTGGATATTAAACACTCATCATTGGGTGGCCACGGTGGTGCAGCAGTTAGTGTTGCCGCCTCACAGCTAGAGGTTCTCCGGTTCGATTCTCGGCTGGGGTGCCTTCTATGCGGAGACTGCATGTCCTCCCTGTGTTCGCGTGAGTTTCCTCCCACATCCCAAAGACAATGCTGTAGGTGGATTGGACACTCTAAATTGGCCCTAGACATGAGTGTGTGCTTGTGTGTGCCTTCTGTGGAAGGTTGGGCGCCGGGCTGGCAACTCGGCACAGTAAAACTCCACTGCCATTCATGAGCGGCAGATGATCCGCTGTGGCGACCCCTAACCGGGAAAAGCCGAAAGAAGAAGAAGAATTAATCACTCATTATTGATGCATTTTTATTAAGTGTATGTATTTTACTTTACATGCCCTCCCCCTATGTGCTTTCATTATTTACCTTGGGTTGTGACAGTACTGTACTTACACTTTTGTTTAAATGGTGGTTTTCACCTCATATCTCCACTGACACTGGGATTCTGGACCCAACTACATTACCCTGGTTAACAAATATCACTAACTACATCAAGAAATAAAATTAAAATTTAGTATAAAAATGCTTTCCCATGTAAAAGCAGAATGGCCTGTCTTGATATTCGAACCATGCACCTACTGCACGCAAAGCCGTAACTCTAACCACTCAGCTAACTAGGCTGGGAAGATTTCAGCTATACATTTCTATACAACTTCTTGATATGTTTAAGCACTGCTGAGCAAAGTGCCTGGCCGTGCAAACCCACTCAGTTATGAGTAAACTTTGAGGAAAATGAAATTAAAAAAAAATTTAACCATTAATTAAAAATTAAGCTATTTCACTTCACATTATTAAATAAGTGTCCGAGGACACTTTATTGTTTTAGTGCTGTACAGCACTTTTTCAATGCAGGGGGTGTGTTACGGATACTGTAACACACCCCCTACATGACATTATAGTACACAATTACGTAAGTTTTCAAGGAAACTTTCTTTTCATTTTAGTGCCATACGGCACTTTCACAATGCAGGGGGTGTGTTACAGATACTGTAACACACCGCCTCCATGACAGTTCATTTCACATCTTGCATTTAAGTGTCCGAGGACACTTTCTTTATTGGAAAGTGCCACACGGCACTTTAAAAGTGCAGGGGGCGTGTTGTAGATTTGCGAGCATTGTAACACACCACTTAGCACTGATTCAGTTTCCATGCACACGGCTCCCCCTCAGTAACATGCCTTCATTAATATACAAGGCACGCTGCCGAGAGGGACATGTGGACACGGACACTATTCACTCTGTGCAAGAATAGCATTATTCCTACAAGGAGTTTATTAAATTCATGGGGTTGGTCTTTGCATGGAAATGTTTGAAAAACTGTTTGTGTACCCCTTTAAGACTTAAAATGTTCCCACAGACAATAGGCTTATGTTGCAAATGTGATAGTTCAGAAAGAAGCTTTTGGAGAGCATATGTTTTGGGAATACATAGACTTAGATACTTCAATATAGAAATGATTTGAATAATATGCAAAGTGTTATACCTGGAAGAAAATGTAATCTCCATATAGAGATATTTTTGTCAGGTTGGCATAAAATATATACTAAAGATTTGAAAACTGTGCCATCTTTAGTATTGATAGTAGCTAAGAAAGCTGTAACTAGAAAATGAAATGCCAAAGGCAAACTGTCAGTAAGAGAGATGAAAAAGATGATTGCAGAGTTTAAAAATATGGAACTATGATAAGAGCTCCGAAACAAAACTCCATAGTGTAAAGTAGGTTGGTTGGGATGCTGTAATATTGACAGAGTTTCAAGAAGACATTGGCATAGAACAAAGTAGTTAAGATATCTATTTAATAAGGTAGACTATAATACAAGGTGAGAAGTCCCTGGTTCAGTGAAGATCAGTCAGATTGTGGAAATAAAACATTATGATTAGTAATTAAACTTCTGATCTCAAATTATGTTATTAATAGTTAATTTAGGTGCATATTTATTTTTGGTAAATAAGCGAAAATGCAGTTAAGACTTGAAAGAATAGCTGATAATGATATTTAAAATTTCATGCTTAATGACAAGTTATTGATTGAATGTATGCATTCCCTGTCTGGCTCAGAACTGTTTTATTGATATATTATAAATGTATAATTCTAAAAAAGTTGAATCAGCAATTTATGACAAATTACCAAATACACCATGCATGGATATTGCACAGTATGTTACACTGAAAAGTTATAAAAAATATTTATAGCAGTAAATAAAAGCAAAGGCACATAAATATTTTTGCTTTATCATTTTAATCTACAGTCATCCTTCCAGTTATAATTGGAAATCAGTCTCTCCCTCCTCTTCCCCAGCAATACAAGAGAGAAGATTTTTTTCCCATGTGGATGGGAGATCGTAGGTTTACCCCCGGGAATCATCTCTGTGTCACTGCTGGACAGAGGCACAACAAACTAATGGGCACAGTATTTTTTCATATAAGGGGTGGTGTAAGCCACAAACATTTGGGCTAGGCTTATAAATGCCTTAGGGCAGATAGCCTAATATAAACCTATGAACCTATAAGAGATACGCTGTGAACTTAGTCTTGATCATGGAGTTTGTAATTTTTGAGATAAAGTTTTACATTTATTTGCAGACTTTGAGAACTGGTACCTGATACCACAAACTTGTTACATGCTTTTGCATTAAGGGCATACTACAGAATTACTCTGTCTTTTTCTGGTAGGGACTGATCTTCTGTAGGACATCAGTCTCTGCCTGAGGCTTTCCTCCTCTCAGGCAAAGCAGCAGTAGAGAGGATTTAAACCTTGAAGCACCTGAGCTGCACTTAGTAGTTGGGGTGGCCTTTACCCTATCCTGGCTGTGAAGGATTGCAATCATTATGAAGTATACAAGAATCAGAGCATGTTGGCAGTCTTGCATTTCATTAGTATTGAGATTTATACATGGATTTACAGTAGTATGCTTGCCATCTTCACTCACATTCATCACCACATTGACACATCTATGTGCTCATAGTAGATTGAGAAGCCTTGCAGTTTTGAACCTTGCCATTTATCTTTAATAGGTGTTTGGCAGCCATAGCTGCTGGCATGTGGAGAGAAGACACTTAACTGTCCCTCTGTGTAAAGGACAGTTTTTTTCTTTTTTTTTTGGAATCCCACCACAAGCAACTGTGTAGACCAATAAACAAAAAGCATTTAATCTTTTTCACTGCTTTACATCTTTCATAAATGCTAAAAAAATATTTCTCATCCCCACTCCCTGGGTTCTTTTCCTGCAACTGTTTCATTTTAGGAGATGGACCCCCCCCCCCAATCCCGACATCTAGGACTGTGTTTCTCCCTCTAGCTTGTTGATCTGGATCTAGAAAATGGTATGCTCAGAATTTGATATCAGAAGTCCTCATTAGATTTCCTTGTCACCTGTCCCATTTCCCATGCTAACGGCTTACCTGAGCCTGTCGCATACAGCTTGAATCTTGATCCTGATATTCACTGTGGAAAATGTTTTATGTAGTGCCAGTGATGTTCATGGGTCTTCTATATCTTGGTCCAGGACCCATAACAGCATTTCATTTCTTCTTTGGGGAGGGGAGAGAACATTACTTTTAAAGCATAGCTAAATGAGTCCACCTAGCCATCTGTGTTGCATGAGAAAGCATCTCCAGGCATGTTTCTTAATCTTGCAGGTTATCAGCATGTGAGATTGTCTGATGCAGGGATCTACCGCATGGTTCCGGTCTCCATCCCAGGTCATTAGTGGAGGACCATGAAAGGGTGAAGGATATGGGAAGTAAATGTAGTTCATACAGTTTTGTAGTTATTCCCAGAACACCCTCAATGGCCTCTCAGGCTAAGCATTCTTCTCTGTAGACCTCCCTGTCAGACCAGCAGCACCTGTTAGCATTTAGCTGTAATACCAGCTCATTTGCTGAGAATTTTTTTATGTCAAACACTTGGTGAGTCTGTTATTTTAGACTGCGTGGCTGGACTATATTTGCCTTTAATTATACATGAGGCATTCTGCATACTCTTAGTTTGACTCTGGTTTATTTATGCAGCTTTGGATTCTATAACCTCATCAGGCACACTAGTTTGACCTTCAGTACAGTTCTTTTCAGATGTTTTTATGGCTTTCCAACTCTGTCTATGACGTTCTCTGTACTAATCACCTTTCTCATCCTCAAAAGTTTAAGTTGAGTTATCTACCTTCTGTTTGAGGCAATTATTTTCCTTTTGCAGGTTTGTTACAGCAGTACAACTTTCTTGCATCTCCATAGTATCAGAAGAAAGAGTCAACATACATTGTTTTAATTTAGTACTTGCTTCCCCTAAATATTTGCTTTGATTTTTTTTTAGCCTCCAGATTTTGACTGAGTGATTTGCAGTCTAGAGTTTATCCATCTGGCAGTACAACTTTTTGATTTCTTCCTGCAGCATATTAAGAAGACTGTCTTTTTACACATTTGTTCAGCTCCTGTATGTGTTGATTAGGTGCATTTAAGTGACTGTTGATGTACCTGTGTATTCCTTTACATGTAGGCTTTTAGAGATCTTCATCAGTAATTGCCAACAGGTTACTTCCTTTTATACTTCCATATTTCTTTTGCTGTATGAGCTGGTACATTTCATTGTTGTGAGTAAAGTCTGTATACGCTTTTTGACTTTGTTCTCCATCTTGCATTTGTGCCTTTAGCAGCTCTCAGCATGGACATTCTGACATTTCATGTTTAGACTGAGTATAGCATTGTTAGCCATTGTAACTCCTGCCACAGTTTTTGCTTCTCACTCTGTAAATACACATCAGCTTGGGTCTAAATTGGCACTTTGGTCCTTTCACTTCCAACGCCAGGACCCTTAGCTCTTTTTCCAAGCTGTACGCTGCTTTTTCCTTTTGGCCTATGATATCACTTGACTTGGCTCTTTCAGTTTTACCATTTATGTTTCGCTGTAACTCTGTAAATACACATCAGCTTGGGTCTAAATTGGCACTTTGGTCCTTTCACTTCCAACGCCAGGACCCTTAGCTCTTTTTCCAAGCTGTACGTTGCTTTATAACTGCTTTCCTTTTGGCCTATGATATCACTTGACTTGGCTCTTTCAGTTTTACCATTTATGTTTCGCTGTTGCAACATGTATAGAAAGTTCAGAGTCACTCGAGCAACTCAACAAATTGTTTTATTTTGACATCTTTTTTTGGTCAAGGTCACCCAACAATATTTTAAAATTGTAATATAATTTTAACTTTTGTAAGATATGTTACACCTTTGATATGGATTCTATATATTTACATGTTTACACTCAAAAGAAGTCTAGAAGTGTAAATTAAACAGTTGGCATTTACTGTGAAGAACTGAAAAAGCCCACATGTAAAAAAATGTCTAGGTTTACTTCTTGCAGAGCTGTGAAACTCTGGCTGGTTCATTTACTTGTTGCTGGTTAGCCCTTTGTTCTAGAACCAGATTTTCTGAAATAGCTTCTTTTTTTTTTTTTACAACTTTATTTCTTAACAGTGCTCTCTAATTTGAAACTTGAGATGTCCTACCTAAAATCACTAGTGCACTAGTGCAGTATTCATAACAGATGGTTTTTCATCTCTGATGTCTGACAAAGGTACCAAAGCTTTACCTTCAAAGGTCGTATGTCGATATGTGCAACCTCAACTTTTGTGTGTTGGGTTATATGGATGGATGTGTGCACAAGATATCCAGGCTATCTCGCACCCATTAGACTGATTCACATTTGGTTGTTTAGTATTGTTGCTTCATTAATCCTTGTCAAATAAGTGCCCTTTTGGGGAGCTTTCCTTTCCTTGTTTCTTAGACCGTGGTTTAAATTTGTTCGATATTAGCTAGAAGTCGCAAGTGCGAGTGCACTACGCACATTCTGCTTTCACACTAAGTGCCTTTTTTGCCTAGGGCCAGAACACTACTACAGATCCTGCTCCATTTGTCAGTCATTTTATACCCAAGACGTTCAGATCAAGACTTTCCTGCTTATTGCTTTTCTTGAAACTCAGAGACTGAAAAGCCTATCTCATTCTAAATGTCAGACTCCCTGGCTTCTGACGTCACCCTTCCCCGAAGAAGAAACTTGAGATCTCAAGATGATTCACAGTGCAGTGTCTCTGAATCAGGCTTACTGGCTGAGGTGGCTGAACCCATGATATGTCAGAGTGCCTTTCAGGTTTCTGCTACCGAGACCCCAGTATGGCCCTTGAGGCCTTGCAGACTGTGAATACCATGGACAAACTGTATCTTTTCTTGAGGGTCCTATATAAAATCCCTCAGATCCTTGTATGGGAAGAAGACACAGTATTAAATGCAACTATGATGCAGAGGATGCAATGTCTAGGGCTGCTGCCACAGGGTCAGTGATCAGACGATGCCCTATTCCCATGTTGCAGTATTCATAACATGAGGGAAATACCTGCCTTGGCGACCTGAACATCTGGCAATTGTACCAAAGATTTAAGCTACTGCAAGGTATGTGCAGCACTGCACATAGAACAGCCGACGTCTGATTTAAAAGTGATGTCTGCACATGCCATCTTCGGAACTTCTCTGCTGCCAGTCCGACCGACAGCTTCCACCATTTGTCTGATCAAACGTTTCCTTCAATTCAGTTGAGTGGCCAGTTGGGGAAGAGCTTTTTATGCTTTTACTACTGCATGCTTGTTAGAGGTTAATGTCATCCGAAAAGGGCAAGTGCCATTGTGGAAGACAAATTCCACACAAAGACAACCACGACCAGTATCTCTTCTGCCTGGGTTCCAGTCACGACTACAAGGCCTGTGCCATCTATCAGGCATTCATCCCTACAATGCTCCACAGTTTGTCTGCCCTTAAGATAAGTCTTGAAAACCAGAGACTAACGTGACTAGCACTAGGTATGGAAGGGTACTCCCATATCTGTTGGGTGAGCCCCTTGAAGAAAAAAGTGAAAAAGGTAAGGCCTGAATCTTCAGCTGCACCTCTGATCCGGGACACTCCTCTTGAGGCCGATGAAGGCCCGAAGGTACATATGGTCCTCCTCCTTCAGTAGGTCCTGATTTAGAAGCCGTTATGGGAGGTTCCTTCAGCACGTCTGCAGAAGTATCACAGACGTCCGTTATGGATGGTAGGGGGGAAACGGGGCTTGCTCCTTAAAGCGTTCTTTGTAGTACCCCTCCTGTTCCTTCCATTGAGCTATTGCCAAAGTCTGGTCCAGAGACTAGGCTTATGTTGGCTATTCCTTCCCAACCTGTGGTAGGCCTTCCTCTTAAGAGGAATCACAAACAGAAACTTGTCTCCCCTAGTTAGGAACCTTCCCCAGACTGGCAAGCATTTTCCCAAGGGATTTTGAATGCCTTCCTGGCACTTAGGCCTTCCTCTTTACAACCACTTACTCCAGCATCTCCTATTTCCTCTTTACAACCACTTACTCCAGCATCTCCTATTTCCCCTCCACCTAGGACTCCATCTGCTGAACAGGAGGTGTCTGAAGAAGATGAATTATCTGATGAGTCCCTAGCCTACTCCAGTCAAATAGACTCTCCTCTGGGTTATGTCTACCCTGAAGTTGATTCCAATGGTGGAGATTCTCCACAGGAGGATATTATATTTGGAGAGAGCATCTCCAGAATGAGGGATTTTTTAAAGTGAGAAATTTCCCAGGTTTCAGAAGTACAAAAGAGGTACTATGACCTCTTACAAATAGATTATCCTGCTCCTTCAGCCATTCCACTTGTTTTGCCAGCTTTCCAAGATGCTTTTCTTGCAGCATCAAAAAACCCTGATTCACAGTGTCCTGCTCCAGAAAGGCCAGACAGGTCCTGTAAAGTTCCTAAAGACAATAGCCACCTGTACAAATGTCCTCTTGCAGCCCCATCTGTAATGCATCTGTCTGCTGATAAAACCACTAAGTTACTGCCCTCCACCAACTTCCTGCGATAAGGAAAGTAAAATGATGAAGATAATTGGGGGGGGTCTACATTCCTACTCCGGCTTTTAGGGCCATTAATCATCAGAGATGCACGTTTGAGTATGTTCTGGCTCTACTTTCACAGGCCTCTAAATTGCTGACAGATCTCCCACACTCTGCAGCAAAATCCCAGCTTTTCTCCCTATTGGCAGTTTCATACCAGGTTACCAGGCATTCCATTAAATGCAGTTATGATGCAGATGAAGTGTCTGTAATGTCAGTAGCATCTGGTTCTCTCCTTAGGAGATTTTCCTGGCTGAGATTGCAGTCTTTGCCTGAGGATTTCAAGACAAAACTAATGGATGCACCACTAGACAACACCACCCTATTTGGTTGTAATGATTGCAGCCCTGTTCAAATCCCTTCATGAGAGAAAGGAAAAGTACTTCAGGAACTTAAGCACATTTTTTTGTTTCCCCAGTTCCTAAATACCATAGGAGCTACCGTTCAGGCCTAATTTTGTAAGGAAGAAGACTCGTGCACCTTCCCAACAACACAGGAATGGTACAAGAGCAGGTACATGCCAACTAGGTCTTAGCCGCCCTCTGCTCAAAAGACCCCCTTTCTAGACAAGCTAGGTAGTGTGATTACCTGGCAACCTCCTCAGAAATCCCTCTTTTCTAGCATCCTCCTCATTTCCTTTCAAATTGGACAAGCATTACCGCAGGCAACTTGATCCTGTCCATTGTGCAGGGAGGTTACTACATAACTTGGAAAACCACTCCTCCCTTCATGGAGATTCCATAGCTCCTAAAGGACCAGATCCACCTTTTCCGTCAAGTAATTCAAGACTTACTGACACAAGGAACCATTCAAGAGGTTCCCGCCTTGGAAAGAGGAAAAGGGCTCTACTCGAAGATGTTTTTAGTTCCCGGAAAGAATGCTCCTTGGAGACAAGTTTTAGACTTATTCCAACTCATCCTGTTTCTCCTAGTCTCCACCTTCAGGATGCTCACCCTGCAGACTCTGTTTCCACTCCTGCTACCTCAGGCTTACCTGGTTTCCTTAGACATAAAGGATGCATACCTTCACATTCCCATCCACACTCTGTTCAGGAGATTCTTGTGGTTTTTTCTGTTGCTTCTTCTCATTTTCATTTCTGTGCTTTGCCCTTTGGACTCTCTACAGCTCCAACTGTATTCACAAAGTGTTTGACTCCTGTCATTGCCTTTTTCAGACTCTAGGGTATTCTCATCTACCCTTACCTGGACGACCCGCTTATTCAAGCAGAATATCCAGACATTTTGCAGCAGAACCTTCAAACCACCATCTGCATGCTCATCAGTCTGGGATTCACCATCAACTACAGCAAGTCTTCCCTTTCCCGCTCTCAGAACCAGGTTTCTCTAGGTTACAGGATAAGGACAGACCTTATGATGGCTTTCCTGCCTTTGTAAAAGGTGCACTCACTGCAGACTTACTTCCAACAGTTGCTTCCTTTGTCTTTCCTCACTGCCAGAGAATTCCTGAGGATGTTAGGGTTCATGGCTTCAGTCATAACAATGCTGCCCCTAGCCAGACTCCACATGCGAAAGTTTCAGTGGTACCTGAAAACACTCTGGTCCCAGCATGCTCATCCTGTATGGTTTGCTCTTTCACTTCTTCCCTGCCTGAAGAAGGAATTGCTTTGGTGGATTCAACAAATTTTGTCAGAATCCAGGACTCCCCCTTCTGCCACTTCCTCCAATTCAAGAAATTTGCAAAGATAGATCAGATCTGGGATGGGGAGCAACTCTAGGAAACCTAAAGGTCCAAGGCCTGTGGTCTCCCTCCATAAGGAAGCAACACATCAACATCAAAAAGATGAAGGCTCTGATTCTGGCCCTTCAAGTCTTCAGGTCATCTCTTCTACCAGGTCCTTTGAAGCTGTTCACAGACAACACCACAGTTCTCTGGTATGTGAACAGGCAGGGGAACAAAGTCTTATCTACTCTGCAGACTAGCAATCCAAGCTTGGGAGATTGCCCTTCAAGCAAAGGGTAACTATGACAGCTGTTTATATTCCCTCAGCTCAAAATGTTCAGGCAGACACACTGAGCAGATCCATGACACAAGCCCACGGATAGATGACGCACAGGGATGTGTTTTTGGATTCTTCCCCAGTGGGGTACACCTCAAATAGATCTACTTGCCTCCCTTATGAGCAGACAACTTCCAAAAGTCTGCGCCAGAGTCCCACACCCTCTGGTTTGGAAGGTGGATCCCCTTTCATTCTCATGGAAAGTGATGATGATCTGTAGTCCTGTCTCACCTTCATTCTTACATATGGGTTCGGAGCCAATCTTTGACTCCGACTCGGCCTATTAGAAAGCTCAAAGTCTCTTATTTGGCTCGTGGCTAGGTAGGTATCCCATAGTGCACTAGTACAATCCCCAGATCTCCTTTGCCACGTCTACTAGTTCAGAAGTGCTCCTTGCTTGGCCGTGGTTAAGTTTAAAACTTTTTGTATTATTATCACTTTATTGTTTTTCTATAGCTAATTATCCTGTTCTAGATAGTGTTTAGTAGTGTTAGGAGTGTTTACAGACTTTTTGTAGTGTTTTTGACATTTAAATTAGTTTGTTGAGAACTGGTTGGCTGTTGGCCCTTGTTTTCCATTTTGGTATCCTGTGTGCTAGTTTTCTAATTAACATTGTGGTTTCTTAGGTCTGTCTTTAGGACCCATTTTTCTCACTTGTATTTACTATTATATTGTGTGCAGTGTTCATTGATTATTACAGAGTTTTCTCTGCGGGTCCGCTTTTTGGGCCTTGGTTTTCTAATTTAGAAATTTAACTTGTATGCTACTAGTTTCTGTCCTTTTTTATTTCTTAGCCTATCTAGCTAGGTCCGTTTAAGTTGGAGGACCTAGTCCTTTTTACTTTCTTTCCTTGTGTGTGTGCTTGTTAGGGCTAGGCCCATTTAAGTTAGAGGACCTAGTCCTCATTGTGCTTGTGTATTCCTTCTTACTTAGCTCATCAACATGCCTAAAGACCACAAACCTTCGGGTTTCAAAAAATGCATAAAGTGCTCCCAGGAGATGTCCATTACAAATGGCCATAGTAATTGTGTATATTGTCTCAAAGCCATTCATTTGCAGGAAACTTGTTTATTCTGTCATTCTTTCAGCTCGAGATCTCCAGGAGCGGAAGAACAAGTTAATTTTGAAAGGTCTCCTGAAGTCTTCCTTCGAGGAAGACTTAGCGAGTTCTTCTTCTTCTTCAAAATCTCATTCTTCCAAGAAAGAGAAGGTTAAGTCGGCCAAGAGGCATTTTCCGGTGCTGACTAGTGTATCGGAACCTCCTCAGAAACTATCTAAACTAGATAAGACTTCTGCCTCCTCGGCTCCACTGTCCTCGGAGCTGGTCGAGGTTGTCGATGTTGGCACGTCAGTGTCTGCCCCAAGCATTTCGGAGCTGACTACTGAAAAACTACATTGGAGCTGGTCCAGAGATCCCTTGCCGGTCTCCCCAACCTTAAGATCTCCAGTTCTGCAGAGATCCAGATCCTCCAGGAGCCTGTCAGAGGAAGATGTGGAGAGAGTAGTGCTTGGACTCCTGAAGTCATCTGCCTTGCCCAAATTGTTGTTGGCGCCGACCCAGTCAGTTCTGGAGCCACCTGAGTCCATCCCCCCTGTTGTGGTTCCTCCTCCGAGCCATGTCAGGCCTTCGGAGCCAGAGTGTTCAGTGCCACTTGTTGTGGAACCCTGTGTTCCAGCTCCCCTTGAGGCTGTCTCTGAGACTAATTTCACTCTGACACCTTTGGCGCCATCCGTGGTGTCTAGGAGCCGAAGCTCACCGGTCGGCCCCAACAGGGACACTTGGACCTGAACCACTTAGGTTCCGAGTTTCCCTCTTGGTGCGTTGGCTAGGGAGAGCTTGGACCCTACATCCATCTCGGAGCCAGTCGCTCTAGAACTGATGACTTCCTTCGTTTCCTCAGAGCCGAGGCCATCTTCGGAGCCGGAGATATCTGCTTTCGAGATGATGAGTGTGCTGTCTCACTCATCAGCTCCACACAGGGGTACAGACGCTCTTCCCCTCTGGCACCGACCTCTGTCTCAGCACCTACTCTCTCTCAACAGCAGAGAAGTGCAGCCTTAGGAGACCCCACTTGGTGGCTCCCAGTCTTCCGAGGCCTCCCCAGAATACCCTTTTGAGGAGCCCCCTCGGAAGAGGACTTGCAAGAGGAAGCATGTAGACTCCCAGGGTGAGTCCATTACCTCTGACACGGACGTCGAGGAGTCAGAAGGGTCCCCCAAGTCATCCTCTGATGTCTGCTTTGTAGACATCTTAGAGATCCTTAAGCAGAGAGGTGGCTGGCCCACTGTTACCCCTTCTGATGAGGAGTCAGTGTACCTGAAGGCTTCTGGTCTCAACCTTCAGCCTCTTGGGTGTCTCCACCTTTTGATGCACTTTTAGATCTCTTTTTAGTCTGAAGGTGTGGGAGACTCCTGATGCCGTGGAGCCAGTTCCCAGAAGACCCAATAAATTTCTGTCTGCCCCCAAAGAGAGTTTTTGTCCAAGGACGTGCCTGTAGACGCCATGGTGGTGGCGGTGGCCACTAAGAAGGAGTTAGCGGAGACTTCATCTGTCCAGCCGTCGAATAAGGAGTCTTGAACGATAGACAGATACGGGAAGCGTATCGTTTCTTCAGCGGCCTTCACTGTCAGATCGCTAAACTATCTAATATATTTTATGAGGCTTCAAAGAGATCTCCTTAAGAAGTTAGGAGATACTCTTCAAGGTACATCTACTGAAGGAGTCCCTGAGAAGATGTCTGCTCAGTTGTCCACCTTAAATTCCATCGTGAACTCCTCCATGAGGCTGATCTCTTGTGTAGCCAACGGAGTGAGCAGGGCAGCGGATTCAGGAGTTTCCCTTAGGAGACTCTCCTGGATGCGCTTATGTAATTTTGCGGAGCTGTTCAAGTCTACCTTTACCATCGCCCCCTTTGTCAGTTCTTCATTGTTTGGACCTAAGATAAAAGATACACTCACCAGGTGCGAACAAGAAGGGAAAACTCTCTCTGCCGTGGGAGTACGTTTTACCGTCCCCTTTATACCATATCCTAAGGGTCAGAGAGGTGGTAAGATGTGGTTCAAGAAGTCTCAGAGATTTTTCCCAGATGCACAAGGTGACTCCTCCTTCAGAGGCAGAGGAGGAGGAGCTAATGGTAGACATTGCCCTAGAGGCAGGGGCGGCCCTCAAAACATGGAGGCCGCAATTCGTTTCGAGGCCACTCCTATCAGCGCTCCTAATGTTGGGCCCGCCTGTGCTTCTCTGAAGCCAGTCGGGGGTCGCATTTCTCTGTATCCAGAAGCCTGGCTAAACATCACACAAGACAAATGGGTACAAAGAATAATCACCAGAGGTTACTCCATACCCTTTTCTCTTCCATCTTACCCAATCCCAGGGATCAAGCAACTGTAGAAGTGAAAAAGTTGCTCGCAAACAGAGTCATCCAGACCTTCCCTGCAGACCAGATAGGATTCAGAACCTACTCCAGATTCTTTTTAGTTCCAAAACATACAGGGGACTGGAGACCCATCTTGGACCTCAGCAAACTAAATGAATCCGTAAAGAAGACCAAGTTCCCAATGATGACATTGCAGTCTGTACTCCCTCTGTTAGGGAAAAACAACTGGATGTGCTCCATAGACCTCCAAGATGCGTACTACCATATACAAATGGACAGAGCATCGAGGAGTCATTTACACTTCAGCTGGGAGCCAGTCATTACCAATTTCGTCCTCTGCCCTTTGGTCTCACCACAGCACCCATGGTGTTCACCAAATGTATGGCGGTAGTAACAGCTCACCTGAGAAGTCTAGGATTCCAAGTGTTTCTGTATCTAGACGACTGGCTCCTGACCGCCTCCACCAGGCATCTGCTCCTACAAACCAGAGATTCCACTATCCAGTTTTGTTCCTAGTTGGGGATTACAATAAACTGGGAAAAGTCTGCCTTATCGCCCTCTCAATTTGTGACTTTTATATATGCAGAAATATACACCGTCGCCATGTTAGCTCGTCTACCTGCAGAAAGAGTGCAGAACCTCAGACAACAAATTCTCCATCTACTTCCCCTACAGAAAGTCAAGGCAAAGACGGCGCTGGAACTGTTTGGGACCATGGTCTCCACCATAATGTTAGTCCTACATATGCGAATTCTCCAATGGCTTCTGTCGTCCCAGTAGTCCTTTCAACAACTGTCTCTATCTGACTATTTTTTATTTTTATTTTACATTTGTTGACCGGGCTAGTCTAGCTGGACATATGTCCGTTTACAGTAGAGGCCCGGGGAGAAAAGCTCCAGTATGGACAAAATAACCGAGATTAATAACAATTTTCTTAGTAGATTTATACAAGGTACAAGAGAGGATATCTATCACATTTTAAATAAAAATAAGTTCAAGTTAACAACAAAAAGCAAGATCTACATAGTAAAGTTATTAAGAGATCTAGGAATCCCTTAGTATTCACCTCTCAAATCCAGAAAGCTTCAGGTAGGGCCAGTATGGGGACAGGAATAAAAAATAATAAGGTGTGTTGAGCCATACCTTTAATGATTGGTACAGGGACATAGCCATTGAGAAGTAAGGTGTGCTTTGATTTGTCTTTGAAGAGAGAGGTGGACTGAAGAGTCGCTATTTCTTGAGGAGTAGATTCCAGTGTTTCCCTATGGAATTAGAAAATAGTGCATCACCAGCTTTGTTATGTGATTTAGTTATAGATACTAGAAACTTGTTGGCAGAACGAAGTGTGTCTAGGTTCTTATATGGAGAGATAAGTTTAGCCAGGCTTGGAGTATTTTCAGGAAGTGAAGGGTTATATGAATTATAAGTAGTTGTTGGTAAAGTAATTGGTTATTTAGTTCTAGCCAATTTAGTTGTTTCAGGTTATAACAGTGGATGTTATGTGATCCTATCTCGCCTACATTCTGACTGATGGGTTCGGAGCCGATCCTCGGTCCGACTCACGCTTATGCCAAAGAGCGAAGTCTCTTATTGGCTGAGCTTACTATATCCCAGGATGCACCACTACCAGTCCCCCAGATCTCGTTTGCCGCTAACCTGCGAAGGCGTGGTCTCGAGCTGGCTGAGCTGAGTAGTAAATTTACTAACTTTTTCTGTCAGTATTTTGCTGTTCTTGTCTTCAAAAGCTGTTTCTATTCTTCACTTTGTGTGTGTTTGGAGTTTGTTAAAGACTTGTTGTGTGATTGGGTTGAGTTTGGTAGGCCTCCTTCATCTTAGGGCCTTCGGTCAGTCAACCCTCCTAAAACCTTACAGGGTTTCAAGTACCCTTGTTATTTGCAAACTTTTAGCGATAACTGTAACCTATTATTAGGTAGTGTCAAACAGAAAGTCAGTAATTGTATTTTTCTGTCAAAGATTACTGAAATTGTTTTGCCATAATGTCTCAAAATCCTAGGCCTTGGGCTTCAAAAATGCACCAAATGCAATTTCAAAATGTCCATCACAGGCGATCACTCTCTGTGTGTATTGTTGGGGTGCAAAACACTCAGGGGTGTCATGCGGTGTGTGTCACGTTTTTCCCTAAGGGGCCCTCCAGGAGGGGAAAAATAAACTGATTCTTAAAGGGTTAATAAAACCTTCTTTTGAAGAAGCCTTGGCATCTTCTCCTTCTCTGCTAAAAAGCGGCGTCGGGTCCGACCATACCGTCGGATCCGACCGACAAAACACATAGGCAGGCTTCTCCGTCGGCTCCAAGGACTTGTGCCTCGATGCCACCAGTCTCGACTCCTCTGGCCGGCCGATGGCTGGGACATCGAGGCGGGTCACCTCGGCTCCACTGGTCTTGGAGCCGACAAGGTCGCTCAGACACTTCCTCTCGGCGCGAAGTCCACCTCGGCACCGATGGAATCTGTGTGTGTATTCCTTGGCGCCGATAGTCATCAGTAAGCCTCGGGCGGTCCCCTAGCCCTTTGGGGCGTTGGAAGAGCCATCTCGAACCCGTTCAGTTTCCTCTCGGTCTTGAGGATGTCGGATTCAGATATAGACAGGGTGCTCCAAAGACTGTTCCAGTCCCCAGTCTTCCAAAAATTTGTTTGGTTCCGACCCAGTTGGCCGGGCCGATAGCCAAACCCACCCATTGCCATTCCTCCTCCGACCGCTTCGGCTCCGTCGAGCAGGTGCTGTTGGAGCCGGTGGAGATCTTAGGTCGGCTCCGACCCTTACTCCAACCAGGCCGGGTCCGAGTTTGGTACACGGACCTCTTCGGCTGGACCGGGGTGATGTCTGGGACCTATGCTTCGGTTCCGAGCCTCCCCTCGGTGCCGGCTGCGGGACTTCCGTCGCTATCATGGCTCGGGACCGGACACTCCCAGGATTCTGGGGTCCGGCTTTCAGAGCCATGAGAGTGCCTTGGCCAAGTCTTCTTGGCCATCTCTCGGCTGTACCGGCACCTTCCCTGGGCGTGGAGACTGGGGCTTTGGCAGTTCCCCTGTCCGTAGGTAGCGGTACCCCTGGGCCTCAGGTTACCGCCAGTGGGGTTCCCTCCTCCTGAGGGTTCTTGAGTTGTCTTGAGGAACCCCAAGGAAGAGATCGTGCAAGAGGAAGCACGTGGACTCCCGAGTCTATTACATCGGACACTGAACTTGATGATGCAGAGGGGTCCCTGAAGTCGTCCTCGGATGATGTCTCATTTGCAGACATCTTAGAGATCCTCAAACAACGAGGCGGCTGGATATCCAAACCCCTCTGCTGATGAGTCAGTGCTCCTCAAGGCCTTTGGGGCTCAGCCTTCCGCCTCCTGGGTGTCTCGAGCTTCTGGATTTAGTTTGTCGGAGGCGTGGGAACATCCAGATACCGTGGAACCAGTCCTTCGTCCAAATAAATTTTTGTCTGCCCCACCTGAGAAGGAGTTCCTCACTAAAGGCGTGGCTGTAGATGCCATGGTGGTGGCATCTGCCACACAAGAGGGCGTGGCAGTGGCTTCAGCGTCCGTCCATCCTCCTAATAAGGAGTCTAGGAGCATGGACAGATGCAGGCGCACCCTGACTTCAGCGGCCTTTACTTTAAGGTCTCTGAATTATTTGGCACATTTTATCAGGCTTCAGAGGGATTTGGTCAAGGAGTTGTCAGATTCCTCTCGGGTAACCTACCTGAGCAGCTAGCCCAGTCGGTTAGCTCTCAGTTGGCTATCCTTCGTCAATTTCTAACTTCGTCCATGAGGCTCATTTCCTATGCGGCGAAGGCGGGTAAGCAGAGCACAGGCGTGGCTCTCACGGAGACAAGCCTGGCTCCACTTGTGTCAGTTGCGGAGGCCTTCAAGTCTTCCTTCGGCGCTCCCTTTGATGGGTCCTCTTTGTTTGGACCTAAGGTTAAAGACACCCTTACCGCTGTGAGCAAGAGGGAAAAACTTTATCTGCCGTAGGTGCCCGTTATTCCACTCCCTTTCGGCCTTACCCCAAGGCTAAAGGAGGGGGAAGATGTGGTTCCGTAAATCTCGTAAGTTTTTCCCCAACAGCAGGAAGATTCCCCTTCCAGAGGCAGAGGGCGGGAAATTTTTCTGGGAGACGCCGTCCCAGAGGCGGGCCCGCAATTCTGGAGACCGCAAGTCCTTTCGTGGCTCTTCAGCCTCCCACACATCATGAGGGATTGCCCGGCTGTGCTGCTCGAGCCAGTCGGGTGTCGTTGCCAAGCACCTAAAAGCCTGGGAGTCAATCACTCAGGACAGATGGGTGCTTGGATCATTGCGGAGGTTACACCATCCCATTCACATACTCACCTTCACCGTCCAAAAATCCCGGACCCACCACCCAGTCAAAGGGAAATGGCAGCCGCAGAAGCTTTAAAGCTGCTAGAAAGGAGTCATCAACGGTCCCCACAGACCAGATCGGATCAGGAAATTACTCCAGGTTCTTTTAGTGCCAAAAAGACAGGGGACCTGAGACCAATATTGGATCTCAGCAGACTGAACCAATCCGTCCGAAATCCAAATTCGAATGGTCACGTTACAATCCATTCTCCCATTGTTGGAGAAGGATGTTTGGATGTGCTCCATAGACCTCAAGGATGCCTATTATCACATACCGATACATCAGGCGTCCAGGAGGTATCTGCGCTTCAGCCTGGGAGTCAGTCATTACCAATTTTGTGCTCTGCCCTTTGGTCTCACCACAGCCCCCAGGGTGTTCACCAAGTGTTTGGCAGTAGTGACGGCTCACCTGAAAGTCTTGGATTCCAAGTGTTTCCCTATCTGGACGACTGGCTCCTGACTGCCACCACCAGGCATCTACTAATGGACAACCTCAAAGCCACCATCTCCCTGGGTGCTACCCTGGGGATTACATTCAACTGGTCAAAGTCTGTCTTGCTGCCCTCTCAGCATAAGGTTCATAGGAGCAGAGATAGACTCAAAATTGATCTGGCGTCTTTCTTCCTGCGAAAGGATCCAAACTTTACAGGGCCAAGTTCAAGCTCTGATCTCGAGATCCAAAGCCCCAGCCAGGATGGTTCTACAAGTTTTAGGTTCAATGTCTGCCACGGTTCTTTTAGTTCCTCTGGCAAGATTGCACATGAGGATTCTTCAGTGGCTGTTGTCAACTCAATGGTCCTTTCAGGATCTTCCCCTCAATCATCACATCATGATTACGGAAACATGCAAGCGGGACCTTGGCTGGTGGCTTCAGACATCCAATCTAAATCAAGGAAGGGCCTTTGTTATTCCCTCTCCAGTGGTTACCCTGACGACAGATGCCTCCCAGATAGGGTGGGGGGGGCATTGTCTGGGCAGGTTAGTTCAGGGCTCCTGGCTTCCAGACGAAGCTCTTCTCCACATCAATGTGTTGGAGATGAGGGCTGTACTTCTATCCCTACAGGCCTTACACAAGTTTCTTCCTCAGGGCATCACCGCCATCCACACAGACAACATGTCGGTGGTCTGGTATCTGAACAAACAAGGAGGGACCAGATCTTACCCCCTTGCAGAGGCCATGAGGGTGTGGGAATGGGCTGTAGCTACCAACCGCTTCTTGGTAGCGACCCACATTCGGGGAAATCAAATATATTGGCAGACAAATTGAGCAGGACAATTCTCTCTCCTCACGAGTGGTCCCTAAGCGAAACAGTAGCAGCTCAGGTTTTCAGGAGATGGGGGCCGTGCTGCGACCTATTTGCAACTCCACTAAACACCAAGTGCAAAGGTTCTTCTCCTTGACTCCACATCAGGAGTACCAGCTATGGATGCTCTAGCACAACCTTGGCCAACAGGGCTACTTTATGCCTTTCCTCGATTCCACTTCTCTCCAAAGTCATTCAAAAGCTTCTCAATTGGGGTCATAATGATACTGATTGCCCCATACTGGCCTCGTCAGGTATGGTTTCCTTACCTGAAGAAACATGCGGTGGACGATCCGTGGACTTTAGACCTAATTCGGACCTGCTAATTCATCAGTCGGGACAACAGCATCAGTCCCTTGATCTTTGAAGTTGACAGCTTGGCTCCTCCACTTCCGACTTTAGTCAGAAGTCACACATTAGACCGGAAGTTGTTCACATTTTATCTTGGTCCACAAACCCACCACTAACAAATTGTACCTCAGTAAGTGGAAGAGGTTTGCTATCTGGGCTCAACTCAAGGGCTTAGACCCTATCACTGCTCCTATCCCAGAGGTTTTGAAATTTTTAACATCCCTATTTAATCAAGGATCTTCTGTCTCTACTATTAAAGTCCAACTAGCGGCAATCTCTAAATTTCGAGTCCATGGATCCTCCATTGATGAGCTGCAGACTATGCAAAACTTTCATTAAAGGTGCGGGTCTGTTGAGACCCCAGTTTTTCATCCTGCCTCCGTGGGATCTAGATTTAGTGCTTAGTGCATTGACATCTTCCCCTTCGAACCGGCTGCTACATGTGAGTTAAAATATCTGTCTTGGAAAACTGCTTTCTTAGTTGCAATTACTTCTGCAAGAAGAGTTTCAGAGCTTCAAGCCCTGTCCATTAAACCACCGTTCTTGATTTTCCACAAGGACAGAGTATCTCTTAGGCCTAATCCATCCTTTGTCCCAAAGGTCTGTTCTAATCTTTGTCTCCAACAGTCTCTAGAGCTACCAGTTTCTTCCCAAATTTCTCCAACGAAGCAGAATACACTCTCCATAAATTGGATGTTCACAGGCAATTACGCTTCTATTTAGACAGGACTCAGCAACCGTAAGTCAGACCAGTTGTTTGTGTCCTTCTCAGATAATAAATTGGGTCAAACCATCACAAAAGCTACTATTTCCAAATGGATTAGAGATTGCATAACTCAGGCTTATTCTTCTTGAATAAGCAACTTACAACATCTATCAAAGCTCATTCTACCAGAGCTATGGCTACTTCTATAGCTTTTCATTCCAAGCTCGCTATATCGAGATTTGTGCTGCGGCTACTTGGTCCAATCCACACTTTCATTTCCCACTACAAATTGGATGTGGCATCTAAAGGACGAGCATCATTTGGTTCCACGGTACTCAGGAGTGTTTTCCAGTGAGCCACCCAGGATTCAGGTGCTAGGGGCTGTCCCATCAGTCAAAATGTAGGCGAGATAGGATCACATAACATCTTTTAGTTATGTACTCACCATAACTTCAGATGTTTGGGATCCATCTCTCCCATTCTATCTACCCTCCTTCCCCTGCCTTGGAGATCAGAAGAGATTGAACGGTTTTGAGTTCTACTGTTTTATCTTGTTTCATCTGACGATGTTATATAAGCAGGGCGTGCATGTGTGCATGTATGCGGACAAACTAGATCTGGGGGACTGGTAGTGGTGCATCCTGGGATATAGTAAGCTCAGCCAATAAGAGACTTCGCTCTTTGGCATAAGCGTGCAGTCGGAGCCGAGGGATCGGCTCCGAACCCATCAGTCAGAATGTAGGCGAGATGGATCCCAAACATCTGAAGTTATGGTGAGTACATAACTAAAAGTTACTACATCTTCATAATAGTCTTACAAAAGGACCTCCGTTGGTGGATTCAACACGACCAACTAGCAACAGGTACCCCATTCCTTCCTCGCCAACCCGTTGCTACTGTGACCACAGATGCCTCACAGATGGGGGGGGGGCATTATCTAGGCAGGACTGTCCAAGGCACATGGCATGATCATGAGGCTCACCTGCATATCAATGTCCTAGAGATGAGGGCAGTGCTTCTAACGTTGCAAGCACTTTACGACTCTCTTCCTCTAGGGACGATAACAGTCCAATCAGAGAACATGTCATTGGTATGGTATCTCAATAAACAAGGTGGAACCAGATCTTACCCCCTTTGTCAAGAGGCTATTCGTGTTTGGAAGTGTGCGATATCTTCCCAACGCTTTCTGGTGGCAACGCACATCCCAGGGGCAACCAATGTGATAGCCAACAAACTCAGCAGGGCAATCTTGATGCCTCACAAGTGGTCTCTGAATCCAGGATATAGCGGAACAGATCTTCCACAAATGGGGACGGCCTTGCTGCGATCTCTTCGCCAGTCTGATCGACTCCAAATGCAGCAGCTACTTTTCTCTTATCCCCCCCTCTGGGGGAGTCATCGAGAGATGCACTTGTTCACGACTGGCCCCTGGGACTCCTTTATGCTTTCCCTCCCTTTCCTCTCATATCCAAAGTGATTCAGAAAGTGAAGCTGTTGGGAAGCAAAACGATTCTCATTACTCCTTACTGGCCTCATCAGATTTGGTTCCCCTTTCTCGGGCCTCCTCTACTAGACAGACGATCCATGGACTCTGGACCCAGTGCCAGACCTCTTGACACATGTCAGGCTCCCTTCACCCCTGCCTCCACACCCTCAACTTGACAGTGTGGCTGCTCCAATTCCATCCCTAGTCAGGCTTCATGATTTTTCACCTGCTGTGAACCCACATCCTCACATCTTCGCATAAACCTTCTACTAGGAAGTTATACACTAGCAAACGGAGAAGGTTTTCCATCTGGCCTGAAGAAAGGAATGTAGATCCTTATTGCATCCATCCCAATGGTTTTAGGATTCTTGTCTGAACTCTTCCATCAGGGGTCTGCTGCTGCCACAGTTAGGGTTCAATTGACAGCGATATCTAATTTTCATTTGGGTCAACATGAGTCTAATCTGAAGTCACACAGATTGTGTAAAACCTTCCTTAAAGGTGCTAGCTTGCTGAGACCCCCTTTTCAGGAACCTGTAGCTTCCTGGGATCTGAACTTTGTCCTGTCCAATTTAACTTCACCACCTTTTGAACCTGCTCATTTGTGCCCACTGAAATTTCTGTCTTGGAAGACTTTGTTTCTAGTAGCCATCACATCAGCTAGACGAGTATCAGAGTTACAAGCAGTGTCTATAAAGCCTCCTTACTTGATTTTCTACAAAGGCAGAGTTTCTCTTTGTACAAATCCTTCCTTTATCCTTAAAGTTTGCTCTCACTCTAATTTGAACCAAACTATAGAATTACCGGTGTTTTTCCCCAATCTTTCCCCAATCATTCTAATGCAGCAGAATACAGATTTCACCAATTAGATGTTCACAGGCAGTTACGGTTCTACCTCCACAGGGCTAAGGAACTCCGAAAGTCAGACCAATTGTTCGCATCCTTTTCAGATTCTAGACTAGGTCTGCCAGTCTCTACAGTGACTCTGTCAAATTGGATTTCGAGCTGCATTTCCTTCATTTACTCCTCCAATGGAAAGACTCTACCATTCAAGATTAAGGCTCATTCTACACGATCCCAGTCGACATCTTCTGCCTTCCAAGCCAGAGCTCCCATTTACAGTATTTGTGCAGCAGCAACTTGGGCTTACCCCTCTTACCTTTATCACTCATTACAAATTGGACCTGATCAAAAGGGGTAGAGCCTCCTTTGGTTCCACAGTACTCAGGAGTATTTTCCCATGAGCCACCCAGAAATAAGGTGCTAGGGACGCCGTCCCATATATAAGAATGAAGGCGAAATAGGACTAAAGAACATAAAGAAGTTATGTACTCACCATAACGTTCATGTTTGTAGTCCATCTTGCCCTTCATTCTTACAAACCCATCTACACCCGTTCTGAAAGGGTCTGGAAACAGAATAGTGCTACCTTGGTATGGTGGAGACCTTTCATTATTGTTGTCCTTTCTGGATTATCTTAGTTTTTTGTCTATCTGTAGTTTAACAGCAAACAAGATCTGGGGATTGTACTATTGCACTATGGGATACCTACCTAGCCACGAGCCAACTAAGAGACTTTGAGCTTTGTAATAGACCGAGTCAGAGCAGAGGATTGTCTCCGAACCCATATGTAAGAATGAAGGGCGAGATGGACTCCAAACATGGAATGTTATGGTGAGTACATAACTTCTTTATTCTCTACGCCTCCCCCTTCCCCCTAATTCTGAAGGTCCTGCTGAAGATTCAGAAGGACAAACCAAAAATCTTGTTGGTGATGACCTTTTGGCCAAGACCGCATTGGTTCCCTCTTCTGCAGTTAGCCAAGGCAGTCATCAGGAGTTACCTCACAGGGTTGATATATTCATACAAGACATGGGATCTCTTATTCACCCACATTTACCCACATTGAACCTGACTTTGTTGGGTGACAGGCTTCTGATTCCTTTCAGACACATTTTTTTTTTTCAAAAACATTTTTATTTTGTTTTCATTATAAACATACACAAATGTGCATATAACAAATACAATAAACCAGTAACAAAACTATTTACAATATTTACATTCATCCATGATAACTTTTCATAGATAAAATGATTTGTTATCAGTATTTGTTCAAAAGGTCAGACACCTTTTCTCAGAGGACGTGCTTCTAGTCCTACAGGAGGCCAGGAAAACTAATACAAGGAAATCCTACTTATCCAAATGGAAGAGGTTCTCCATCTGGTGTCTTAATAAGAGACTAGATCCATTTTCAGTAGATATTCCCCTAGTCCTTTCTTACTTCTGTGAGCTGCTCAAGGCTGGGCTGGCTTATTAGTCAGTTAAGGCCCTTCTATCAGCCATTTCTGCTTGTCTGCCTTTGTCTCCCTCCTTTAGCGTCTAGACTAGAGTTTAAACTTTTCTTAAAAAGGTATCCTTCACATCAGATCCCCCCAGGAAACATTTTCCTCCTCCCTGGGCCTTAAATTTTGTTTTAGAAAAACTGACCCAGACTCCCTTTGAGCCTTCTTGCCTCATCTTCCTTAAAGTTCTGCACTTGAAAAACTGTGTTACTGGTAGTCATTACCTCTGCTAGGTGAGTTTCATTACTCCAGCCTTTAATGACTTCACAACCTTTTCTGATTTTTCAGAAGGATAGGGTATCCCTTCATAACAACCCTTCCTTCATGCCTAAAGTGGTTAATGATTTGTCCCTCAGTCAATCTATTTACTTGCCCATCTTTTGTTTTCCTTCTCCTCAAAACTCCAGTGAAAGGGTGCTGCACACTTTGGATGTGTACAGACAACTCTGATTCTATTTGGTTAAGACCAAATCCATTAGGAAGTCTGAGTGATTGTTTTCTTTCACCAAAGGACACTGGGAAAACCTGTCAACATACAGACTATTTCATCTTAGATCTCTAAGGCAATATCTTTTTGTTGTGTCTCTTGGGGAAAACGTTCTTCCTCTTTTAAAGCCCACTCCTTTAGAGCAGTGGCTTCCTATTGGGCTTTCTTTAAAGGTCTGAACACTGCTTCTGTCCCGGAACTAGCTACTTGGTCCTCTGTCCATACATTTACAAAATACTACAGGCTGGATTCCATCTCCAGATCTAGAGCAGGATTTGCTAGAGAAATTCTGCATGGCTTTATGGAGACTACTTGTGCACCTTACCCCCGTTTCTCACTTATAAGCTTCATGTTATGAATACTGCAGCAAGGGAGTAGAAAGACATGTAGAATAGTTGTGTAAAATCTTAACCATAGACATGGATGTCCTTCTCTTCCACTTTACAGTATTCTATCCAACCCTCCTTCCCCCTTGGTTCATGCTCTTCTTTGGATATTACTTGTGGAATTGAAGCCTTGGACTGGTGTTCTGACTAGGCATTCAGTTCTGAGGATGGTATGTGCAGAAGTCACTTTTATGGCCGGTGTCAGCTGTTCTATGTGCAATGTCACACATACCTTGCAGTAGCTTAAATCTTTGGTATACTGGCCAGGCATTTGGGTCGCCTAGGTGGAGATCTCCCTCATGTTATGAATACTGCAACAAGGAAGAGCAGGACATCTATGGTTATGGTAAGATTTTACACATCACCCCTGAAGATTTAAAATCAAAAACTTTGGATTACCTTTTGGGCAATGACCTTTAGTTTGGACCACAAGTTGCCAGTCATTTCAAAACTCTGCATGAGCAAGACAAGACCACAAAAGCCAGCTGACAGAGTCTTCTGTCTGTAGTTCTTATATACCATATAACTATCTGGCCAAATCCACTTCCTTTGTTAACTGGGAAGCCAAGGCCTTCTCACAAACATAGAAAAGCACCTTGGAAAAGAAAGATGTTGTGACAAACCACAGAGGAATTCCTCTTCAGGGGGGCCTCCTTTTGGAAGCAAAACTATGTGATTATCATCTTTTCCATCCCTCTACCCCCCCTTATCATAAAGACTCTCCTGTCTCTTCCTTTCTGGGAGGTGGTAACTACAGGCAGAGGGGTTCTGACCATTATCAAAGTAAGCTACACCATGTCCTGGGAAGGTGTCCCCTCTCTCAAAGGGATTCCCATCCGTCTCCCAACCAACTTCCTTAGAATGGTCCCATTATTCAGGACTTGCTAGCACAGGGCATCATGGAAGTAGTACCTCCATCATTCATAGGAAAACTTTTCTAGTTCAGGATCTTTCTTGATCCAAGGAAGGAAAGGCAATGGAGGTCATCCTGGACCTGTCCCTGCAAAACACATTCCTAAAAGTGCCCCATTCAACATTCTCTCTCTCCATGCTCTCCTGCCCTTCATTAATTCTTAGAAGTTTCTGGTGTCTGTAGACCTCAGGGATGCCTATCTTCATATCCCCATCCATCCTTCTTGCATGAAATTCCTCAAGTTTTTCTCTGGCTCATCACATTTATTTTCAGCTGCCTTCATTCCATGCCTTTTATTTTTTCCACTGCCCCCAAGAGTTTTTACAAGGTGTTTTATCACCTTAATACTTGGGGAATTCAATTTTTTTTCTTACGTATATGACCTGTTGACTCAGGCCCTGTCCACAGTCACTCTTATCGAGTATCTATATTTCACAGTGCAGCTCTTAACCAATTTGGGATTCACCATCAATTTAAAAAAAAATCTCATCTCACTCCTACTCAGAACCTAGTCTTCCTGGGTTGCAGGCTAAACATAAGCAATAATGCAGGCTGCTCTAATTCATGAAAAAGTGCAAAGCTCGGTAAGCTTTTTTTAAAGTCTGTGCTCAGTGACTGACCGCAAGGGAGATCCTCAGGGCTCTGAGGTTCATAACTGCATCCATCCCAATGATCCCACTAGCCAGACTGTATATGAGGGAAAATTCAGTGGTACCTAAAATCATTGTGGTCCCAACAGTCACACCCTTTGAATACCCTGATCCCGGCACTGTCCTGGTATACACAGACAAAACCACAGTGATGTGGTATATAAACAAACAAGGAGGCACAAGGTCTTAACTCCTGTGCGGGATGGCATAGGAAGTTTGGCAAATTACTGGTGGACTGGACATGACCCTCACAGCATCTTATATTCCCTCTATAGAGAATGTTGGCAGACTGTTTGAGCCCCCACAAATGGACCATGAACAGGCAAGTCTTCAAAGTAATTGTAGGTCATTGTGGCACTCCGCTGGACCTCTTTGCATCTCCAGACCATCACCAGCTTTCTCAGTTCTGTACCAGGATCCTATCTCCTCTGACCTGGGGGACAGGTACCTTGTCCTTCCAGTGGACAGAGAGGTTCCTGTATGCTTACCCTCCACTGCCACTTATTTCATGGGTCCTACTAAAAATCCAGGAGGATAATCCAAATGTTCTTCCCCTGGCTCCTTTCTGGCCAAGAGGGCATTGGCTTCCTATCCTGTTCCACCTATCAAAGGGAAAACTACTGGAAAGTTCTGATACCAGACCTAATCACCTGACAGAATGGTCTGCTTGTACATCCCAACCTAGCCTCTCATTCTCACTCTGTGGATGATTGGGTTGTAATCCTTAAAAGGCACTTCTTTTCAGAGGATGTGGTGCTGCTTTTACAGGAGGCAAAGAAGCCTAATACCAGGGAATCGTATGCGTCCAAGTGGAAAAGATTCTCAATTTGATGTCAAAAGCACAGACTGGAACCACTCATCTGAGGACCCCACTATACTTAAGTGTGAACATCTGCATTCAGGGTTGGCCTACTCATCCATTAAACCCCATTTATTATCCACCAATGCCTGTTTGCCTCTGGATCCTCTCTTATTGTCAAATACAGAGGTCAAGCTCTTCCTAAAGGGAGTCATGCAGCTTAAACCTCTAAGGAAACCAATTACTCCACCATGGGATCTGTTTTGTTCTGGAAAACTCACTCTACCCCCTTTTGATTGAGCTGTATCTGCTATCTTAAAATTCTGCACATTGAAAACTGCCCTTCTGGCTCAAACTTTGGCACACAAGGTGTCTGAACTCTAGATACTCAAGGCTACTCCCCCTATCTTATTTTCCACAAGGACAGGGTGATGCTTAGGACCAATCCTTCTTTCATGCCTAAGGTAGTGAATGAACTATCCCTCAATCAAGCCATTCACCTACCCGCTTTCTTTCCTGATCATTGAAATAGAGAGAGAAAATCTTTCACTCCATAGGCACTCACAGGCAGATGAGGTTCTTTTTTGGGCAAAATTAAGACTATCAGAAAAACTGGCTAACTATTTGTTTCTTTCATGGATGCCAAGCTGAGTCAACCAGTCTCAAAGCAAACTATTGCTTCCTGGATATGAAAAGCTATCTGGTTCTGTCACTTACAACATGGAAAATCCTTGCATTCCTGTCATTAAGCACATTCCACAAGGTTGTTTGCTTCTTCTGGTGCTTTTCACAAAGGTGTTGATACCAGGTCCATCTTGGAAGCAGCCACTAGTTCCTCTGTGCACACATTCAATAAGCACTAAAAAACTGATGTATTCTCCAAGTCTAGAGCTCCCTTTGCTAGATCATTCTTCTCTGGTGTCCTGGACAGTTCCTCTTCACTTTAGCCATCCACCCCACTAGTCCTTTATCTCTTCAACTCTGGGAATCACTTGTCTGTTATGAATGCTGCAACAGTGATTTCACTTAGAATGTAGTGCAATTGTGTAAGAACTTAATAGCAGTAGATGTCCTGATAACTGTTGCAGTATTACTTCCCTCCCTCCTTCCCCCTGACTCTCTTGCCTTAGGATCACACACATGCATATCCTTTCTTGGAGGCGTTTCCTATTTGTTCAAACTATACCTCTCCTAGCTGAGCAGTTCCCTCTCTGTTATCGCCAGGCTGCCTGACAATAGTCTGGGGATCCCGTGTACTTGTCTGTCCTTGTACACCAATGTACATGAGCTGAGGTCACACATTGGATGTATGCCCATGGGAAGGAAAATCTTTGGTATCCTGGCCATACTTCAGCAATGAAAACCCATCTGTTGTGAATATGTCAACAGTGATCAGTAGAACATCTACTGTTACTTTAAGTTCTTGTACAGCTGTACTTTGTACTCTTCAGGGTCATCTGTTCTTAACCCTTGTTAGAACCTTTAGAGCCAGTGTTACCACTTTCAGATAGTTTCACATTGTTCAGTTGTCATAGTGAACTGCATACTGCCTGTCAATATTTGATGCAAAGGATTCTTCTGCTGCTACGATACAACCCAGTATAACACCACAGTTATTGTTTTGCTTACTCCCTATTTTACCTCTCATTTTTCAGGATTGCAAATTTGCACCAGCCGCAAGTGATTTCACCAGGGGTTGCGCACAGTTTTTCTTGTAGTACTCAGCAGTAAGAACCCTCTCCTTTTTCACATCGTTCAACTTTTAAAGACAGCATTTTACTCAAATTTTAGTTTCACAAAATGCCATTAGAATTTTAGTAAAGCAGTTTTGCCTGACGTGACGTCTTTGTACAGGCACATGGAACGTTTTTCTTGCAAGTATAACTTCCTCAGTATCATCAGATCACTACTCTGTAAGACCTGCTTTTTGTTTCCTTAACACACAATTTTTTAATGCTTTTCACTAAGGTGAAGCAAGTTCAGACATCAACTGGGAAAATTCAGCGCTGTATAGCATTCCACCTTTTGTAAGTGCTTTCTACACGCACTACATTTTTCTTTTGCCTTTATTTTCTAACAAGTTTGACTTTTTTGCATACGTCCTTCACATCTTAAAGGGTAAAGTTTCTACCCTACATTGTAATTCAAGAGCAACACAGTTCTCTTCAAAAAGCATTTGCTATTTTTCTCTCCGATGTCTTTTTTCTTTTTCTTTAAACAGAGCACAGTTTACAAATGTGGACAATTTCTGATTCACATGAGCAGTGTCTTTTTCCACATTTGCAACATACCATGTCTAAATGTATGACTTTTTAGGAGTCCACTTAGTGTATTATAAAGCTACCAGCTTAGTACTCAGTTTCTTACTTTTTCTCCTACTGCAAAGATTCACATTTGCTTTGGTTCCTTTTTTTCCCCAACATAAATTAACAAAACTTTCCTAGTAGACTTTTGTTAGTGTACCAGCAGCAAGGTTCTTTTCTTCCATGGTCACATGGATAACAAAATAATGTAGAAATATTACTGGGTTTACATCTGTGCATTTGAACTACTTCAGAAACTGCATACCATTGAACCTGCAGCTTACAAATCATTACTGTTTCATTCTCTACTTCGGCTTTAGTTTAGAAAATACAGTGCACTCACCATTTCCAGACTAAATATTTTTAGCACATTTCTGAATTGCCTTACTTTCTTTTTCTAAAAGGCCAGTGCAGTAATTTTTGCCATGATGTTTTTCTGACATTGTTTTTGAGCACACATTTGGTACCACAAATGTTTTGTAATACTTGGATTACTTTTAAGTTCAGCCCTTTCTTGCATTTAAGGAGTTTTCAGCAGCTTCGCTATGTCATAAGTAATTTGAAACAGTACTTCACAGTTCATTAGTTTTACTACATTTAAATTTCAGTAAAGTACTTTTTGCAATTTATCCCGATTCTCGGCTGGAGTGCCTTCTGTGTGGAGTCAGCATGTCCTCCCCACGGTCGAGTGGCATTCGAAAGACATGCGTGAATGGGTGTGCTTTCGTTGAAGGTTGGGCGTTGGGCTGGCACCTCGGCACCATAAAAATCTACTGTCAATCATTAGTGGACCGGAGTTCCGCAGTGGCGACCCCTAACCGGGAAAAGCCGAAAGAAAAACAACAACTTTTTGCAATTTGGTAACTCAACACAGCTTTGCAGCTCTTACCATTCTGTCGTAACCTACTTCAACAATTTGATTCATCAGTCTCGTTGTGCATACTTCATACTGTAGTAACATTTTCTTTAAGATGCTTTTTTCAGCAGCTTATATCTTTTGATAAGCAACCTTTCACCAGTTTCTTAGATCTTTATTAAACATTCAGTGGTTCATATTTTAATTAAATTCATTTGTTAACCAGGTAAGTCCAGTGGAGAAGACTGTCCTTCAGGGGCAACAAGAGAGCAATGTCTGGTTAAGTGACTTGCTTAAGGTCACTTACACATAGGCAAATGAGAGCTGAGAGAATCAAATCCTGTACTGTGGGAACTACATATCACAGCTTTAACATTTCTCGCCAACTGCCAGAGGACACTATTTCTCATGCAATTCTTTTAAACATGGATTTGATGTCTCTTCCATCCATTCCTCAATGAATGGGCCTTTGGCTCCATCTTTGACCACTCTAGACTTTAGGATCTAAAGCCCAGGCTTTTCCACATACCCATAATTCCCTTCTATTCCCAGTATTATCCCAGATTTCATTTATGGCTCTGTTGGAGTAAGACCTCGTCCACTGCTCCAAGCGACTCAGGTAAGTGAAATTTTTCTTTTATCGGTTATTACTGCAAGGTTTCAAATTTCTGCTTTTACTTTGCCATTTTCTTGGTTTTACGCATCTCCTTACCTTAAAGTTTTTTTTACTCTGCTGTTCCTCATGCAGTTGGTGCTCTTCTCTCTTTTTAAAAAATAATAATCATATAGTAATAATTCCCTATCCTCTTTAATGGAGTATTAATTATATTAGTGTTATTTTGTAGGGAGCTGTTATTTTGATTTTCTTTGGATGTTGTGTTTACTTCACAGCATGGCCGAGAAACCCTCTGGCTCCAAAAAAATGTGGTGCCACAAAGTCCCAAATTTGGACAGGCATTCAAAGTATGTGTATTATTTTTGAGTGTGGAGCACCTTGAAGAGGCCCACTTCATTTGTACTGCTTCTGGCTATAGAGAACCATTACAGAGCATCATAATAAGTTAGTCCTGAAGGGATTTTTCCCAGCCCTTGGGGGGGATTCGTCCCTGCTTCCACCCTTCTCTTTGACTTTTGGAGTTTCCCTGACTGTAAAAAGTCTTTGGACAGATATAAAGGGGAAAATAGCAGTGAAAAGTTAAGGAGGCTAAGAAGCACTTTCCTGACTGCTCTGCCTCTTTTAATGCATCTTCAGCTCTGGCTTCCAAGACATCCCTTCCAGATCCGATCATCATTGAATCCTTTACTCCTCCTCGTATGGAGCCAACATTCTCTCAGGAGATGGTATCCCTAAGACTTTGTTCTCTCTTCCTACAATAAAAGGTGGTGCACTGCTCTAACAGGCCCCATCCACTTCTTTATTCATCAGGTCCGTTCGGTCTACAAGAAACCTCACAACAGTGGATGTGGATAGGATTATGAAGAAGTTCCACTGGGCTCAAATTCAGTTGGAGGTTATCCTGGCTTTGACCCCTATCAGACCTGAAGGTTTGTCCTTCCCTTCTATGAGTTTTCTCCTACCCTGGTCTGCCCTAAAGGTTCGAGGACCGTAGATTAGAGTTTCATCCAGGGGTTGCTGTCATCAGATTCAAAGACTTGGTCATCTTCTACCACAGCAACCACTCTTAATTGTGAAGTATCTTGGATGTTAAAGCATCGGTGCTGGAACTGGGGATAGGAGATTAACTTAGAAGATGTTGGAGGCGTTTCTTCCCTTTGGAGCTTTGGCACTAGATAGCTCAACTCTGGCTTTGGAGCTTCACTGACCGGAGTTCTGAGACCAACTTTGGCTGGATGCCCTGACTCATCCCAAAGTAGTTTTGGATTCCCTTCTGCTTTGGCTTTTGAGGCCATAGGGAGGGAGAACTCTCATTTCTGGTTGAGCGGGCTTGATTTACATTCTTTGCTCCAACTATCTCCCACTGAAACCCCTTGGGGCCTGATCCATCTCTTGCTATCCTGTCGGGACAGTCTGTTTCATGGAGCCTCAAGGTGCTCCACTCCCAGGGCTCTCCTTTATCTTCTGAGTCTTCATAGGAGTACACCACCACAGAGGCTCTTCAGAAGCATATGTTCAAGAGAAGACATGTAGACTCCCCACAGGAATCTTAATGAAGATACTGATTTTGTTAAGGGGAAGGTCCCCCAGATAACTACTTGAGGATGGCTCCTTTCAGGAGATCCTCAAACTTTTGAGACAGAAAGGTGGATGGTCCCCTGACAACTCTTCCAAGAGGAGTCTGTGTTGCTTAAGGCCTTAGGGTCCGGCCCAGCTACACCTTAGGTGATCCCTCCCATGAATGAAATGGTCGACCTAATCTCAAAGTGGACATAGAAATAATCAGACATGGCTAAAAAGCTACCACGCAAGCCAGACAGATTTCTTGCTTTCCCCAGAGATCGCCCAGACTGGAGTAAGGGTCCAGAGGTTGATTGCATGCTAGTGGTAGTGGCTGCAAAAAATGAGCTGGTTGAGGAGAGCTCCTGTGTCCATCCTCCTAACCGGAGTCTTGGGTTTTGGATAGTGTTGGGAAGTTTGTTTATACTTAAGCAACCTTCACGCTGAAGGTGTTGAATTATATGGTACACATGAAAGATTTCAGAGAAATTTGACAAAGGAGCTTTCCAAATCTTTCTCCGGATCCATTTGTGCAGAGGTCAAGAAAATCTGTAAACTCTCAGCTTGCCACCCTACAGTCCCTTTCAAATGCTTTGAAACATTTGATATCAGGTGTTATGGAAGGTGCTGTGAGAGCTGCAGTTACAGGGACTACTATAAAGGGACATACTTGGATGCGCTTGTGTAACTTTGCAGACAACTACAAGGCGTC
>NC_056735.1:324403577-324603577 GCF_019279795.1 Protopterus annectens
CTGCTTGTGTATGTAAGTGGCAACGTCCCTGCTGACCAACTCTCTCCAGTGCAGCTTATGGGAAATCCTGCTTCTTCCTTAGCTATGAATACTTACTCCAGTCCTGCTGTTTCTTCTCTCAACGTACTTGAAAAGGAAAGAAAAGTTGAAGCACAAGCCCTAGTCTTCAGTGCGGAATCAGTTAATGCCTCTGCCAGTGGTAGGTGAGACTGCAGTGGCCCTTACTGGTTCATCAGACCACAAATCTTGCTGGTGTAGCTTTGTTGGCTGCTATGGAAAGGGGGTCAGACACATCCTCTTTAGCTGTTCCAGTGTCTCATGTGGTCATGGGAGAACCATCCGATGTTCTTTGTGTTTCACTGTTGCAGTCATCACATTAGGATTATCTGCCTGCAGGTAGCCCTGAGCTGGCCTGAATACCAGAGTTTTGGGATTTCAGCATTGGATGCTGTCGCTTCTTCCATGACGTCAGGTCGTCAGGATTATAAAACATGCAAAACAAAACTGAAAAGACCAATGGTTAGACCACAGCTGAAGATAAAAATGGAATAATCCACGGAAATAAATTGCAGCCAGTAGTGCCCTTTATAAAACCAAAAGTTGTAACTGAGATGTAGTAGTCAAGGTAGGAAACGGTTCATTTGCAGTTTCACACCATTTTATTATTAAACAAGAGTAAGCACTTTCGCGATCTAAGTCAGCTGATCGCTTCTTCAGACTTCTTCTTGGTCTGAAGAAGCGATCAGCTGACTTAGATCGTGAAAGCGCTTACTCTTGTTTAATAATAAAGTGGTGTGAAACTGCAAGTGAACCGTCTCCTACCTTGACTACTACATCTCAGTTACAACTTTTGGTTTTATAAAGGGCACTACTGTGAAGCTGCAAGTGATTTATTTCCTGACGTTGATTATTCCATTTTTATCTTCAGCCATGGTCTAACCATTGGTCTTTTCATTTTTTTCGCTTGAGGTGTATACCAGGCATTTATCCAGCTTTTGTTTTCTTTCACGTGTTTATAAAACATGCAGCAGACACTATTACATCAGTCTTTCTTGCCAAGCAGTGCCCGAAGCAGAAGCAGTTCGCAAGTGCTGGTTGGCCGACTCCTGAAATTTTTGTTTTCGAGTTTCAGACCTGAAGTCTTCTAAAAGATAAGTACCCCATTGGTGATCCTTTTTTCTTGCTCTAACCGATGGCAGAAAAAATTAATAATTTTCTTGACTGTGGAAAGCAAATACCTCAGAGATTTTGATTCTACTGCATCATCTGTTTAGGCGCAGACCATGACACCCCTCGCTGTCGGTTTTGTGCCTTGTTCAACGCCCGAACTATCCGTCGTCGGGCAGTTTTTGTAGGTAAATACTTTCACTCTCGATCTCTGTACTCTGAAATGGTGTCGGTAAGCCATCCGACTTCCGATCTTCAGAAAAAAGTAAGGATAAAGACAGAGACAGGCCGCATATGTCCAAAACTGCTGATGACGCTACCGTTAAGCTTGTCGCCAGTCCGCCGGTACTCAGTGAGGGGCTTTCGCAGCCCCTGTTGCCCGCTTCTATGGATTTGCAGGCCTTTACTGAGACCCATTTCGGAGTCCAGTATGCCGCGAGATGCTTCTTTGACTATGGAACCTTCGGATGTCTCTACCTTGGATGGGTTTGGAGCCGCTGTGCAGGGACCGGCTTCTGAGGGTGTGTTCATGCCTACCGATTTTCATATTAAACAGACGACTTCGTTTCAAGCCAAAAATATTGAATTTCTCAGGCCTAAAGTTCGCACTACGCCTAGGAAACCAACAACCAAAGCGCATGCTCAGGCCCACAGGCCTCAATAACAAATGATTAGAATGGCTGAAGACCTTATTACCTTAATTAGGGGAAGCCAGCCTTCCTCCTCAGAGACCTAGAACTGATTTTCCTTCTGATTCTTCTGATTAGGAATCTGATATCTCTGTTCCTTCTGACTACCAGGACATACCCTTATCTACCTATGAGGATTCTGATGCAGAGGATTCCATTCCCTCTGCTTCCCCTCCAGAAGATTTTTCTTTTGGTGAAACCCTGCATTCTCTTAGGGAGCATTTCTGCTGGGAAAGCCAGGACTACTCTCAGTCCAAAAAGAGACACTGGGAATTTTTAAACCTGCCTCAGCACAGGCCTCTAGCTATCCCTCTGGTTCTGGAGATTGTAGATGATGTTTTCTTGGAATCCAGCCTTACCCCGGATACTTTGCCTCCAGCTCCCAGAAAACCTAACAGGTAATATAGAGTAACCTGACTCTCTCAAATACCTTTTCAAGAATTTTACTCCGGATCCAGAGATCATTTCCCAAGGACCAAAAGGCATTAAGGCTACTACTGCCAAGAATCCTACCCCTTCTGACAGGGATTCTAGGGCTTTAGATAGATTGGGTAAGAAGGTGTACACCTCTGCTACTCTGGCCATTAGGGCTTTAAATTGCCAGTTTCATGTTAAATTATCAGCAGCATATTATGTGGCAAATTAAACAGAAAATGATGTTGATTCCTGACTGTGCAGAACACAAAGATTTACATCAGTTAATGCATTCTGCTGACAGAGTTGGTAAACATACTTTGCAGTGTGGCTTTAATGCTTTAGAAGCATCTTGTAGGGCTGCTGTCACTGGGTCTGTTCTTAGAAGGCATGCTTGGCTTAAGGAACAAAACTTTCCAGATCATGTCAAAGCAAAATTACTGGATGCACCCTTAAACCAAGAGCACCTATTTGGCATTAAAGCAGAAGAAGTTCTCAAAAGGATGAAGGAGAAAGCTAAATCTATGCAAGTTGTTAAAGATTTCCTACAAGTACAGCCACCTTAAACATCCCTGTGACTAGCACTTGCTCTAATACCTGCTGGAAAGCACTAGAAAGCCTTAAACTGATACAAGCACTCAACTCTCCTTGTTAATAAGGAGAAATTAATTGTAGGCACTAAACAGCCTTTAATTGCAAAGTACCTTGCTAAGGCAAGGGAAAACAGCTCCTGTACTTTACAAAAAAAGCACCAAACCAGGCATGTCCAAGGGTCAGCGTCCGGTGATTTCTTCTGTCCACCTGGTGAATCTGGGCATACTGGGGCAATGCAGCAATTGCCTCATGTACACAGACAACCCTTTCCTCCTACCACCCAACACTACAACCTGTGAGAGATGGACTTACATAGCCAAACTGGAAGCAAAGCTCTCTCCACCCAAGATTGTGCTAGACAGTCAAGAGAAGAAGGTTAACACCCGCACTACACATCAAGCAACACATAGCCCTTCTAAACCCAAACCAGCAATACCCACATATAGCAACATTAAATCCAGATATGCATACTGTAACCTGCCCAAACAACAAGGACCTCCGAAGCTGAAATGCAAGCAAAACCAATCCAAAAACCAAGTATAGCTCACAACACCAGTGTGCCACCCAGCATCAGCCCAGCCCCGCCTAAGGCTTAGACACACCTAACACTTCAGTCATATAGTCAAACACACTAACTCACTACCACCCAATCACCATATGAACAAGGAGAAAGTTACAGTCAGCTGCCTGTCAGGCGCCAGGATCCGCCACATAACGCATGCACTCAGGTCACTCCACAACAAGTGCATATATGACTCTGTCATTGTCCATGTTGGAGTGAATGACTTGAGACGTACCTCCCTGGACTACATGAAAAGAGACATGGAAGAGCTCTCGGATCATGTGACCCAGGCAGGTATGACCCTAGCCCTGAGTAGCATCCTGCCTTCGCCCAGAATTATGCCACAATATAAGGACAAAATGATTGACTTCAACAATTGGCTAAGCTTCTGGTGTCATTCAAAGAGGATCCAGTATCTGTCTGCCTGGGACAACATGATCAACAGACCACGATGGTTTGCCAGAGATGGTCTGCACCTGTCGCCCCTGGGATTCAGGTTACTGACTAAGGCTCTTGCCACCCCTATAGTGCCTTTTTTTAGGCAAAATTCAAAGGACAGCACCACCACCGTAACAGATACAAGCATGCAAATTCTGAAGGTAATGCTACTCAATGCTAGAAGTCTAAACCTCAAAATGCACTCTCTCAAGGCACTCCTAAAAATGGAGAACATCGGTATCTGTGCAGTAACTGAGACCTGGTTCAAGGCTTCAGAAAGCACCCCTGCAATACCAGACTACAACTCTTACCGCACTTTTCGGCCACCAAACCAGGACCGAAATACTAAAGATGGAGGAGTGTCCATATTCACCAAGGATATTCACACCACCAGGCTAATTGCCCAACACAATGCGTCTGAAATTCTCCAAGTGCAACTAACACTAGGTAAGACTGCAATCCAAATTCTAGCTTGCTACAGATCCCCCACCATGCCCCAAGATTCTCACCACTACACCTTTCTAAACATATTGGAAAATATTAAGATACAACCAAACACCCTAATACTGGGTAATTTCAACTACCCTGCCATTAACTGGGAAATCTACTTGTGTACCAACACCTTTGCCCAGTGGTTCTTGGAATTCATAAATTCCAATGCCCTGGATCAACTAAAACATAGTCCTACCAGGGGCTCCAATATCCTAGACTTGGTCATTACCAACATGGGAAATTGATGCTCCACACCTATGGTCCACCCCCTCATTGGTCGGGTCTGACCATAAGCTAATCACCCTCAACCTCCACATCCCACCCCCCAGTAAGGAAACCTCCATAAAAAACTTCTCTAAAGCGAGCTTCATGCTATTCAAGTTAGAAGTGATAAACTTCATGACTCCCATGCAGACTGGAACTGAAAGTTCGACTGCTGAACCCTACACTAAGGCACTGTACGAGCACATCCACTCATGCATGAATCGTGCCATCCCAAATAGAACCAAGATGCTCTCCTCCAAAAAAAGGAAGCCAATCTGGTGGCCCCTGCTGTAAACAAACTTTACAACAAAAGGAAGAAACTGTTGTAGAAAAGAGGAAAATCCCAGGATACAAAAAATCACCCTTACCAGCCTCAGTAAGAAGCTGAGATCCCTCATAAAATCCTCCAAAGCTAGTTTTGAAGATAAAATTGCCAAAGATTCCAAAGACCTCCACAAGGCATTTTATAACTATGTCAAGAATCTAAATGGCAATGCTCAAATCTGCTCCGAGCTACAACAGAATGGCATTAAAATATACTGATCCCAAGGATATTGCCAGTATCCTGGCAGATCAATTCAGTGCCAACTTCACCCCCCTCTTTCCCCCTAAACGGCCCATCTCAATACCGGGAGATTGCCAAATTCCGGTAATAACGGCCACACAGGTAAAAAAACACACTCTCCAAAGCTAAGAATACAGCATCCATGGGACCAGATGACATCCTGGGCTGTGTATTACATGAACTGCAAAATGAACTGGCACCTCACCTAAGTGTCATGTTTAATCATAGCCTTACCTCAGGCTTTGTGCCCACTTAGTGGCGCACAGCTACAGTTAATCCCACTCCACAAGGGGGGGTCCACCTTGGATCCCGGGAACTACTACCCCGTCAGTCTGATGAGCCTGATCTGCAAGGCCATGGAACGTATTACCATGGAACTTATAAACAAAGACATTGGCAACCTTCAAACACTGGACCCCCCCCACCCAGTTTGGGTTCGTGAAGGGCCAATCTTATTGTCTGAACCTGATTGAGTTCTTTGAATCAGTCTCCAGAGCTGTGGAAGAGGGTAAGGCGGTCCACACAGCCTAGCTGGACCTCGCCAAGGCCTTCGACACCATCCCTCACTTTGGAATCATAGATAGACCTACTAAGCTGGGCATTAATCCCTACGTCACTCAATGGGTTGCCAACTGGCTTATTGACAGAACCCACACTGTAAAAGTAGCTGACTCCAAATCCAGCTCCAGACATGTGACAAGTGGAGTACTTCAGGGTTCAATCCTGAGACCGCTCTTGTTTGGCATCTACTTCTCTGAAGTACAGGTCAACCCTAAGGGACTCTGGCTAACAAAGTTTGCAGATGACTGCAAACTGGGAGCCATTATTGAATCCCCAAATAATGTGGATACTCTACAAAAGGGCCTTACAGAAACAGATGCTTGGTGCCAGAGCCATGGGCTCAAGCTCAATGCCAAGAAATGTATAGTTATCCACTTTGGGGAAAAACATGTACCCATGAATTACCACATAGGTGGCAGTACACTAAACACTGAAAGTGTGATAAGAGACTTAGGGACACAGGTGGACAGTGGTCTCACCTTCGATAACCACATCACCACAACAGTCAGGAAATCCTTCTATGTGGCACACCTCATCACTAAGGGCTTTTTATCCAGGAAAAAGGAGGTCTTTGTCCCACTGTACTCATCTCTCATGAGACCCGTTATAAAATACAACACCCAGTTTGGTATGTACTTCTCAACACATCTGCAACAACTGGAAAGGCTGCAGTAACACCTCACTAAAAGAATCACAGGCTTAAAGCAGATGCGCTACGCTGACCGCCTTAAAAAACTCCAGCTATACTCTGTCGCCTATCATCTACTCAGTGGCGATCTCTGCTTAACATACAAGGCCATGTCAAACCCAGAGCTGTTGGACATGCTAGACTTAAAGAAATCCCAATCCATCGGAGCCACACGCTCCAGGGATCTAAACCTTGTCATCACAATAAACAAAATATGCTGGAGGGATAGGTTCTTGACCCAGAGACTTCCCAGACTCTGGAAAAGACTGCTTATACATGTCAAGCAGAGCGCCTCTTTGGTCCTGTACAAAAGGAACCTTGACGATTGAATGGGAGAAAGGAAATTCACCCCGGGGATCATGTCAGTCGCCCTGCTAGGCAGGGGTCCAGGGAAGTAAATAGTGTGGGAAGAAATAGCCAGTGAATTGTTCTGGCTAGGCTTGTATAGGTCCTAGGGCCGATAGCCTAGTACCAACCTATGAACCTAGATTCAGTAAGCATTGGTCTTCAAAGAACTGGTCCTTTCCAGTCCCTTCCTGGCCTTCTCAGTCCAAACCCAGGGCCAGCAGACCCCCAAGACTTCAGTCTCAGGTTATACACAGATCTAAGCAGTGGAGTGCTCCCATGTCCAAAACAAGGAGTAGTAAGCCCACTGCCCTATGGTAAACTTGCACAATGACTTATCCTTAACTTCTCCAAGCCTTGCTCAAGTACTTGCACCTTTAGGAGGAAAACTCACCCTGCATGCAAAAAACTGTGAATACATTACCCAAGACAAATGGGTTTTAAACATTGTTTCCCTAGGATACAGATTCCACTTCCACTCACTCCCAACCCTAAGTGGATGTCCAGATCTCCCCCCCAAAACCAGTGGATGGAGGTCCAGAAACAAGTACTTTCTGTCCTCAGCATCAAGGCTATTCAACATGTCCCAGCAGAACAAAGGGGACAAGGCTTTTATCCAAGACTGTTGTTCCTGGTTCCCAGAAAAGAAAACTCCTGGCTTCCTATCCTGGATTTATCTATTCCCAACACCTTTCTGGTGGTTCCAAAACTCATAATGCTAAGTCTCCCAACAGCTGTTTCCTATGCCAGCCAATGATGCTTGGCTGGCAACCCTAGACTTAGAAGCTTACCTGCACATCCCCATAAGGGAGTCTTGCAGGAAATACCTTTGCTTCAGGGCAGACTATGCACTGTCAGTTCTCTGCACTCCCCTTTGGCTTATCTACTGTGCCCAGGATATTTGCAAAGTGCCTAGCTCCAGCCATTGCTTTTTGCAAGCAGAGAAGTTTTCAGATTTACCCATACTTGAACGATTGCCTGATTCAGGCGGAAAGTCAGGACTTCCTACTACAGCACCTGGCATTTATAGAGAGACTTCTAACTTCACTGGGGTTACACCATCAACGAAAAGAAATCACACCTAGAACCCTGCCAACAGATTGTATTCCTGGGAGCAAGCTTGAACACAACTTTCCAGATGGCATTCCTTACTCCAGAGAAACAAATTTATTTGACAACTTACTTCAACCTGCTGGCTACGAAAACCCAGCTATCTGCAAGGAAAATGCTGCAAGCTCTGGGGTTCATGGCCTCTTGCATTCTGTTAATTCCATATGCAAGACTGCATATGAGAAAACTTCAGTGGTATCTAAAAAGTCTATGGAGTCAACATTCTCAGGACCTGGAAACAATAATTCCTATCATTCCGTGTCTAAGGGCAGAGTTCCTTTGGTGGGCAGAGGCCTGCAACCACAACAAGGGACTCTTTCACTCTACCCCTTGCCCCTACCCTAACAGACGCATCAGACTATGCATGGGGGGCTCACATGGCAGGGTAGTGCATTCAGGGCAAGTGGAACCCAAAGCAGATGCACCTGCATATCAATCAAAAAGAAATGTTAGCTGTACAGAATGCTCTGACAGCCTTCATAGGCCTTATTCTTCCAGGACAACTATTGGTAAAGACAGACAACACCACAGTTATCGGGTACATAAGCAGGGGGGAACACATTCTTACCCACTCTGCAGACTAGCCATGGCTCTGTGGAACACAGCCTTGAGCAACCAAGTGCACCTACAAGCTGAATTCCTGCCAGGCAAACTAAATTAACTGGCAGATGACTTGAGCATAAATCTCATGGACCCACATGAATGGAAACTGGAACCCAAAATATTCAGACTTTTTGGGAGCAGATGAGGGGCACCAGAGGTGGACCTGTTTGCTTCCCCTCAGTACTATCAATTGAACAAGTACTGCACCAGAACTCCCCACAGCCAAGCTTGGAAGGTGGATGCCCTGTCCTTTTCCTGGGAAAGCTTCTCAGTCTATGCCTTCCCCCTCTGCCTCTCCTCTCAAAGGTTCTACTAAAGATCAAACAGGACAAGCCAAGGACAATCCTGATTGCACCAGACTTGCCATGCCAGCACTGATATCCTTTTTTGCACAGTCTGACCGTGCTACAACCATGGCACCTGCCTCAGACCCCTTTCCTGCTGTCTCAACAGGGGGGCCAAATTCTGTAACTTCAGCTTTAGACCCTGAACCTTGCAGCCTGGCTAATCCCCTGAACTCACCTCTAGCAACCCTCAGTAAGCAGGTGCTGGATGTCATTCTTGAGGCAAGGAGGCCTAGTACTTGAAAATCCTATTCAGAAAAGTGGAAAAGATACTGTTCCTGGAGCCAGCCTCAAGGCATGGCCACAACTGTGCCCAGCTGACCTCATATACTAGATTACTTAACAGAAGTGCTCCACAAGGGCCTGTTCTTCTCTTCAATTAAGATTCATGCCTCTGCCATCTCAGCTCATTGTCATACTGAGCCACCCCTCTTCTGTCATCCTCTGGTAAACAGTTCCTTAGATGGGCCAATAAGACCCCCCCCCCGGAGAGCTCCCACTCCAACCTGGGACCTTAACTTTGTATTGGAAAAACTTACACTTCCCCCCCATTTGGACCAGATGCTACAGCAGAGTTGAAATTCCTCTCATGGAAAACAGCTTTATTTCTAGCCATCACTTCAGCAAGATGAGTGTCTGAACTGTAGGCCCTTATGGCAGTGGGAACCCTTCATTATCTTCCATGCGGACAGGGTTTCCCTCAGGACTAACCCATCTTTTATGTCCAAGTGATGTCTAGTGTGGCTTTAAATCAATCCATTCATTTGCCTACTTTTTTCCCTAATCCTCAAAATAAAGGGGAAAGGATGCTGCATTTTCTAGACATGCACAGACAGCTTAGATTCTATTTGGACAGGACTAAGCCTGTCAGAAAATCTGACCAGCTGCTAGTCAGCTTTGCTGCAGGGGCAGAGGGGAAGGCCATTTCAAAGCAAACCCTATCTAAATGGATAGCACACTGCATCCATTTCTGCTACAAGCACCGTGGAAACCCTTCCCCAAAGGGGATAAGAACATATTCCAGTAGGACTACATCTACCTCTACCTCATTTCTGAGAGGAGTCCCTATCAGGCACATCCTGGAAGCTGCAACCTGGAGTTCGCTACACACTTTCACCAAGCATTATCACTTGCCTATCTTCTAAATCCAGAGCTGGATTTGCCACAGCAGTCTTACAGGGCCTGATTGCCAGGCCTAATGCTTTTTAATCTACCTCCAACCTTCCATAGCTTTGGCAATCAACCCAAATGTGATGACTGCAACAGGGAAACACGAACATAGTACAGTTGTGTACACTTACCATAAAAGTAGATGTTAGAGTGTATTCACTGTTGCAGTCCTGGTTACCCTCCCTCCAGCCCCCTGATTGTCTTTGCTTTCAACTATCCTTTTTAGTTTGGCATATCTTATACTATGTGTATTTGCTTTTTATTGGAGGTGTTTCACACGGTTTACTATGAAAATGTCTAACGCTAAATGGTCGAACATGAATTGGTTGAAATCACTATCTGCAGGAATTAAAAAGTTGAAACTGTTTTAGTTGAATCGCATAATGTCAAATTGCCCATTTCCCCACTTTAGTGCGATCTTTGAGTTATAAGTAGGGGATGTGCGGGGGGCACAGCCCCCCCTGCAAAATAATAGAGATGGGCTAATTGTTTTGTTGATTGAAACTGACAAATGTCGAAAACCATTTAATGTTTTGATTTTTCGACATTATATTTCGACCAAATGACCATTAGACCTTATTGCATTCGACATTCTCATAGTAAACCGTTTCACACCATATAATTGCTTCATATTTTGGGGGAACCTGACATCTGGGGGATGAAAAACTGATGTAATGGTGCCGGCTGCATGTTTTATACCCCTGACGATCTGATGTCATGGAAGAAGCGACAGCATCAGACGTAGAAATCCCAAGACTCTGGTATTCAGGCCGGCTGAGGGCTACCTGCAGGCAGATAACCCAAATGTGATGACTGCAACAGCGAATACACTCGAGCATCTACATTTATGGTAAGTGTGCACAACTGTACTTTTTACATATGGAAGGCTGGCTAGGAGGGTCTTCTCTGGGTTGATGGGGGAAAGAGACTTCTTGATGGGGTTGATATGCCTTCCCTTATTGGTCTTCCTCCATGAATTTTCCTATGAAAAAAAGTTAATCATTGTGTTAACAGACGTGGTATCTGCAAAAATTATCTTACTTTGGCCAGTAGTTTGTTGTAGACTGTCAATTCTGGGTACCTGGTCCCTCCTTCTCTACCTTATTCCATAAAGCCCACTGATGAAGATGTTGTACCAGATGACACTGATGTGGTCAGGCATAGGTTTTTATCCTCCCAAAGCTTTAGAAGCCAGGACACTTATCAGTGAGCCTGAAAATGTTGGCCTTTTTCCTCTCCGAGACCATCTCCAGGCTAAAGGATTTGTTTTCATGATAACAGCTGGATGTTAACCATGAAATGAGTAAATAATGTGGTTTGTTCCAACAAGAAGCCTCTCAAGTTGACCCCTTCCTGTTATTCTGCCAGCCTTGGAGGATGCTTTCAGTGCTGTCAGCAAATTCTCCTGATACCCAGCCATCAGTCCTTAGGAAGGCAAATAAATTGTATAAAGTCTCTTATACTAATAAATGTTTTTTTTAAATCTTAGAGCTGATCCTTCAGCCATTTCCTCCTACTGCTTCTGCTTTGAACTGGCTCCTCACTAACCTAAACCTAGTTCTTGGGGATAAAGAGGGTAAACATCTGGACAAACTAGGTAAGATACTTTTTCTTCTACTTTAGCCTTTAGAATACTCTGATGTCAAGGCTGTATGTGGAAGCTTATACTGAAATGTGCAAACATTTTGAGGGTTTTCTGCTTCTCAACCTGCTGAAGGTAGGACTTGTTATATGAATCAGAATATATTAAACTGTCCCAAGTATTTAAACACACTTTAAATTGTGTGTAGGATTTTGGTGGTCATACTGTCCCTAATCTGCTTTAGCTACAGTCTTAAAAAGAATGGTCTAGGTATGTAAGGAAAACTTTTCAGATGATTTAAAGTCAGAAATTTTGGGTTACTCCCTTCCTAAGTTTTTATCTGGACCTTCTGATATGCATGTCCTCAAACAATGGGATGAGAGGGGTAAGTTAATGAATGGCATTTCTAGAATTTTTCAGGTTGTCTGGTTCTTTCTCTCCATATTATTTATCCCCTTCAAAAGAAAAAGCAAGCAGTTGATGCAACCTGCAAACACACATCTAAAAAGGAATGGCGGGGGGGGGGGGGTCATCAAGTAGCACTGAAAAACAATTAACCTTTCCAAGAAAAGGTTCACATACCAGCTCTTGAGTGACTTTACCAGAAGTATGGTCACCTTCCCTTCCTTTTCTACATCAGCATCTCTTCTGTCTCAGAATCTGGTCCTCAATTCTCCTTTGTGGCAACACATTGCCTCCTACAAATGAGTTTGGAAGGTAATCCAGGAGTTTACAGTTGGCAATGAATAGGAAATCACCCTCATTTCAGGGGAATCGTTCCAGTCTTCACCCTCTCAATCAAAGGTGTTCCCCAAGTGCTACAGCATGTTAGAAGCAGGAGTTATAGAGCATGTTTCTGCAGAACAAAAGAACAAAATACTTTTACTCCATAATATTTCTGGTTCCAATGAAAAAGCACTCTTGGAAACCAGTATTAGACCTGTCTTTTCAATCTTTTTCTGAAAGTTCCAAAATTCAGGATGTTGACCCTTCTGACGTTATCTTTTGTTCTGTCTCAGAGTCACGGTAACTGTTGACTTCAGACATGCTTACCATCACATTCCAGCAGCAAACAATTTCAAGAGATTTTTTTAAGACTTTCTGTCTGGGTCACATTATCAGTTCTCTGTATTACCCTTTGGGCTTTCCACTGCACAAGGAGTGTTTATGAAGTATCTAGCTCAAGTGGTGGCCCATTACAGATTGCAGGCTATCCACATTTCCTTATTTAGATGACCCGCTTATCTGTGCAGTCTTTTCTCAGATGTCAGGAGTCATTAACAAAGGCTACTTCCTTCCCAATCTGTTTGGGATTTCAGATAAATGTACAAAAATCCTCTCACACCTTCATTCAGCATTGTATTTCAAGGCTGCCTGATGGACGCTGTGATGCAAAAGGCTTTTCTTCCTCAAGAGATGGTGAATTTGAATGTTGAAATATTCCAGAACTTTTTTCTTCTGTTGCACGCTACTGCCAGAGAATTTGTCAGGATACTAAGTCTCATAGCTTCTATGAATCTCATGATTCCCTTTGCCATACTACATATAAGAGATTCATTGGTACCTCAAGAACATGTCAACACAACTTTTTTATCAGATTCTAATCCTGGACTAAGTCAGAACTGCATTGGTGGAGATCAGATGACTTAGAATCCAGGTCTCCCTCTTTTTCCCATCCCAAACCGATTCTGTAATGACCAATTTTAAAGGTTTTGTTTGTGAAGCAGTTTCAGAAGGGGTAAAAGTACAAAGACTGTGGGACAGTTAAGTGAGACCATGGCTCATCAGTATCAAAGAAATGTTGGTTGTGGTTCATGCCATAAAGTACCCGTGTCATTTATGGGAATCCAGGTCACTCCAGCAAAAAAATCTATAGGTTTTAAGAACCCCATACCCATTTCAACTTACAAGCATGCAAAACTGTGTACATTTTCAAAACAAAAAAAATAAAAAAGTTTAACTATTCAGATAGGAACAGTTGCCCCAAATTGATGGTTGCACTCAAGGGCATTACCTGTTTTTTAATTAAGGTTATCTTTTCTAAAGTGCATGTTAGAGGCTGTTCCCACATATTCTGATATCCTCAGCCCAGATACGAGAAACAGCTTGTATTCTTCCAGTAGACATTATTTCTTAGTACTAAGAAGTGACTGGCTCCCTTTAAATTGTGTACTGTTATATTAAATGAGTACTAAGGCTGCTGTGGAGGCAACTACTTGTACAAGTTATTAATTTCCCACAATTTAACACTTCATTTATTTTTGATTGAGCTGCTTACCAGTGTACCTTTAATTGTTAATTATATTGTAGTTCCCACATTTTACTTTGCACATGGTGTTCAGACAACTCATAATTAATTGCATGCACCTGCAGACTGCTTATCTTGAAGTCAAAGCTGTATGTAATAAGAAAGAACAAAAAATAGATAGTAACTTTGCAGGTACATGAAAAAAAATGAAATTTCATTCTGAACACAATGTTCAGACTTCTCACGATTAATTCTTTGCAGCTGTAGATGTTTTGTTTCCCCCTTTAGAGCATTTTGTGTATCAAGCCTTTTTGCTTAAAAAATGTCCATAGTTTGTCAAGGGCATTAATCTAGACATCCTCCCCTGTCAAAGTATGGGAGATTGTTTTAATTTTACATATAGTGTGATTGATTCACTTTAAATCCCCCACTATAGCAGCCCAAGATCACAGCATTATAGTAATTGTAACCTGATTCTTTCCAGCCTTTCGTAACTTGTTGGTGTAAAGCTTGGATATATTGCAACCTTAAAAAAGTGCTTTCTTTCCTTAAGATCTTTAATATGTATTCCAGTTATAAGATTCTCCTTGCCTCATTTAAAATATCCCTTACTGCACACTGTACAGAACTGCTTTGCAATCGAACATGCAGTTTAGGTTGTGTTTTTTTTCTACAGATATTAAGAACAAAACAGGTTTCATTTAGAATTGCATTTTCAGTCCCTCCAATGTTATAAATATTAAGTACATAAAGTGCAGTAAATGCTTTGCAGTTCACCCACAAGTTTAACACAGTCAACAAATTTCATGGCTTTCTCAACCACTTCTTGCAAAGCCACATTTCACGTCTAATCCTATATCTAATGGGATTGATGCTTTACACTATTTTATTCACTCATTTCTCAGATGTTCTTTGTGTTCCGCTGTTGCAGTCATTACATTTGGGTAATCTGCTGGCAGGTTGCCCTCAGTCGACCTGATTAACAAAGTCTTGGGTCCTGCGTCGGTTGCTGACCCTTTTTCCATGACGTCAGGGGTATAAAACATGCAGCCGACGCCATTACATCAGTCTTTCTTACCGCGCGGTGCCCGAAGCAGAAGCAGTTCTCAAGTGCCGGTCGGCCGACTCCTGAAATTTTCGTTTTCAAGTTTCAGAACCGAAGTCTTCAACTAAAAAGCTAAGTACCCCATTGGGGAAACTTTTTCTTGCTCCTTACCGATGTCAGTAAAAGTTAATAATTGTATTACTTGTGGGATGCAAATACCTCATAAGGATTTCCATTTGTACTGTATTCCTTGCCTAGGCCCTGACCACGACGTACCTTGTTGTCGATTTTGTGCTTTATTTAATAAGTGCACTATCTGTCGGTATATTTTTGCTTCTAAATATTTCAATTCTCTGTTTAATTATCCAGAAATGACTTTGGTTAGCATTCCGATTACCGGAATACCGAAAAAATGCAAAAAAAAAAAAAGAGAGACCGGCCGTTGAGGTCCAGAATTGCTAACGACGCTTCTCCTAAGCCAGTTGCCAGTTTGCCGGTACTCAGTGAGGCGCTTTCGCAGCCCCTGATACCCACTACTTCTGATTCGCAGGCCTCTACTGAGACTCATTCGGAGTCCAGTATGCCGCGAAATGCTTCACCTATGGAACTCGTGGATGTCTGTACCTTGGATGGGTCCAGAGCCGCTGTGCAGGCACCAGCTTATGAGGGTGTATTCAGGCCTACAGATTCATATATTAAAGCGACTCCACCTTCAATATTAAGGCCAAAATCTCGATCTGTGTCTAAAAAACTGACGCCCAGGCCGTATGTTCAGGCCCCTATGCCTAAAAATCAAATTATCAAAATGGCTGAAGATTTAATTGCTTTAATCAGGGGAAGTCAACCCCCTCCACCCTTCTAAGAGGCCTAATGCTGAACTTGACTATGAATCTTTGGAACATGACTCTGTTTCTTCTGAATCTTCTAATGAACAGGATTTGTCCATACCTACTTATGAGGACTCTGATGCAGAGGATTCCATTCCTTCTGCTTCTCCCCCTGAGAATTTTTCTTTTGGGGAAACTTTACATACCTTAAGGGGGCATTTCCACTGGGAAAGTCAGGATTTTTCTGAATCCAAAAAGAGGCTTAGTGATTTCCTTCTTCCTCAGCATAGGCCTTTGGCTGTACCTCCTTTACTAGACATTGTTGATGTGTTTTCAGAATCCAGTATGGCCCCTGATTCTCTGCCTCCGGCCCCTTGTAAGCCAGAGAGATACTACAGGGTTCCTGACTCCCACAAATTCCTTTCCAAAAATCCTGTTTTGGACCCTGAAACCATTTCTCAGGGGCCCAAGAGCATTAAGGCTTCTACTGCTAAAAATCCTACCCCTTCTGATAGAGACTCCAGGGCACTGGATAGATGGGTAAAAAGGTTTATACTAATGCAACCTTGACGATCAGGGCTTTAAACATTCAATTCCATATGCTAAAATATCAGCAGCATATCATGGGACTGCTTAAATAGAAAATTATATTGATTTCTGACTGTCTGGAAAATAAAGATTTACAAGATTTATTGCATTCAGCTGAACAAGTTGGAAAACATACTTTGCAATGTGGTTTTGATTCTTTGGAGGCCTCTTGCAGGGCTGCTGTTACTAGGTCTGTGCTTAGAAGGCATGCTTGGCTTAAGGAGCAATCTCTGCCTGATCATGTTAAAGCAAAACTGTTGGATGCTCCTTTGCAGCAGGGCCATCTGTTTGGCAATAAGGCTAAAGAAGTTCTACAAAAGATGGAAGATAAAGCTAAATCTATGCAAACTGTGAAAGATTTCTTACAAGTACAACCTCCAAGATTTAGTAGGCACTAAGAACTGGTCCTTTCCATTTCCTTTCAGAGCCACTCAAGCCAAACCCAGACATTCCAAAAACACCAGGTTTCAGTCCCAAGGGACTTTCAGAGCCAAGCAATGGGGTGCCTCCTCTTCCAAATCTGGAAACAACAAGACACCTCCCTATGGTAAACAGTCTCAATGACTTTCCTGTAGAATTACCAAGCACTTACCTTTTAGCCACCCCTTTGGGGGGAAAACTGGCACTTCATGCAAAAAACTGGCAACTTATAACCCAGGACAAATGGGTTTTAAATATAGTGTCCCAGGGATACAGATTTCATTTCCACACGTTGGAAACTCCAAACAGATGGCCAGACCTGCCCCCAAATCAGTGGGTAGAGGCTCAGAAACAAGTACTTTCCCTCTTAAACATGGGAGCTATTCAACTAGTACCAGAAGAGGAAAAGGGGCAAGGTTTCTATGCCACACTTTTCCTGGTACCCAGAAAGACAAATCATGGCATCCAATTCTGGATCTGTCTACTCTAAACACCTTTCTGGACATTCCAAAATTCAAGATGCTGACTCTTCACCAGTTACTTCCTATGCTAGGCAAAGATGCCTGGTTGGCAACACTAGATCTAAAAGAGGCTTACCTGCATATCCCAATCAGGGAATCTTGCAGAAGATACCTTCGCTTCAAAGCGGGCTACTTGCATTATCAGTTCTTTGCACTGCCCTTTGGCTTATCTACTGGGCACTGGGTCTTTACAAAGTGCCTGGCTCCAGTAATTGCATTTTGCAGGCAAAGAAATATTCAAATATATTCATACCGGGACGTTTGTCTAATTCAGGCAGATAAGGCCATTCTTCTAAAACATCTGGCGTTTGTAAAAAGGGTTCTAACTTGTCTAGGATACACCATAAACGAAAAGAAATCACAACTAGTACCCTCTCAAAAAATTACATTCCTGGGTGCAAGCTTGAATACATCTGCCCAGATGGCTTTCCTTATGCCAGAAAAGCAAATTCAGTTGGTGACTTACTTTAAACAGGTGGCCACAAAATAAATATGGTCATGAACTGATTGAATAATTGCTTAATTAGATGATTATGTCAATGTTAGTGATTGGGGATTTTAAATTAGTTGCCTTATAAAATGTGAGTTCTTGGGAATGTTTTTTGAGATCTGATGAAGCGTACCTTGGCAGTACGTGAAAGCGCTTATCTTTTTCATATGTAATAAATCTTTTTTGTTTTTCGTGGTGGTCCTCACTCATTTTTATTTCTACAAGACAAATACTGCAAGCCTTGGGGTTCATGGCCTCCTGCATTCTTCTAATTCCATATGCAAGACTGCATATGAGGAAACTTCAATGGTACTTAAAAGGTTTATGGAGTCAACATTGTCACAGCCTGGAAACAATGATTCCTATCATACCTTGCCTGCAACTAGAGTTCCTATGGTGGGCAGAGGCCTGCCACCAAAACAAGGGACTGCCATTCACACCACCCCCTGCCACCCAAACCCTAACTACAGACACATCAGACTATGCATGGGGGCTCATCTGTCAGGGAAGTGCATTCAGGGCAAATGAAGCCTGAATCAAATGCAACTTCATATCAATCAAAAAGAAATGCTAGCTGTACAGAATGCACTGACAGCCTTCAAGGACTACCTTCATCCACGGCAACTAATGGTAAAGACAGACAACACCACAGTTATGTGGTACATAAACAAGCAGGGGGGTACACATTCCTACCCCCTCTTTAGACAAGCCATGGTATTGTGGAACACGGCCTTGAGCTATCAAGTACAACTACAAGCTCAATACCTGCCAGGAAAGCTGAATATTTTGGCAGACAAATTAAGCAGAAATCTCATGGACCCACACGAATGGAAACTGGAACCACGGATTTTCAACATGTTTACATGCAAATGGGGGAGGCCAGACTTGGATCTCTTGCCTCACCCTAGAACTACCAGTTGGACAAATTTTGCACAAGAACTCCTCACAAAAAGTCAAACAGGACAAACCAAAAATGAATTTGCTTGTTCCAGACTGGCCTAGCCAACACTGGTACCCACTCTTACGCAGTCTGCCAAAAATTTCTCCATGGCACCTGCCTCAGGCACCTTCCTTTACTGCCTCAGCAGAACAACCAAATTCTGCACCCTCAGCTCCAAACATTGAATCTTGCAGCTTGGCTAATCACTTAAATTCCCCCTTGGCATCCCTCAGCAAACCTGTGATGGATGTCATTTTGGAGGCGAGAAGACCTAGTACTAGAAAATCTTATGCTGACAAATGGAAAAGATTCTGTGCCTGGAATCAATCTCAAGGGGATGAGCACAGCAGTGCCCAATTTACCTCGGATTTTGCAATACTTAACTAAGATGTTTCACAAGGGCCTATCTTTTTCTTCCATAAAAATCCATGCCTCAGCCATTTCAGCTCATTACAACACAGAACCCCCCCCCCTTCTCTCATCCTCTGCTAAAGCAGCATCTCAGAGGGGCCAAAAACTTAAGGCCACCCAGGAGAGCTCCAACCCCTGCCTGGGACCTTAACTTTGTATTGGAGAAACTCACTCTACCTCCTTTCGAGCCAGCTGCTACTGCAGACTTAAAATTTCTTTCCTGGAAAACAGCCTTCCTTTTAGCAATCACTTTGACTAGAAGGATTTCTGAATTACAGGTCTTTATGGCAGTGGAGCCTTTCATCATCTTTCATGTGGACAGGGTGTCACTCAGGACCAACCCATCCATCCTTCATGCCCAAGGTGGTGTCCAGTGTGGCTCTTAATCAGTTCATTCATTTGCCAACTTTCTTTCCCAATCCATAGAACAAGGGGGAGCGGATTCTGCATTCATTGGATGTACACAGACAACTCAGATTTTACTTGGATGGGACTAAATCTCGAAGAAAATCTGAACAACTGCTGGTAGCATTTGCCGCAGGGGCAGAGGGAAAGGCTATTTCAAAGCAAACCATTTCCAAATGGATAAGCCATTGTATTAATTTCTGCTATAAGCACCATGGAAAACCTATCCCCCAGGGGATCAGATCCCATTCCACCAGGGCTGCATCTACTTCTACAGCCTTTCTCAGAGGTACCAGGGATATTCTAGAAGCTGCTACCTGGACTTCAGTTCATACTTTCACCAAGCACTATCATTTACCAATTTTCTCTAAATCCAGAGCTGGCTCTGCCGCTGCTGTTTTGCAGGGCCTTATAGCCGGTATAATACTGTATAAATCCATCCTCCAAACCTTAGCTTTGGGAATCTACCCAAATGTAATGATTGCAACAGTGAAACACGAAGAACATAGTACAGTTGTGTACACTTTCCATAAATGTAGATGTTCGAGTCATTCACTGTTGCAGTCCTGGTTGCCCTCCCTCCAGCCCTCTGTCTTTTCTGTTACTATGCCTCTCCTTATTTTACTTCACTTAAAAGCCTTTTTGGTGCATTTGCTGTTGTTTGGAGGTATATATATTTTTGTGTGTTAAATTATTTATATATATATATTGCTCCCCATTTGGAGGGCGCCTGACATCTGGGGGAAGAAAAACTGATGTAATGGCATCATCTGCATGTTTTATACCCCTGACGACCTGACGTCATGGAAGAAGGGACAGCATCCGATGCAGGACCCAAGACTTTGTTAATCAGGCCATCTAAGGGCAACCTGCCAGCAGATTACCCAAATGTAATGACTGCAACAGTGAATACATTCGAACATCTCCATTTATGGTAAGTGTACACAACTGTATTCTTTGCTGGTCTTCTCCCTGATCATCTCTATCTCCCAAAACCAGTTTATGGTTCATGTCCTAGGTACACTTGGTTCTTTTAGTTGGCTTCTGTGCCTTTTTTATTTTTTTGGAGGGGGGGGGTGTCACTCAAAACATTGTCCTTTGCCAGTGAAACCTTTTCCATATTTCAAGTTTCCCAATGTGCTTTGTTATTCTCAGAAGATTGAGAAGCAGAGTTCCCTTCTGCTTGCTAATTTACTGTTTTTGGTTATACTTTATTTCCCCCTTAGTCTGTTTTGCATCTGAAAATGTCTTTGATTCCCCCATGGGAAAAAAATATCTGAATATGGCTCAACTTGAATGTCACACCTGCCTCTTGACATTCTCTGAGATAAATGACTGTCTGGTGTGCAATCAATAATAATTTTCCAGTTGTAATACATTTCTCTTAAGCCACCTTTTTGCCAGGAGCAGCTCTTTCTGCTGGTATGTTTGCATCTTCACTATTTTTTATATATATTTCTTGGCTGCCTTTTCATGGCCAGTTTGTGGCATACACATGATGTGCCCTCTTGATTAAAAAAAATCCTGCTGTGGAGCTCCTGTCAAGTTGCTTATTTGTACTTCTGTAAAACTAATGCATTCTGTTCCTTCAGTTTCCCCATAACAGCACAAAAGTTCAGTTTTTTTCTCTGTGATTTGTCTGATAATTTTGCTATTTTTGAAACACTACTACTTGAATGCTCGGCCATTTTTTTTTAAAATTTGAACATGTAAGTTCTGCAATTTTGTCAGTTCAGTCACGGTGGTACAGCAGTAGCGTTGTCGGCTCACAGCTAGGGTTACCACCTGTCCCACTTTGCGAGGGACAGTCCCTCTTTGGGGCAGTTGTGTCCTGCAAAAAAAATTGTAAAAATGGCAAATGTCCTGAGATTTTAGGACAATATTATTTCCTATATTTTATGTAATAGTTGCATAAAACAGTTATTCTGTATCTGAAACATCTAAATGTTATAAGAAACCGAATAAGCAACTAAAATGCTACAAGAATAAGCTTTTATTTAGGCAAAAAAGTGAAGTTCTGCCCTTTGTACTGGCCGTGGGTATGTTTTGGCCTGCAAAATCGGACATTTATACCACAGATGTCCCATTTTGGGCATTTGAAAAGGTGGCAATCCTACTCTCACAGCAAGAGGTTCTTCCGTTCAATTCTTGGCTGGAGCGCCTTCTGTGTGGAGTCTGCATGTCCTCCCCGCGGTCGAGTGGCATTTGAAAGACATACGTGAATGGACATGCCTTCATTGAAGGCTGGGCATCGGGCTGGCACCTCGGCACCATAAAAATCTACTGCCAGTCATTAGCGGACTGGAGTTCCGTTGTGGTGTCCCCTAACCGGGAAAAGCCAAAAGAAGTATCTGAATAGCTATTTAAAGCTTCTTATTTCCCCCATCCTTTATCTGACTTTTAGTCCTTCACTGTTTCACTTATTTTAACCATCTCTGAGTGCATTTGTTTTTTTCCCCACTGAATTGCCAAAAGCTATCTTTTGTATCAGAGTTAAAGCTTGAACTGCTTTTTGATGAACAACTTTTATTCTCCACAGCCTTGCTTTTCTCTTTCGAATTGTTTTTTTCTTACTCTCTCCAATTATCTTTGTGGGTATTCAGGCAGTGTAATTACTAGCCAGTAGATGAATTTTACCCAGATTTATAGCTTTTACTGGCTTTATTTTCACACTTCATTTTTTCACACTAGGAGAGCTCTTATCAACCTGTTCATTTTTGCAGCCATTCTAGAGATTAGAGGATATGTTTTTAATCCCTTTTACGCACTTTTTCTGAGGACAGGCAACAGGTGGTGGAGGCATGAAAACCTGCTACCTGGAAATTTTTACCCAAATGGAAAAATTTTCTTTTTGGTAACAAAATCAAGTCTGAAGGAGGCACTCCATTGCTGAATTCTGGCCGGTCATTCACTTTAATAAAAATACTCCTTTTGACCATTTCAGCTTGCCATTGGAATCTTGTTTTACCTGTTTATTCCAAGTCATTTGTAAAGTTTTGTTTTGTATATCAGAACATAGAAAAAGGTGACTACTTAGGATTTGAATTTTGTTTTATAAAAATGCAACTCAACCTTCCTTTGAATATACAGCCAATTCTTCAATGAAGTTTCTGGCCTGGAAAACAACCTTGCTGGTAGTTTAAACTTCTACTATTAACTGTATTTGAATTATAGGCCATTTTTGTCTATTTAGTCTTTCTGATTTTTCAAGTAGACTGGGTGAGTCTGAGAATCATTCCTTCCTTTGTTTATGCCTAAGGTTGTCTCTGAATTACCTCTTAATCTGACTGTCCAACTCACTGTTTTCTGTCCTAATCCACAAAACAGTGAAGAGAGGATTTTTCATTGCCTAGATGTACACAGTTAAGACAATCTAATACATTGTTTGTATCTTATGACAAGAAAAAGGGGGCAACCATATTTCAAACAAAGTATCTCTCAGTGGCATTCCCTCTCCATTCATTTCTGCTTTCCTAGCCTTGGGAAAACTCCTCCTGAGAATGTCAAGGCTCCTTCTACTAGAGCAATTGCCACATCTGGGACTTTATAGAGGGCTATGAAGTCTAGATTTATTTTAGAAGTAGGTAATTAGCCCTCTGTTAAAATACAGCTTGTAGTGTAGAAGTGTGTTCAGAGACAGAATATGCTGGAGCTCTTCATGAAATTCTGAACTCTGCTTCCACTCTGTCCATCCTTCCTAAGCTTTGGCAATTGTCATATTTAAGGACTGCAGCAGTAGTCTAAAGAAGATGAATGTAATAAATACAGTTGTGTAATTAACATAACGTTTATATCACATAATCAAACTTTTAAAGGTTCAAACATCATATGGTCGACACCATATGATCGAACTTTTAAAAGTTTGAAAATGTAATAAAAAAAAAAAAACAAAGAAAAAACCTACCTGAATGGTTTAAGTAGGGGGTCAAGTCCCCCTGCATCCCCCACATGTGGGGCTATGCCCCCCCACAACTCCCGCTCTTTAAATATACCAACTCCGGGATTGCACTACAGTGCAGAAAAGGGAAATCTTCCCATTCTGCACTGTACGGAGATCTCCGCTGAAATGTTCGAACTTTTAAAAGTTCGATCATATGGTGTCGACCATATGACGTTCGAACTTTTAAGAGTTCGACAACATGATATAGACCCTTAACATACCATCGCAGTAGATGTTCAAATAGATCACTGTTTCAGTACTGTTCTCCTCTATCTGTCCACTGAATAGTAAATCCCTTGGCTAAGAAGAAGTGCCTTCCTTTTTTCTCTTTGACAAAACTTGAATCGGAGTAGTAGGCTTCAGCCACTCATTCTAGGGGGAAAAAAGATCTGAGTTTTGTCATATCAATACATCCCTCTTATACGGACACATCTGGATGTGGATGTAGAATGCTACGTTTCAGGAAAGTGCCTTAAGCTTTGTAGTCTGGCTGGGCATATGGTATCCTTGGTAGGATATGTCCCATATTCCAATAACTGCACAATCTTCTGTTTGGCCATCTGCTGTTATGGTCAGTTAATTACCTAACTGTAATTTCTTACTACAACAACTTCCTTAACTGTCCCATCCTCCATCCCCCTTGCCTGTGTAGAAGTTATTTTGCTTTTATATATTTGTGTAAACACAAATTGGGGATGGAAGAGGTGTTGCTTCTGTTTTTTGGAAAGTTTATTCACTGAGCTGTGCCATTTCCTGAAGGTTAAGAAAGACTTGAGGCATTAAAGCAAATCTATTGCTGTTATAAGTACAAAACTGTTTTGTCTCATTTGTTACATGGAGGCAAAGATTGTTAGAAATCAAGCAAGCTTTTTTCTAAGAGGATTTTGTAACTGCGTTATTCTTTGTCAATAGGGTGGCAAACCACACTTGAAAATATAGCTATCAAAAGTCACTCTATCAGAGTACTGGCGGCTTCTACTATTTCATCTTTGTAGGCATTTGTGCCTTTGCCCCTTGGTTCTCCACTTATCTGTTATTACTGAGACTAGAATTCCAGGAGTTCTGCCTTTTTGAGTTGGTTTTGATTTTCATTTCCTAGTGACCATTAAGCCTGCTTGCCAGTGTGTTCAATATGCCCATTCATCCTTCATGAAAGTTAGAGCCCTATGGCCCATTTGTACATTGTAGGAGCAAGTAGTGTCACTGGCTCAACAGGTAACACTTTTTTGTTGCCAGAAGAGCTGAACATTTTGGCTTCTATTGTTTCAACTTCTTTGAATTTATTTTCCAATACTGACACTGCGTTACAGCATGAGGGGAATTTTTATGGCCAAATTTCCCCTAGTCAGCTTGAATACTACATTGGGTCTTTCCTGAAAAGAGGCTGCTGGCTTAGTGGGACTAATTCAGTCAACAGAGTAAAATAAAAAAATAGTTAAACAGGAGTGGCCTCCTAGGGATAGGGAATTTTTGCCATGTCCATAATTTTTTTCCATACTCTTTCCTTGTAAGTTTCATGTGGTTGACATTGGGCTTATGTGAAGGGCTTCTCTCCCACTTTTACAAGAGGTGTCTCCTCAGTAACCCTGACCGCCATAATGGCAAAGCAGCTCTGTTAACACCCATTTTCCACCAGGTATTCCACACACAGTTCCATCAAACCCACTCCCCAAAGACAGGTGAGTAGGGTTCTGCCTTATCATTAGTCTGTCTCTTTTAGTCCACTTCCTTCATTCCTTTAACTGTTGCTGGAAACCTTATTTGCTAGGTTGTAGTCCGTCAAGGTTTTGTCTCTGTGCACTACAGAACTGGCCTTAAGTGTCTGATCTGATTTGGAAACTTTGTAATTCAGAACTCTGCTTCCAGGTTGTTAAATTCTGGATCACATCACCCTAGCATTCATCTAAGCTATATCCTGACTGGGGACGGTCCCTTGTATAATCGGCTCATGTCATAATAGTGCATGCATTATCACAGCTCCCAAAGAGCAGGTGATAAAGTAAGAAACTCACTGTTAACAGACTTTATGGCAGAACCTAGGTAGATGGTCCTTCCGACCCTTAGTGTCTTTGTAAACAGTGTACATAATGAAATCTTTGTTTCCTTGATTTGCAGGAAGTGTGTTCAGTCTGCAGTTGGGGAAGCTCTCTGAGTATTAGACAGGATGTCCCACTGTGTACCAGCATAATACACACCTGCCCTTTAGCATGGAAGATGCCATGAAAACTGCTGATTTGTGAGAAGGAGGATAAACCCAGTTGTAGATCCACCAAGGAGGGTCTCCCTCATAGATACCTCATTCGATAAGAATGTTTATTATTTAATGCAAGTAATTTTACAGCTAATTGTTTTGTATTGCAAGGCATCCAGATTGTGAAGAACATGGCATCAAAGAGTTAATGTTACTTTACTTTTAGCTTAATTTGTGTTTAAAACTGATATTGACACTACCTGGGGTGTAATAAACTTCATACAGTAGTCATAAATGTTTCATGTGGTTATTTTATTTTTATCTTGCAGTCAGTGGTGGTGCTGCGGCAGCGTTGTCGCCTCACAGTAAGATGTTGTCCTGTTCGATTCTTAGCTAAAGCGTCTTCTGTGTGTAGACGTGCGTGAATGGACGTACCTTCGTTGAAGGTTGTGCGTCAGAGCTGGCAACTCGGTATGAAAAATCTACTGCCAATCATTAGTGGACCGGAGTTCCGCTGTGGTGACCCCTAACCGGGAAAAGCCGAAAGATACAACAACAGCAACATCTTGCAGTCTATCAGTATTGCACTCTGAACCATTATTGTGTGTTTGCTGGTGATATAAATGTTTTATTTCTGCATAGCTGTTTTAGTTTTAGATGGAGTCCTGATTGGGTTGGTTGTTGATATTTCCTGTTCTGGATCACCTACCTTTGCTCCTTTTCTTTAGCTTCCATGTGAAGGACATGCATTTCTGTGTGAGATCACATGACAGATTGAGTGAATGCCTAGTCCTGTGCTAGTAAATTTTTTTCTGCTGATCACACAGTTCACATTTCATTTCTAGCATTTGTCATGGAAACACTTTCATGTCATTTTTGCACTGGAAATAAGGTATTCTATTATTTGCCTGACCACCAGAACAAGAGTTGGGACCTAAATCAACATTGCTTCTTTTGTCTTAGGAAAGACAGTAATGCAGAGAATGTTCATAAGTAGTAGTATTTCAAACTATTCAACCTAAGATGCAGGAGTGAACATTTTCAAGCCAGTCTGACAGTCTTATAATATGGTAGAGACTGAGTGCATAACACAAATTGGCAAAAAGACCCATTAATCTGATCTTGGCATCTGCAAGAGGACTGCAAGAAGGCATAAGACACCTATAGCAGGCATCAGTCACTGAGATGATTTTGCATGATTTCAGTTTCTCCATCTAGTGAGAAGTGTATTCTGCCTTGATGGAAGCAAAGGAGTCCGTCTGTAGTGCACCCTGGTAGTCACCTTGACAGATGCCCACTCGAGTAATGTCTGTCCCCAAATATTGTGCAGTTGAAACTTTCCACAACTGGCCTATGCCAAGAGAGCAGTTCCTTGAGTTTACCAGCAGGTAATTGATGTTGAAGCATGCGAATGAAGATCCCAGGCAAGCTGCCAGTTGGCATGATCAATTGACAGTGACAACTGGTATGACATGCAGTAGTGATATTGATTTAAGTATTCAGTCATTAACAGCTGTGGCTGTTAGAGTGTGTGTCAGTCTTAAGTCCTTTTTAATTGTAGCTAAACGTTAGTGCTCCAGTTCAGTGGATAATACAGTAACTATTCCTTAATTTTGGTTTGAGGAGGGGGAAGTGCCCAGGGTGCCAGTTTACCTAACCAATACTCTGAATCCCCACAGAGCTCAGTGGTCAGCAGGTACTTATTAACACACTGCCTTTCCCCTTTGCTTTGATTGGCCTCTCTACACAGTGACTGTGCATTCTTGCTTTTGTTTCCTGCTTTGCAGTGGTTTTCCCATCGGTGCATGGAGTACATTGGTGGATGCATGAGCAGTAGTTGAAATGAAAGATTGCAGGAAAGAAAATTCCAGCAGTCAACCCAGCTGTGCAGGACTGTCTTTGGATCAGTCACTGTGGCGAGTACACAACTTCATGGACTTTCTGCAGTGGATAATTATTTTGAGTCTTACTTTTCTCATATCCTCACTGTGGCACAGATGAGGAATTTCTCTAGCTCATGTGTTTAGGCTTCCTCCTGGTCTTTTGTCATAAGCTTGACTCGAAGGACCTGTCTGTCCCCAGCTCTTTTCCAGTTATTTTCTCTCTCTCACTTGTTAGGTCTTGCACCCATCACTGGCAATGAAGTGTGCTTAAGGCTGTATTCCCTGTAAACATGTCACAAGTATGTCATAGTGTGTTAACAACAAGTCTAAGCATAACTGCATTTCATTGCCCACAGGTAAGGCTTGGTAGTTGAATTTGAAGGCAGCAAGTCCGTTTGACAGGTATCTAAAAACCTAGTGCTTCACCTGTTATGGGCTGCCATAACTACTGGAGCCATCTCTTCTAACACTAAAGGCTTGCCTTCTGGTCATACTTCACCTTGCTATCCACAGGCATCAAAGTACAACTTGCTGGAGAATAGAGATAAGGGAACATTTCCCTCTCTCAGCATTTCCTTGAGAACAGGATTCTGAGGATCTGTAGGCCCTTATATGTAAACCACATAAGTGATGTGCATTAGAATCTTATTCGCTCTTTGAGATTTGCATCCCTTAATTATTGATTACAGTATTTGTTGTAGAAAAAGGAATTGAAAAGGTAGTAAACTTCCCTGCAACCGAAGTCATGGAGACTGAGGAAATTTTTATTGATGGCTTCTGTCGCGAGTATCCCCGTGGTCCACTGTAACTTTATGGTGTTTCTAGGGCAACAGACTCTGGCATGAGCATACACCAGATGATGTGACTCTCGTCCAGTAAAAATAAGCATGTGCAAGGCATTCTGGATGCATTCTTGGGGAGAGGTAGACTTCTGTTTGGACAAGATTCTATGGACTTAGCAGAAGACTTTCATAATCAAAAACAGATGTTGGACATCTTAGAAGGGTGTCTGTGGTGCTCCTCAGTTTTTCATCATCTTCTAGGACTCCCTGATTTTTCAAGGAGTAAAAAGACCTTCATTAGATGCTTAAGGCTGTGATCATCAGGTAGTGTAGCCTACCCATCTCTGTCCACTAGGTCTCATAGAAGAACGGCTATGTCAGCAGAGCAGTTACAGTCCTAACCACCTTGCAAGACTGCCTGTGGGAGGATATCTTTCCAGATTTTCCCCTAAGTAGAGCACCAACACAGTCGACTGTTGGTTCTGTATGTATTAATAGATCACCATATCTTAGAGCAGTTAGGTCCTCTTCTACAAAAGAGCTTTCCTGAGGAACCAGGCAGTTTCGGCAGACTCCGATCAAGCGAACTAATGAAAAGCAAGCACAAACTAAATAAAATAAGAAGGGCAAATGTAGCTCAGTCTCCACAGCTAAAGACCACAAATCCAACAGTTCAAAAAGACACTTTATTAACAAAACTAAATCACTGTGTTAGCGCTTTCATTTAAAACCATGTTAATCTTCAGACATTTTAAAAATTGTTGCATCACATCTTTTTGTACTGCCACTTCATTTTTCATTGGACCCTCAGTATGATTGACATGCATATGTAATAACCTAATAAATATTAAGTAGATGTATTAAGTATTGTTAAAAATATATATTAAAATAGTAAAATATATTGGATTTACTCGTATGTCCCTAAAAGTGTTATAAATAAATTAAATAATAAATATGACTATAAATGGAAAGTTGAAATATCATTATAAATGTCATATAAATACATTTAAATTCATGTAAAAAAAATCATAAAATTACATAGACAATGCATAGGAAATACATACATTAGAAAAATAAGACAACTTCGTAAGGAATTACAGCTTAATTAATTATTTTTCTTTCTTTGCAAGGCATTCAGTTTTAAAACTGGTGAAGTAGAGCTACGTTCATTGATTCCAGGCCAATTCTCTGCCTCTACTCTGATTTGCAATTTTAATTATTTAGCTCTAACTGCTCTCCCCATGGTTGTTTTTCCTTCAACATTCACATGGTCAATGGCCATATAAGAAAAATGGTGACTATTACATTCACAAATGTGCTTTGCTAAAGCATTATTTGGATTATTTTTTCTTTATAGCCTACTCATGTTCTTTTATTCTTTGGGCAAGACGTCTCTCAGTTTTTCCAGTATAAAATACTGGACATGAGTTGCACACAGCTAAATACACAACTGCCTTAGAATTGCAGTTGTATTTGCCTTTCAAAGAATATCTTATATTTCTTAGATAAAAATTCACCATTGTTTACTTTATGGCACCAATGACATGCCCCACACCTTGTCATACCTAAATTAAATTGGGCAGGCATATAGGTGGATTGTTTAAAAATATCTTTAAAACTTTTGCCTTTCCAGTACACAAGTAGTGGTTTCTCATTCATGTGGTTCCTTATATAGGGGTCTTCTGTTAAAATAGACCAATTTTTTACAAATACATCTTTGATCAACTTATGATCTTGAGTAAATGTAATAACTAGGGCTTTGGTAAAGTCAGACTAATATTTTAACTTTCCATTTATAGTCATATTTATTATTTGATATTTTATAACACTTTTAGGGACATATGAGTAAATCCAACATATTTTACTATTTTTAATGTATATTTTTAACAATACTTAATACATCTTCTTAATATTTATTAGTTTATTACATATGCATGTTAATCATACTGAGGGTCCAATGAAAAATGAAGCGGCAGTGCAAAAGGATGTGATGTGATAATTTTTAAAATGTCTGATGAAGTTTAACGTGGTTTTAAATGAAAGCACTAACAGTGATTTATTTTTGTTAATAAAGTGTCTTTAGAACATATTTATCCTTTGGAGAAAGGCATGGAGTTTTGCTGCTGCATTTTATTTTTTTCTGAAGAGGACTTCAGAGTTCTTCTTGCATGGGACCTAGGCATATTTCTTATGTACATGCAGTGCATCAGATTGTGAATGATTGTCCAGTGGGTTATGTCCTTACTCCAGTGGTGCATCTAGATGTTGCTGGATGTGATGAATGACTTTTGTCTTATCCGTGTGTGGGTCCACATTGCAGGCTTCTTTGATTCATTGTGGATTGTCTTCACAGAAAATGCAAATTGTTGATATTTGTGTATCTTCTGTGCCCCAAATGGTTGCTAGAATTGTACCCATTATACTAGGAGCTTTGCATTAGAAGGAGCTTTTTGCATTGCCTTTCTGTCACCTGAATGACTGACTTTTAGGAACCCAGATGATTGCTTTCACTGGAGCAGAGTTGGAAACACTTCACTGTTGTGTTCATTAGTGCTCAGAGAAAACACAGGCTGTCATAGCCTTCATAAGATGGTGACATTGTATCACATTTTGTTTGTTTGTACTGCTATGTAACTGTCCTGAAGACCAATCTTTACAGTTATTTGTGTTTATATCTGAGGATGCTAGTATTGTATAGAGTTTGATAACTCTGTGATTACAAACTGTTCTGCTCATAACCGTCTATTGTTAGTAATATCAGACACTCTGTCGCTGAACTGTTGAATAGTGGACTAATTCCACCAGTCTCGTTATAAACTTTCTCTTCCTACATTAGAATCCACTGCAAGTCATAGTGATGGATGCTTCAATAGCAGATAACAAAAACAGGAGGGTCATACATATCAGTTTGAGCTAACGGCAGTAACTCTTACCTAAAATTTTTGGAAGTGGACATATCAGAAACCCTTCAGATTTAGTCAGACAGCCAAACCTGAGTGTAGTACACGAGCAAATGGGCAGTACATTTGACTTGGGGAATGGATTGTAGGTCAATATATGACTCTGCTAACCAGTCACACACCTGGCAAGTGGATACCGTGGTTGTCACAGCTCCAGTCTTCTCCTGGAAATGAGGACAAGAGAATCTTGCCTGACCAAAAGCTTCTGGGAGTAGGACATCCTAGCGAATGGCCTATTTGCTACATAGAAAAGTGCTCCATTTCCATTGGTAAACAGAGGATGTAGGAGTTGGTGGCAAAAATGTTCTTTAGTGGCCTCAAGGAGTACTATATGTATTTCAGCCATTCGTTCTGATTCCATGCTTCATCTCAAGATTCAGAAAAAAAGATGAAATGTCATGCGTATTACTCTTTGGTGTTAGAGAATAATGTAGTTTTAGGTCCTCAGGTCCTTAGTAGTGCATGAAGCTGTCACAACTCAAGCCAAGTAAAAACTAATCAGTTAGGGCTGCTAACTTGTACCACCTCAGAGCCTGGCTACTCTTAAACCTTTTACTTCCATCAGTCCTCTCAAGAGGAGTTTGGAGGTGACTAAAGATATCCTGAAGAGTTCCAGTCATCACATGTATTCTGCAAAGAGGAGGTTTTCCTTATTTCGAAGGAGGGTACTATGTCGCCTCAGTCAGATTGCATATAGTGCTGAATAGTCTCAAGACACCAGTTATTCCATGGTCAAGATGCATGTCTCTGACATGTCTGCCATGATGCCCTTAAGGAGTCTTCTCCTTTGTACATAAACGTCTGAAGTCACTGACACAGATTTGCATGCCCTTTCAAATGACTGGGTTTGTTGACACTGAAGCTTACCTTTTTCATAGATTTTTTGCCATCATCTCTGTTCATAGGAGCTCTAAACTAGAGCCTGTTTTCTATCATCTGCCTTTTTTCCTTTGTTGTGTGTGTGATGTTGTGTGAGTCGTCTTCCCAGTTTTATAGTTTTCTTGTGGCTGGGAAAGCTAATGCCCCTTCTGACTTTAAAAAATGCCAGAAGTGTGGCCACAAGATTTACACTTGCTTTGTGTATATTGCTTGGGTCCTGTGCATTTGCAGGAGGAATGCAGTTATTTACCATGGGTTCAGTCATAGAGCCCTTGTTTAGAGACGTAATAAACTTATCTTGAAGGGTTTGATCCCCCCTGCCTTTAGTGAAGCCATTTCTGTGACAGACCAGAGCAAGTCATCCTCCTTTTCCTTGAAGAAACTGAAATCCTCAGTTCCAAAAGAATCCTTGGAACTGGAGATGTCTGGCTGTAAATCCTTGATTACGACAACTTCCCTGGCACCAATCACTATCACAGAACTTTCAACATTGAAGGCTCCGGTGCAGGACATTTTAACTGCTTCTACTTTGATGGCACCAACTACGTTGGCACAGACCTTTGAAGCTGAACCAAGGGAGTTTTTACATAGGACTGTTTACTCCCCATCTATCAACCCCTTTGTGGGTGAGCTTCGAGAAGTTTTTCTCTAGAGACCGAAATCTCTCTCCAGTGTCATCGATCTGTTCCACAAAAAGTCTTTCAGAGCTTGATGTGGAGAGACTCATAAATAAAATTTTGTAGGTGAGAGGACTTGCAGGACCCCCTTCAGCTCCAGGAACCGAGCATTCTTTCACCCTGCTAACCACTCCAAATCTGATCTCCTCTGAAACTTCAGAGTTCACAGTTCCGAGCTCTGGCACCCACTGTACTGGCTCCTGAGATCTTCATTTCTTCAGACCAGAGTAAGTCCCCCCCAGAGTTCTTGATTTTTTTTGAACTGGGTTCCCCCAGCCTGCCCTGTGCCCTGTATGTGGGGCAGGAGGCACTTTCTTTGAAGCATGGGGTGACCCCAGTTCTGAGGCAGTCTCTCTCTCTCTCGGCTCTGTTGGTAGCCTTTGAGGCTGACTCAGTCAGCACCTTCCTCCTTGGAACACATACCCCACTCTGGCTCCATTATTTGACCTGTCTCTCCACTGGGGCAGCAAGTGCTGAAGTCCTAAGTTTCTCACACACAGGTTCTGTCATTTTCTGATACCTCCTACAGTTATCTCCCTGAAAATGTCCCTCAGAAAAAGTGCAAGAGGAAGCATTTAGATTTCCCACAGGAATCAGTCACTGAAGATACTGATTTTGATGACGGCGAAGGGTCCCCGTGGTCACCACCTGAAGATGTCTCCTTCTGAGAAGTCCTAGAAATTTTAAAACAAAGGGGTATGTGCAAGTCCCAAACCCTTCTTAGGAGGAATCCGCTTACCTACATGCTTTTGGTTCTCACCCATCTACCTCTGAGGTGATTCCACCTGCTGATGAACTCACCCAGTTGATTTCACAGCGGGTGTGGAAAGCTCCAGATACCACTGAACCCATCCCTAACAGACCGGACAAGATTTTATCTGGCCCTGAAGATAAGCAGTTCTGGGCCAAATGTTTAGCAGTAGATGCCATGATCGTAGCAGTCACCACAAAAAAGAAATTTGCTGAGGAGAGTTCATCTGTCCATCCACCCAACAGGAAATCTCAAACAATGGATAGATTTGGGAAGTGGGTTTATGCTTCATCAACCTTTGCCCTAAGGCTTTGAATTTTCTAGCACATTTCCCAAGACTTCAAAGGGACCTGATCAATGAGTTGTCAGATACCCTGGCAGAAGCTGTTTTTGAAGAGCTCCAAGAGAAAGTTGCCTCTCAGCTAGCCACACTGGAGTCTGTGTCTAATTCGTCCATGAGGCTCATTGTGCATACAGCTGAGGGGACATCCAGAGCAGCGGATTCAGGCATAGCCATAAAGAGAGACCCCTGGATGCACCTATGTGACTTTTTGGAACCATTTAAGGCTGTATTTATCAATGCACCCTTTGACAGATCATCTATGTTTGGCCCAAAAGTAAGTGAGACTTTATCCAGGTGTGAGAAAAATGGTAGGACCTTTTCTGCTGTGGGTGTATGTTTTTCCACTCCCCAAAGATCCTTTTCTAGGAATCAGAGGAGCATTGGAAAGATGTGGTTCAAAAACTCCTGAAGGCCTTTCCAGGACACACATGGAGGCAGTTCCCCCACGGGCAGAGGGGGGAATCACAATGGAAGACGCTGACAAAGTGGCAGAGGTGGTTCACAGAACCAGGGCTTCAGAGGTTCTTTTCCAAGTAAGCCCTCTCAGCATTCCTGAAAGGTGGCTTGGTTGTCTTCTGGTGGAGGCAGTTAGGGAACACTTATCCTTGCAATTAAATGCGTGGCTAAACATAATAGATTCTTGGGTGCAACAGATCATATCCAGAGGTTATACTGTACCCTTTTCCCATCTTCCCACCTTATGCAAAAAAATTCCCAGATGTCCCACTCAAAGGTATCCAGCAGTTCTAGGAATTCAAAAACTGCCAAACAAAAACTCATCCAAGAAGTCCCACCGCATCACAGAGTATCCATAACTTAAGATTCTTTTTAGAACCAAAAACGACATGAGACTGGAGCCTAATTTTGGACCTCAATGTGTTGAACAGATCAGTTGGACAAAGTTCTGGATGGTCATGGTACAGTCCATTCTTCTCTCTTTGAAGAAAGATGACAGGATGTGCTTGGATAGATCTTCAGGATGCGTATTATCATATAAAGATGGAAAAGTGTTGCAGGAAGTTTTTCCGCTTCCAGCTGGGAGCCAGTCATTACCAATTCAGACAGAGTGCTGCCCTTTGGTCTGATCACAGCCCCAGGGTATTCACCAAATGGATGGCAGTAGTAGCAGCTCACTTGAGATTGCAAGGATTCTGGGTATTTCTGTCCTTGGATGACTAGCTCATTACCGCTTCGACCAGGCATCATTTGATAGAAGCAAGGGATTACATTCTCAATACTTGTGCCTACCTAGGAATTACTGTAAATCACAAAAAAATCCCAACTGACTCCAACTCTGAATCTAGAGTTTATGGGGGCAGTTCTAAATAAGAGAACAACTATAGCATCCCTTCCTTCAGCGAGACTCCAAAGAATTATTACACAGGTTCAGAAGATAATCCATAGAAAGAAGGTTGTACGTCAGTTAAGTTTGCAAGCTCTAGGTTCTATGGCAGCGTCAATAATTCTAGTTCCTGTATCCAGGTTTCTAATGGCTGCTAGCATCTCAGTGGTCTATGCTTCATCAACATGTCACCAGATTCTGATCAACTATTGCAAGAAGGATCTACTTTGGTGGGCTCATTCCAAAGAAATTCTCCTCAGCCACCCCTTTGTCCTTTCAGACCCCATGGCCATAGTGACCACGGACATCTCCCAGATTGGGGGGTGGGGCATTTTCTAGGCAAGACTGTCCAAGGCACTTGGTCCCACTTAGGGGCCTGCATATCTGTGTCCTGGAGCTAAGAGTGGTGCTTCTAGCATTGGAGACCTTTCAAACAGCTCTTTCTCAAAGGACAATTACAATTCAAAAGACAGTATGTCAGTAGTTTGGTACATCAACAAACAGGGCGGAACCAAGTCTTACCCCTTTTGTCGCGAAGCATTCAGAGTATGGGAGTGGGAGATCTCTTCCAAATGCTTTCTAATAGCAATGCATATTCCACAAAGTTCCAGTGTGAGTGCAGACAAAATGAGCAGATGTATCCTTCAGCCTCACAAATGGTCTGTCAATCCAGAAGTGGGTGAAAGGATCTTCTATCATGGTCAACCTTGCTGTGACCTGTTCGCTTCTCCCCTAAACAAGTGCAGCAATTACTTTGCCCTGATTCCCCCTTTGAGAAAGTCACCAAGAGACGCTGTACTCCACAGCTGACCCCCAAGTCTCCTGTATACCTTTCCCCTGATACCTCTAATTACAAACTTCCTACAGGAATCACTCAGGTTAAAGAGCAAAGTAATCCTCATTTACCCCCCTTTCATCCTTGACATATTTGGTTCCCCTTTCTTTAGCATTATCTGATTCAACAACTTTGGATTCTGGACCCACTTCCTGACCTTCTGTCCCATCCAGACAGACTTGTTCACCCAAACATTTTGAACCTCAAGCTGACAGCATGGTGCCTCCGATTCCATTAGTTGCCAGGTGTTTAAATATTTCCTACCCGGTACGCCACATCCTTCTATCTTCTCATAAACCTTCCACCCGTAAACTATATTCTAGTAAATGAGAGAGATTTACCATTTGGGCTTGTGAAAAAGATATTAACCCTTTCTCTGCTTCTATAGAAAATATTTTAGATTTCTTACCCTCTCTTTAATGCGGGAACTTCCCCTTCTACCATCAGAATACAACTAGCAGCAATTTTCAGTTTCCATGATGGTTTGGAAGAATGTTCTTTAGCTTCTCATAGACTTTTGTAAGTCCTTTTTAAAAGGGACACTTTTGTTGAAACCTCCTTTTAAAGACCTGACATCACCTTGGGATCTGAACCTTTTGTTGCAAACCATTGTACATTCACCCTTTGAACACTCAAGAGTGTGACCTGAAGTTTTTCTCATGGAAAACATTGTTTTTTGGTGGCAATAACCTCTGCTAGAAGAATTTCAGAAATTCAGGCCTTGTCAGGTAAACCACCTTATCTGATTTTTCAGAAAGATAGAGTTTCTTTATGAACAAACTCCTCCTTCCTACCCAAGGTAGTCTCAGAGTCTAATATTAATCAAGTAATTAATTTACTGGTATTCTTTCCAAACATTTCTAACAAAAGTGAATATTCCTTGCATTTACTAGACGTTCACAGACAATTACGCTTCTGTCTTCACAAGACGAAAGATGTGAGAAAATCTTGCCAATTATTTATTTTCTTTTCCAGTGCAAGGTTTGGTAAGCCAGTCAGCAAGGTGACTCTAGTCAGATGGCTAAAGAATTGTATTTTATTTATCCATGATGAGAAGAAAATTGCTTTGCCCAGACCCATGAAAGCCCATTCTAGAAGCTCTGTAGCCACTTCAGCAGTTTTCCAGTCTAGAGCTTCAATGGATGATATATGTGCAGCAGCTACTTGGGCTTCTCCCCATACCTTTATTACCCATTACAAATTGGACTTGGTCTCTAGGGGAAGAACATCCTTTGGCTCAGTGGTGCTTAGGAATCCAAGTCCTCCCAAGATCTAAGGTAGTTGGGGACCATGTCCGATACATCAAAGATAAAATGAAAATTGACAACATCAGATAAAGAAGTTATGTACTAGCCATAATGTTCCATCTGCGTTGTCCATTTTCATTTATCCTTGACTTCCCTCTCTCCATCACCCGGCCTTTTGACAATTTTTTATTGGAATGGATAATATACCTACAAATTATTGTGACCTTTGAAGCTTAGCAAATATGGCTTCCCTTCTGGCTTCCTTATCTATTATCCATACATTTTCTGCAAACTCAATCTAAGGTAATTGAGACAGAGAGGGATTGTTGGTAGAGGTGAAGCTCGAGAGTTTTTGGCTTGCGCAAGATGATATAACAGCCGAGTCAGTTCCGATATTGGAACCGAACCCATATGCCAAGGATAGATGCAAATGGACAACATAGATGGAATGTTATGGTGAGTACATAACTTTTTTTCCTTTCTTTTAGACAGAATTGTATGTCTTACACTACTTAAGCGTCTCTTTCCAAGTGGGTTGCTAACCATGTTGTGTTTTGCCATCAGATCGGTAACTTTCTGTTGGGAAGCTGCTGCTTTCTGAGACCAATCCACCAGAAACTGATTGCAGCAATTTCTTTAGTTTTTTTTTTTGTTATTGTTTAGAAATGGGTACATTCAGCCATTATTGCTACTTGGCAGTGATTCTAGGAATTGGGTCTCATTTGGCACTTCATTGCTGTGTAACTCATTGTTTTCTCAGCTCTTAGCTTTAAAGTTTCCGCTTCTGTAACCTCCCTGGTTTGTTTAACTTAGTGCTACCAGCTGTGTGGTCAGTGGTGGTAGCTACCACTGCAGTGGCAGCTGACTGAGCAAGTCTCAGTAAAAAAAAAATGAAAACTGGTAAAACATTTTAAACTCTGAATTTACTGTCATTTAACTTTCTTCACCATCTTAATCAGAATTGCATGTCATTAGTCACAGCAGGGAGTGCATCTCTGCACTAGGGGCATGTTGCAGAGAATCTACAATACATGCATAGATAGCATTGTTGGAGCAATGTGTGCTGCACATACAACCACTGTTAGTCTCAGGGCTTAAATTTTGTTGCATGGTATTCTTGCATTTAATGCAGAAGACCTCTGATGTCTTACATTAACATATATGTAATCACTTTTCAACGGATCCATGAGTAAGCCTTCTGTACAGGGTGGTTGTTTCTCTCCTGCCTTTTTTGCATCTCTGGATGACCTTTTCATCTGGCAGCATCATCAGCTAGATTTTCCTTTGTTGGACAAGTATATAATATAATTTTACATTTTTGTTTTGCTTCTGTTTTTAATTTGTTTTATTCATGGGAGTTGAGGTAAGGAGTATGGGCCTTTCTACTCTGTTATATGCTTCTTACCCTGCTCTGAGTGTTTGAGTTATACAGAATTCTGATATGTGCATAGATGGGAGGTGTTGACACATTGGTTAAGGTCTTTACCTCCCAGATTCAAGATACAGTGTTTGATTCTGACCTCAGCTTATTGGCTAAGCGAGTAATCGTCTGCTGACTGAGACCCATAGGTTCAGAGGTATATATTAGGTCATACCAGGAGGTGGAAATAGTTACCCACTGGATAATGTGTCGTTGAAGATCAACTGACATGGTAAGCTCATCTCGTATTTTATTTTAGGGTCCATAAATGCATGCTGACATTCAATCTTTCCTAAAGTGGAGTAGCATATAGGTAACACTGAATTTCTCCTGTTAACCTTTCTAGTCATTGACAAAGGATCCACAAGACTACCCAGATAAAAAAACCTTGCCACATGTGCATGTTGCATTATGGATCAACTCTCATGGAGGACGAAAGGTGAAAGCTGGGGATACAGTATCATATGTCATCTGTCAGGTAAGAACTTCATGTTTTTTCTCACTATTTCAAGCCCCTTCAAAAAAAAAAGGTATGGGGAGATTTGGTATTTGTTGTGTTGAAATATGTTAAGATGCAGATTTAATTCTGAAGCTGGGACAGACTGGCCTGTCGTACAGAGAGTAATATTACCTGTGGTTCTTGGGATGATAATTTCATATAGATAGAACTGCAAGATTGGTAGTGAGATTGACAACAACAAAATGTGCTGGCTTTGATTCAGGTATGTAACTGCCGTGTAAAGAGATATGAGAGATGGTCTCTTCAAATGATACAATGGTAAGCTGGTAGTGTAGAAGCAAACAAGGGAACAAATGGATACGAAGATGGTTTGAAAGAGATCCTTACTGGAAAGTATTGTTACTCAAGCCAATGATGATCTCAGTTGGTGTACTCTGAACAATTCTGTAATCCACTGTTTATGCAAGAACATTGACATATACCACAGTCATTCCAGGTAATGGCATCTGGAAAGATCGACAGTGTACACTAGAAGTTGAGAGGTAATTAAATTATAGATTATTTTCTTCAGAGGAAAATCAGTGGTTGCAGTGACAGTCAAGTATCTTAAGGCAATCAAAGTCCTGTAGGATGGCATCTTTCATAAAAAGAAAATAAATGTTCAGGGCTCATTTAAAAAATGATAGAGGTATATAATTGCGTTAGTATAGGTTCATAGGATGATACTAGGCTATTGGCACGGAGGCCATTATAAGCCTAGCCAAGAATTTTGCCCATGTTCCCACAAAGTTGGCACCTGTTTCCCCTGTCCAGCAGGGACACAGGTGGGATCCGAGGGATGTATTTTCTGTTACCCATCCAGTCGTACATGTTCCTCTTAGAGAGCTAGAGGTGTACTATGCTTGACATGGAGGGAGATTCTGTTCCATAGATATGGGGGGGGGGGGTCTTTGGGACAGAAATCTATCCCACCGACAAGTTCTATTAATGACACAGACCAGGTTGAGACCGTGCATGCAGGTTGTGCAAGTGGAGATGTTCTTCGTGTTTCACTGTTGCAGTCATTACATTTGGGTTATGTGCCTTCCGGTAGCCCTCAGCTGGCCTGAATACCAGAGTCTTGGATTCCTGCGTCGGGTGCTGTCCCTCCTTCCATGACATCAGGTCATCAGGGGTATAAAACATGCAGCTGACGCCATTTAAAATGCAAACCTGTAGGCCTGAATCCACCCTCAGATGGTGCCTGCACAGGTGCTCCAGACCTATCCAAGGTAGAGACATCTACTGATGAGTCTTTCTCACCGCACGGTACCCGAAGCAGAAGCAGTTCGCAAGTGCTGGTTGGCCGACTCCTGAAATTTTTGTTTTCGAGTTTCAGAACCGAAGTCTTCGAAAAAAGCTAAGTACCCCCATTGGGGATCCTTTTTTCTTGCTCTTAACCAATGTCAGTAAAAGTTAACAATTGTCTTACCTGTGGAAAGCAAATACCTCATAAAGATTTTCATTCGTATTGCATTCCTTGCTTAGGCCCAGAACACAATGTCCCTCGCTGTCGGTTTTGTGCCTTATTCAACCCCCGAACTCTTTGTCCTCTGTCTATTTCCGCAGCAAATTATTTTGGTACTCAGTTTAACTATCCAGAAATGGCTTCGGTAAGCCATCTGACTACCGATTTTCCAAAAAAAACATAAGGATAAAGACAGAGACAGACCGCATACGTCCAAAACTGCTGTCGACGCTTCTGTTAAGCCAGTTCGCCGGTACTCAGGAGGCGCTTTCGCAGCCCCTGATACCCACTGCTTCAGATTCGCAGGCCTCTGCTGAGACCCATTCGGAGTTCGGTGTGGCACGAGATGCTTCTTCAACTATGGAACCTGTGGATGTCTCTACCTTGGATGGGTCTGGAGCCGCTGTGCAGGCACTGGCTTCTGAGGGTGTATTCAGGCCTACAGATTTGCATTTTAAACCGACGCCATCTTCATTAAGGCCTAAAACTCGACCCACTCCTAGAAAACCGACATCCAAATTGCATGGTCAGGCCCATATGCCTAAAAAACAAATGCTTAGAATGGCTAAAGACCTTATTACTTTAATTAGGGGAAGCCAGCCTTCCGTCTCAGAGACCTAGAACTGATTTTCCTTCTGATTCTTCTGATCAGGATTCTGAAATTTCTGTTTCTTCTGATTACCAGGATTTGCCCTTATCTACCTATGAGGATTCTGATGCAGAAGATTCTATTCCCCCTGCTTCCCCTCCAGAAGATTTTTCTTTTGGTGAAACCTTGCACACTCTTAAGCATTTCCGCTGGGAAAGCCAGGATTACTCTGACTCCAAAAAGAGGCTTAGGGAATTCTTACTCCTCCCTCAAGACAGGCCTTTAGCTATCCCTCCTGTTCTGGACATTGTAGATGATGCCTTCTTGGAATCTAGCCTGGCCCCAGACACTTTACCTCCAGCTCCCAGAAAAGCTGGCAGGTATTCGTGCACCTGACTCTCACAAGTTCCTCTTCAAGAATCCGACTGCAGATCCAGAGACCATTTCCCAAGGACCAAAGGACATTAAGGCTGCTTCTGCCAAAAACCCTATCCCCTCTGTTAGAGATTCCAGGACCTTGGACAGATGGGGTAAGAAGGTATACACTTCTGCTACTTTGGCCATGGCCGTTAGTGCCTTAAATTGCCAGTTTCCTATGTTAAAGTATCAGCAGCATATTATGGGACTACTTACAGAATATTATGTTGATTCCTGACTGTGCTGAACATAAAGAATTACAGGATTTAATGCATTCTGCTGAACATGTTGGTAAACATACTTTGCAATGTGGTTTTGACTCGCTAGAGGCATCTTGCAGGGCTGCTGTCACTGGGTCTGTACTTAGAAGGCATGCTTGGCTTAAGGAGCAAAACTTGCCAGATCATGTTAAAGCTGAATTTACTGGATGCTCCCTTAAACCAAGGCCGCCTGTTTGGCAACAAGGCAGAAGTCGTCCTTAAAAAGATGGAGGAAAAAGCTAAATCTATGCAAACTGTTAAAGATTTCCTGCACGTACAGCCTCCCAGATTTAGTAGGCATTGGCCTTCTAAGATTTGGTCCTTTCCAGTCTCTTCCAGGCCTTCTCAGTCCAAGCCCAGGAACAGCAGACCACCTAGGTTACAGTCTCAGGCTACACACAGGCCTAAGCAGTGGGGGGCTCCCACTTCCAAAGCTGGAAGTAATAAGACACCTCCAATGGAAAAATGTCACAATAACTTGACCTTAACTTGTCCAAGCCCTGTTCAACTGCCTGCTCCCTTAGGAGGGAAGCTTGCCCTGCATGCAAAAAACTGGGAACTCATTATCCAGGACAAATGGGTTTTAAATATAGTTTTCCAAGGATACAGATTCCAGTTCTACACCTTACCAACCCCAAACGGTTAGCCAGACCTACCCCCAGATCAGTGGGCAGAGGCTCAACTGCAGGTTCTCTCTCTTCTAAGTATCAGGGCTATTCAGCCTGTCCCAGCAGAAGAAAGGGGACAAGTTTTTTTACTCAAGACTTTTCCTGGTACCCAGAAAAGTCAGCACCTGGCGTCCTATCCTGGACCTCTCTGTTCTAAACACCTTTTTGGTAATCCCAAAATTCAAAATGTTAACACTTCAACAGCTGCTTCCTATGCTAGGCAAAGATGCCTGGTTGGCAACCTTAGACTTAAAGGAAGCTTACCTACACATTCCAATAAGGGAATCTTGCAGGAAATACCTATGCTTCAGAGCAGGCTCCATGCACTGTCAGTTCTTTGCACTTCCCTTTGGCTTATCTACTGCACCCAGGGTATTCACAAAGTGTCTAGCTCCAGCCATTACATTTTGCAGGCAGTGAAATATTCAAATATACCCATACCTGGACGATTGTCTAATTCAGGCAGAAAGCCAGGACATGCTATTAAAACATCTGGCATTTGTAAAGAAACTTCTAACCTCGCTGGGGTACACCATAAACGAAAATAAATCTCATCTGGTACCCTGCCAGCAGATTGTATTCCTGGGTGCAAGCTTGAACACAACTTCCCAGGTGGCTTACCTCATGCCAAAGAAAGAAGTTTATTTGACAGCCTACTTCAAACTATTCGCCACAGAGACCCAGCTATCTGCAAGGAAAGTTTTACAAGCCCTGGGGTTCATGGCCTCTTGCATTCTACTAATTCCATATGCAAGACTCTGTATGAGGAAACTACAATGGTATCTAAAAAGCCTATGGTGTCAGCATTCTGAGGACCTGGAATCAATGATTCCTATCATTCCTTGTATAAAGACAGAGTTCCTTTGGTGGGCAGAGGCCTGCCACCTCAACAAGGGGCTCCCTTTCAATCTACCCCTGCCACCCAAACCCTGACTACAGACTCATCAGACTATGCATGGGGGACTCACTTGGCAGGGCAGTGCCTTCAGGGCAAATGGAATCCGAGTCAGATGCACCTGCATATCAACCAAAAAGAAATGTTAGCTGTACAGAATTCCTTGACAGCCTTCAAGGACCACATCCTTCCAGGACAATTATTGGTAAAGACAGACAACACCACAGTTATGTGGTACATAAACAAGCAGGGGGGAACCCACTCATACCCTCTCTGCAGACTAGCCATGGCTCTGTGGAGCACAGCCCTGAGCTATCAAGTGCACCTATAAGCTCAATTCCTGCCACGCAAGCAAAATTCACTGGCAGTCGACCTAAGCAGAAATCTCATGGACCCACACAAATGGAAACTGGAACCAAAAATATTCAACCTCTTGAGGAACAAATGGGGGACTCCAGAGATAGACCTGTTTGCCTCCCCCCAGAACTACCAATTGTACAAATTCTGCACAAGGACTCCCCACAGTCAAGCTTGGAAAGTGGATGCCCTGTCCTTCACCTGGGAAAGCCTCTCTGTTTATGCCTTTCCTCTCGAAGGTTCTGCTAAAGATCAAACAGGACAGACCAAGGACAATTCTTATTGCACCAGACTGGCCTCACCAGCACTGGCACCCCCTCTTGCGCAGCATGATACTGCTGGATCCATGGCACCCTACCTCAGACACCTTCCCTACTATCCCAACAGGCGGGCCAGATTCTGCACCCTCAGCTTCAAACCCTGAACCTTGCAGCCTGGCTAATTCCTTGAGCTCTCCAATAGCATCCCTCAGTAAGCAGGTGCTAGAGGTCATTCTGGAAGCAAGGAGACCTTGCACTAGAAAATCCTATGCTGAAAAGTGGAAAAGATACTGTTCCTGGAGCCAGACCCAGGGTATGGGCACTACGCTGCCCAGTTTACCTCATATTCTTCAGTACTTAACAGAAATGCCCCACAAGGGCCTATCCTTCTCGTCAATTGAAATTCATGCCTCTGCAATTTCAGCACATTATAATACTGAACCACCCCTCTTCTGTCATCCCCTGTTAAAACAATTCCTCAGAGGGGCTAAAAATTTAAGACCCCCCCCAGGCGAGGCCCTACTCCATCCTGGGACCTTAACTTTGTATTGGAAAAGCTCACTCTCCCTCCATTTGAACCAGCTGCAACTGCAGAGTTTAAATTCATTTCTTGGAAGACAGCCTTCCTTCTAGCCATCACTTCAGCAAGAAGAGTGTCTGAATTACAGGCCCTCATGGCAGTGGAGCCCTTCATTATCTTCCATGCAGACAGGATTTCCCTCAGGACCAATCTTTCCTTTATGCCCAAGGTGGTGTCTAGTGTGGCCATAAATCAGTCCATTCATTTGCCTACCTTTTTTCCTAATCCACAAAACAAAGGAGAACGAATTCTGCACTCTTTGGACGTGCACAGACAACTTAGATTTTCTTTGGACAGGACTAAGCCTCTCAGAAAATCTTAACAGCTGCTAGTTGGCTTTGCTGCAGGGGCAGAGAGGAAGGCCATTTCAAAGCAACCCGTTTCTAAATGGATAGCCCATTGCATTCATTTCTGGTATAAGCACCATGGAAAACCTACCCCACAGGGGATAAGATCACATTCCACTAGGGTTACATCTACCTCTGCAGCCTTTCTCAGAGGGGTTCCTACCAGGGACATCCTAGAAGCTGCTACCTGGAGTTCTGTTCATACCTTCACCAAGCATTACCACATGCCTATTTATTCTAAATCCAGAGCTGGTTTTACCACTGCAGTAATGCAGGGCTTAATAGCTGGTCCTAATGCTCTCCAATTTCCTCCTCCCTTCCTTAGCTTTGGGAATCTGCCCAAATGTAATGACTGCAACAGTGAAACATGAAGAACATAGTACAGTTGTGTACACTTACCATAAATGCAGATGTTCGAGTGTATTCACTGTTGCAGTCCTGGTTACCCTCCCTCCAGCCCCCTGACTTCTCTTGGCTCTACCTTTCCTTTTTGTTTGGTGTATTTGAGCTTTCTGGTGTATTTGCTTTTTGTTGGAGATGTAACATAACATATAATTGCTTTCCATTATGGGGGCACTTGACATCTGGGGCAAGAAAAACTGATGTAATGGCGTTGGCTGCATGTTTTATACCTCTGATGACTAGATGTCATGGAAGGAGGGACAGCATCCGACGCAGGAATCCAAGACTCTGGTATTCAGGCTGGCTACCTGCAGACAGATAACCCAAATGTAATGACTGCAACAGTGAATACACATGAACATCTACATTTATGGTAAGTGTACACAACTGTACTTTTGACTTACGCATATGCAGCAACTCCATCAAGGCATGGTCTGAGATTGCCTTGTATGCCAGCCACAGGTCATCTCTGAGCAGTCTGCACGAGACGGAGTAGAGGGACAGGCCTTTTAGTCTGTCAGTATAGGACAGGTGTTTGAGACGCTGGATTTGCCTGGTCAGGAACCTCTGTGGTCTCTCCAGCTGCTGCATGTGCTTCATTATTTAAATTTGTATGGCAAAAATCAAGAAGGAAGTAAAGAATAATCAAAATAAACATGAGCGGGGACTTCTGGTATGGCACTGCAAGTATGAGCAGCTAATTGAAGTCCTCTGAGATAGAATATCTCTCAGACTACGTGAAAAGCCAGCAGTAGTCCTGCAAATAGCACTATAAACAGTAACCAATCTTGCTTGTAACGTCTAAGAAATGATATCAAAAGAACTAGTTGAAAAAAAAACTATTTAACAAGCAGTAATAACTCAGACTTAAATAATGTTAATGTCAGCAATGGGGTGGACTAGTGGGCAAACCAGCTAGCAGTGCCTAACCTTAAGGAGCTGGTGACAGAATTCATGGGCAAATACATTAACTTAGTCCTTTCAGTAATTCTAAAAATAAGTGGTACTTTATTTGAATACATTGCCTTCAATAATGAAAAGCTGCTGGAAATGGAAGAAGCTCTTTGTAAGAATTAATATGAGATCTCTAAATTGCAGGTTGTGGGCAAGCAGATTAGGGGAAAATATGGTGGAATGTGTGAAACAAGGCAAGAAGGAGAAGAATAGAGACTGGAGGAACTTGAAGACAGATCCAGAAGGAAAATATTTCACTTATTACGGCGTTTCCAGAATTGGTGGAATGCACAAACATACCTAAGCAGCTGGACTGAAATTCCTGAAAATCAAATTCAGATAGTGAGGGCACACAGTGTTTATGTACCGCATGCAGCACACAGGAAGCAGCCCAGATCTATACTGGTCAATTTCAAAAGATATTATTCTGAAAGTGAAAAATACTAGATGTTCTGTTGTCCTATCTTGCCTTCATTCTTACAATGATGGGTTTGGAGCCGATCCTCTGCTCCAACTCGGCCGAATACTTAGCTGAAAGTCTCAAACCTGGCTCGTGGCAAGAAGGTATCCCACAATGCAGTGGTGCAATTCCCCAGATCTCGTTTGCCGCTTTACGAGGTTGGATGTGCTCATCTTGGCTGTGACTAAGTTGTCAATTTTTTGTATTACTTTGTCTAAAACTTGTTATATTTGCATATTTATAGCTTTTATCTTGTTAGATTTAACTTGTTGTGCCTCTTTGCTGCTCTTTGTTTAGGTAGTCATATTTTTTTCCCATTTAGCATGGCTTTTGCCGTCACTTTTTAGGCCCCTTTTGGTATCCCGTGTAGTTCGTCTGTTGGTTTCTTTATAGCTCATTTACGTTAGAGAGCTTTTTGCCCATTTAAGTTAGAGGGCGTCTAGTGTCTTATTGTCTTGTCTTGTCAAAAAAAAGAACTGTGTGAGTTAGAGGTTCTATTTTTTCACCCTTGGTTGTCGCTCCTTGTGTTGTTCTGTAGTAACTTTTGGTGTAGCTTTAGCTATTTTAGCCTTAGCTAATTTTTTCTTGTTGCTGTCGCATTTAGGATCTTACCTTGACAATGTCTAAAGACCAAAAATTGAGAGAACATAAGCCTTCGGGGTTTAAGAAATGTCAGAAGTGCTCACAAAAAATGTTCATCACGGATGGACATGTTATATGCATTTATTGCCTTGGTACCATTCATCTCCAAGAAGACTGCACCTTTTGTCATTCTTTTAGTGCTAGAGTACTTCAGGAGAGGAGAAACAAGCTGATTCTAAAAGGGCTTCTTAAAGCCTTCTTTTGAGGAAGCCATCCATAGTTGTTCTTCTTCGTCTCCTTCCTCTAAAAAGGATAAGTCTCAGGAAAGACATTCACCTGCTACATCGGCTCAGTTGGAGCCGCCAGTCAAAGTTCCTAAAATTTCAAAGGCGACTACTTCCTTGGCTCCACAGTCCTCGGAGCCGTCGGAAGTCCTTTTGGTTGATAGGCCTGGTACTTCGGTTCCAAAGCCTATGGAGACACAAGATACCTCCACTCAGAGTCTGTCCATTGATATTTTGCCGGTTTCTCCAACGTTGAGATCGCCAATCCTTCATAGGTCTCGTTCTTCCCTTTCTTCCAGGCCTGCAAGGAGCTTAAAAGATGATGACGTGGAATGGGTGGTGCGCAGACTCCTGAAGTTGCCGGCACTGACTAAACATTCTTGGCTCCCACCTATTTGTTCTCGAAGCCTACTGTACCTACTGTTGTCCCTCCTCCGAGCCAAGCTGTTCCTTCGGAGCCAGGGTTCTTGATACTGCTTATTGTGGATCCTTCGGTTCTGGGACTCCCTTCGGTGTTCGGAGCCGACATCTGCTCCGACTCTCTCGGCGCCGTCTTGGGAGTCTGGGAGCCGGCGTTCCCTGGTTGGCCCCGGGAGGGAATTCTCAGTGCTGAGTCTACCCCACAGAGCATCGGCCTGGGTTAGCTCGGCTCCCACATCAGCCTCAGGTCCGATCTCGCTGGTTCCATTGCCTTCGTCTGTCTCTGAGTTGGGGGAGTCTTTGGAGCTGGCGGGATTCGCCTTTGAGCTGATGAAGAGTGTGTTGTCTACCCATTCGGCACCACAAAAGGATACCGGTACTCGTCCCCCTAAGGTACCAGCTACTGTCTTGGCATCACCCATTCCACAGGACATCAAAGATCCAGAGCCTCAGGATCCTCCATTGGGCAAACCCCTGTCCTCTGAGGCCTCCCCAGAATATCCTTCTGAGGAGCCACCTAGCAAGAGAGCCAGCAAGAGGTAGCATTTTGACTCCCCAGATGAGTCCATCACTTCAGACACTGACCTTGATGAGTTGGAAGGGTCCCCATGGTCGTCCTCTGATGATATCTCATTTGCAGATATTCTTAGAGCTCCTCAAGCAGAGGCAGCTGGCAGGCCACCACCCCTTCTGATAAGTCAGTGTACCTGAAGGCTTTTGGGTCCCAAACTTCAGCCTCCTGGGTGTCTCTGCCTTTCAATGAGCTAATGGACCTGGTTAAGCAAAAAGGCGTGGGAGTCGCCTGACACTACGGACCTGGTCCCTCAGAGGCCAAACAAATTTTTGTCAGCTCCTTCGGGCAAGGATTTTCTAACCAAGGGGGGTACCCGTAGCAGGTACCAAGAAGGAACTTGCAGAGACTTCCTCATCCTCTGAATAAAGACTCCTCAGATGATGGACAGATACGGAAAGCGTATTTTTTTCTTCAGTGACTTTCTCACTGCAATCGCTGAACTACTTATCCCACTTTACAAAGTTGCAAAGAGATCTCCTGAGCGAGCTAGGAGCTACTCTACAAGGTTCATTAGCTGCGGGAGTGAATGAGAAGGTCTCCTCCCAGCTGTCCATCTTAAATTCCATTGTCAACTCCTCCATGAGGCTCATATCCTACGCAGCAGATGGAGCGAGCAGGGCAGCAGGTTCTGGAGATTCCCTTAGGGAACACTCCCGGATGCGCTTGTGCAACTTTGCAGAGCCCTTTAAGTCTACCTTTACTAACGCCCCTTTTGATGGTTCCTCACTCTTTACACCCAAAGTAAAAGACACTTTAACCCAGTGCGAGCAGGAAGGGAAAACTCTCTCTGCCGTTGGAGTATTTTTTTCTGTACCTTCAAGACCTTATCCTAAAGGCCAGAAGAGTGGAAAGATGTGGTTCAAGAGATCCCAGAGATTTTTTCAGGACGCACGAGGTGATAACTTCCCCAGGGGCAGAGGGGGAGGTAATGGTAGATGCCGCCCCAGAGGCAGAGGGGGGCCCACAAAACCAGGGTGACCGTGATTCCTATCAGTGCTCCTGAAAGGAGGCCCGGCTGCTATACTCTGGAGGCAGTCGGGGGATGTTTATCAATGTACCCAGAAGCCTGGCGAAATATCACAAATGACAAATGGGTACTAAATCTAATATCCGCAGGATACCCCATCCCTTTTTCCAACCCTGTTCCACAGACCAAAACAATCCCAGATGTTCCACCCAATCTAAGGGAACACGCAACTATAGAGATTCAAAAGTTGCTCCACAAAAGAGTCATCCAAGAAGTCCCAGCAGACCAAATAGTATTCGGAACTTACTCAAGATTCCTTTTGGTGCCAAAAAGAGCAGGGAGCTGGAGGCCCATATTAGACCTAAGCAAGTTAAACAAATCTGTCAAGAAGTCAAAGTTCCGAATGGTAACACTGCAGTCTTTACTTCCCTTTTTAGGGAAAGAAGATTGGATGTGCTCGATAGACCTTCAAGATGCTTACTACCACATAAAAATGGACAGGATATCAAGAAGGTACTTACGCTTCCGGCTGGGAGCCAGTCATTACCAGTTCAGAGCTCTACCCATCCCCCAGAGTGTTCAAATGTATGGCAGTAGTCACGGCTCACCTGAGATCTCTAGGATTCTGTGTTTCCCTATCTAGACGACTGGCTCATATCTGCCAACACCAAACATCTACTCCTACAAGCCAGAGACCTAACTTTGGACATCTGCAGTCAGCTGGGCATTACAGTAAACTTTCAAAAATCTGCTTTGTTGCCCTGTCAGCATATTACATTCATAGGCACAGATCTAGACACTTCAAGAGCTTCCGATATCGCATCTGATCAGAATAACGGAATCTTGCAAGAACGACTTAAGATGGTGGATATACTCCACTCGTGACAATAGGCAGACCCTTTGTTCCACATCAACCAATAGCTACAGTGACCACGGACACTTCCCCAGATAGGGTGGGGGGGGGGCATTATCTGGGAAGAACAGTCCAAGGTACATGGCAAGAACACGAAGCTCACTTGCATATAAATGTTCTAGAGATGAGAGCAGTGCTTGCGTTGCAGACACTTCAAGGCTCTCTCCCTCTAGGGACTATTGCGATACAGTCAGACAATGTCTGTGGTTTGGTACATAAGCAGGGGGGAACCAGATCATAGCCCCTGTGTCGAGAAACCCTACGAGTGTGGCAGTGGGCAGTTTCTTTCCAGCGCTTTCAGACTGCAACGCACATTCCAGGGAAGTTGTGGTAGTGGACAAGCTGAGCAGAGCGATCCTAATGCCTCATGAGTGGTCTCTCAATCACAATGTAGCGGGAATGATTTTCCAAACATGGGGACAGCCCTGCTGCGATCTCTGTGCCACTCCCATGAATGCCAAGTGCAGCAACTACTTTACCCCAATCCCCCTCCATGGGAGACACGAGAGATGCTTTTGCTCACGATTGGCCCTCAGGACTTCTATATGCCTTTCCACCGTTTCCTCTCATACCCAGAATAATTCAGAAAGCACAATGCTCGGGAAGCAGGATAATTCTCATTGCTCCTTACTGGCCTCGCCAAGTTTGGTTCCCCTTCCTTTGGCCTCATCTTCAGGAGAAGCCTTGGATTCCAGACCCAGTGCCAGATCTGCTGACTCTTATGTTAGGGGAGCTTCATCCTTCTCTCAACACCATAAAACTGACAGCTTGGCTGCTCCACTTCCCAATTTAGTCAGGCATCATAATTTCACTCCTACAGTTAGACATATCTTAATGTCCTGGCACAAAGCTTCCACCAGAAAGCTGTATTCTAGTAAATGGAAGAGGCTTTTCCTTTGGGCTCAAGACAGGAACATCGATCCTTTTTCTGCACCTATCCACTGTATTTTGGAATTTTTGGCAGAACTGTTTCAACAAGGCTCAGCTGCAGCAACCATCAGGGTTCAACTTGTTGCAATTTCAAATGTTCACATTGATGATTCTACTTCCAACTTAAGGTCACATAGGTTGTGTAGAACCTTCTTAAAAGGTGCTTCCTTATTAAGACCTCCCTTTAAGGAACCCCTTTCTCCTTGGGATCTAAATTTTGTTTGGTCTCATCTCATGTTACCTCCCTTTGAGCCCTCGTCATCTTCTTGACCTCAAGTTCCTTTCCTGGAAGACCTTGTTTCTAGTGGCTATAACATCTGCTTGAAGGGTGTCAGAATTGCAAGCTCTTTCTATTAAACCGCCATGTTTGATTTTTCATAAGGATAGGGTATCCTTGCGTACAAACCCATCCTTTCTACCTAAAGTCTCTTCTGCAAACAACATAAACCAAATCTATAGGACTTCCAGTGTTTTCATAATCATAGTAAGGCAGAGTGCAAATTACATCAACTGGATGTGCATAGACCACTCAGATTCTATTTGCATAGGACCAAAGACTTCAGAAAATATGACCAGTTATTTTTATCCTTCTCTGATGTAAAAAAAGGATCCTCAGTCTCAAAAACTACTCTTTCCAACTGGCTTTCAAATAGTATTACATTCATCTATAACTCTAATCACAAAGATTTACCTTTCAAAGTGAAGGCTCATTCCACTAGAGCAATGGCTACGTCATTTGCTTTTCAAGCCAGAATTCCCATGGATAATATTTGTGCAGCAGCTACTTGGTCTACTCCACATACTTTTATCACTCATTACAAAGTGGATTTGGCCTCCAGGGTCAGGGCATCATTTGGTTCCACAGTGCTTAAAGGTGTACTCCCGTGAACCACCCAGGGAAAAGGTGCCTAGGGATGCTGTCCCATCATTGTAAGAATGAAGGCGAGATAGGACAACATAACATAAAAAAGTTATGTACTCACCATAACGTTCCATGTTTGTTATCCATCTCGCCGTTCATTCTTACGGACCCTCCCTCCTTCCGCCTGCCAGAGACTCTTTGTGGACTTGGTAGATTTTTTTACTATTTTCAGGAGTTCTTTGTCTCAGCTTGTTTCTCCTTCCAGTACATATAGTATGGACTTGGATATATGTTTATATGAATTTGTTTGTAGAGATGTATATAGTGTACATATTTAGTATTAGCAGCAAACAAGATCTGGGGAATTGCACCACTGCATTGTGGGATACTTTCTTGCCACAAGCCAGATTTGAGACTTTCAGCTAAGTATTCAGCCGAGTCGGAGCCAAGGATCGGCTCCGAACCTATCATTGTAAGAATGAATGGCGAGATGGACCACAAACCTGGAACGTTATGGTGAATACATAATTTCTTTATTTTTTTGTGGGCAATGATCTTTGTCCAGTCTAGAAATCGGATGACATGCCTTTCTTCCCTTGATTTAAGATATGCCAGGAAACGCACCTAATATTTAAGTTCTTTTTCCTAGCTCATTTAAGGGTATTTTTACCAGTGGCCCCAAAAGCCTTCACAAATCCAATGCAAGCCATGGCAGAGCTCAACAAGAGAAAGAATGAGCTGGAGGGTGAAAAGAGATCCAGCAGCCAGCAGGAAGATGAAAGGATACTGTACTGGATAGACTGCCAGCAAAACCATTCCCCTTGTTTCAGCACAGAATACAGGGCAAACTGAAATACATGAAGGAGCATTCAGAGAAGATTATTGGAGCAAGAGATAAGGATATAGGAACAATTGCAAAAGACAAAGAAAAAGGCAGGACATTCTGAAATGAGAGAGTGACTCTCTCTTTAGCTACAGCAAAATAGCCAAAATTCACTTACTTGTTATAATGGACAGTAAGGAAGGCAACTTAAACTGTGTACATTAGAAGTGATGTAACTAAATTCATAAAACTATCAGTTTAAACTGGATGTATATCATTGTTCATTTTTACGTTGGCAAGTGGCTAGGACATATTGGGACATACAAATCGCTGCACATGGCTCTTCCAGTTGTGCATTCTGCAAATTCGTTAGCATATACGAAGTGTAATTTCCTAGTCCCATGTTAAACAAAGGAATAAAACTTCAGCTGAATGGTCTGAGGAAGTCACTCGGATGGTGGTGAAAGCGCTAACCTTTTTTGAGACATAAATTACATTTTTATTGCTGTACGTCTTATGACCATTTTATTATTTTGTTTTCTGTATTTTACAAGTTGTTTGCGGTCATACGTTTGCCTGCTTAGTATTTTCCTTTGTTTTTATAGAAGGAAGAAACTGTTGCAGAGAAAGGTGAAGTCCCAAGACTGGAAAAACACCCTTAGCCTCAACAAAAAGTTGAGATCCCTCATCAAAACTTCTAAAGCCAGCTATGAAGGCAGAATTGTGGGAGACGCTAAAAGCAACCATACATCCTTCTGTAGTTATATCAAGAATCTCCACAGCAGTAACCAGATTTGCTCTGAGTTACTGCACAATGGTACCTCCTATACTGAGACAATAGATATTGCCAACATACTGGCCGACAGATTTAGTGCCAACTTTACCCCCCAGACAAATGCAAGGCATCCAGCATTACTGCAGCACAGGTTAAAGCTGCATTGTCCAAGGCCAAGAATACAGCTTCCATGGGACCCGACAATATCCCTGGCTGTGTTCTACATGAGTTAACTGGCACCCCACATCTGTGTGCCCTGTTCACTCGCATCCTCACCTCAGGCTTTGTCCCTACCAAATGGCACTCTGATACAGTCATCCCTCTCCATAAGGTGGGGGGGGGTGACTACAGACCTTGGGAATTTTTGCCCCATTAGCCTGATGAGTCTGATATGTAAGGCTATGAAGTGCATTGTCATGGACCTAATTAAAAACGTATAGGGAATCTCTAAACTCTAGATCCCACGCAATTTATTTTTGTGAAAGGTAGAGCATGCCTGCTCCACCTGGTTGACTCCCCAGAGCTGTGGATGAGGGTGAGGCAGTTTGTACAGCCTACCTCGATCTGGCCAAGGCCTTTATACCATTCCTCACTCAGGAATTATTGATAAACTCGCCAAACTAAGCATCAATCCCTATATCATTAGGTAGGTTGCAGATTGGCTCACAGATGAACCCACAGTGTGAAAGTGGCGGACTCCAAGTCAGACTGCCGAACAGTCACAAGTGGAGTCCCACAGGGATCAGTCCTGGGTCCTCTCCTGTTTGGCATCTACTTCTCAGAAGTCTAGGCCAACATGGAGGGACTGTGGCTGACCAAGTTTGCAGACGTCTGCAAGCTGGGAGCCAAGTGATGCAGACATCCTACAGAAAGGCCTCACTTGAGACCAATGACTGGTGTCGAAACCATGGCCTTAAGCTTAATGCCAAAAAATACGTTGTCATCCCCTTTGGGGAAAAACTCAATTCCCACTAATTACCACATCGATGGGAGCCCACCCAACACTGAAGGTGTTACAAGAGATCTGGGGATGCAGGTTGACCGCAACCTCTCCTTCGTCCACCACATTGCCACTGTGGTCAGAAAGTCCTATGTGGCACTTATCATTACCAAGGGTTTTGCATCCATGAAGAAAGAGGTCATCATCTCTCTCTACTCTTCCCTCATTAAACCAATCATCGAGTATAATGCCCCATTTGGCACGTACCTCACTAGATACCTGCAACAGCTGGAAAGGCCACAAAAGTACCTCACGAAGTGAATCCTAGGCCTTACACACATGCCCTACACAGACAGACTCAAAAAAACTCCAGCTATTCTCTGTCTCTCATCATCTGCTAAGAGGCGATCTCTGCTTGACTTACAAAGCCATGTCTGATACAGCTCTGTTAGAAATGCTACATCTAAAGAAATCCCAATTCCATGCTCCAGAAACCTCAACCTCATTACCACAATCAACAGAACATGCTGGAGGGATGGGTTCATAACCCAGAGACTGCCCATACTCTGGAATAGACTTCCCATACATGTCAAGCAGAGCACCTCACTGGCCCTCTTCAAGAGAAATCTTGATGAGTGGATGGGAAATAGAAAGTTCACCCCGGGGATCACTCCAGTGGCTCTACTTGATAGAGGCACTGGAAACTAACGTCGGTCAGCACAATGCTACGGCACTTCTGTGGGCTAGGCCTGTAAAGGCTCTAGGGCCATTAGCCTAGTACACACCTGTGAAGCTAAGATGGTCCTGAAATATTTGTAGATTTGAGCTACCAATTTAAAAAGCCTGTGGTTAAAAACTGACCCTCTCAGTTGTGAGTGGAGAACTTTTTAATCAGACATCAAGGATGATCCCTGTGAAAGTGAAGATATTGATGATGTGGCACTGTTCATGAGACTATATTTAGTTAAGGATTTAACGATATTTTAATGTGGTGGTAGAGCTGCTGCATGTATATGCAGTGAAGGGCAGTACAGCCAAGTTAATTTTTGAGAACGAGACATAGATGCTGAAGAAAGAGAAACTCTCTCATATTACATTTAGCAGTGTCTCCATTATTGGGAAAATTGATTTGTGAGTTTAATGACCAAATCTTTGCTTTCAGATTTCATCAAATGAATGTGTGTGTCAAAACCTTTGAAATGGAAGAGGTTGCTGAGTACAATAGCATCCCAAGATCGAAAGCCTGCATCACAGGCATTTGAAGACTTTCCTTGAGGAAGTAGTAATACAGCATGATGTATTTCTTTCTGTAAATATGGCTGAACAGGGACAGCTATATCAAGGTTATTGCTTGGTGGAATAAAAGCATCCATGAGCAGCAAAGGCAAATATGCCAACTTCTTACATGATGACTGTTAAATGACTTGACATTTTCTTATTCATTAATTATCTGACTTAAAATTTCAGACTGCAGGAAAGGACTCAGCTAGTTTATTCTGCATGAACATATTACATTTACTCAAAAGCTGAAGTTAATGAAGGTCTTTGAGTTCCCATTTGAAATTGATCCTTATAGTGTCTGTGACCCAATGTAGAGGGACTTTGAGATTAAAAATGAGTGACAAAGAGAAGCATTCACATAGTGATCTGAATTTTTATAGTCATGTTTGTTTTTCTGCACAAAAAAAGCTGCATATACACTGATTAGATAGCATGAAGTATGGAAGTGGATTGGGTATAGGAACAAGCTGTATTAATTTGCAGGATTTTAATGGTTAAATGACCAATATAGAAGTAGCACAAGCAACTACTGCATGGGTGGTATGTTTTCCAACAAATGGAAGAGGAAGGTGATTGAGTGCAGAAAATGTGGAGAGAGAGAGATTACCACCTGAATTTTTGGAGTAAATGTAGTGAGCTATGAACTGTTGATTAAAATGATTGCAGAGTGAGAGAAAGTTCGTAATAGGAAAGTAAGCATGACACTGGAATTTAGCCTTATCTTGATGGATGATAACAAGTAAAGGTGGTTGAGAGGGGACTAATGCCTGTGGTTGGATGATGGCAATGGGTGATACCAGGGAAATGGAAGGGAGAAGACCAACAGTTAACACAGAAGTATAAAAATGAAGCAATAGGTTAGTTTAAAAGGGGCTGGAGCTAAAGATCGGCAGGTGGAAAAAGTTGTTGGACCCATGGAAACAAATGCAGGAATATAAATGAGCAAGACAGTATCAGAATTGAGTTATGTGCCATCTGTGTGCCATACCTGAACTTTGACTTTAACATATGGTGATTTTTTTTCCACTTATGAGAGCCTGTTTTCTTTTTATAACACAGGTTGATATATTATTCTAGAAATGCTATTGAATGTAAAAAGAAAAAAATAGTAAAAAATTGTTGCACTTTTTGTAATTCTAACTTATGAGAAGCTTTTCTTATGAATGAAAAAAAAAATCAAGATTTAAGATGCGTTTATGTTAGGAGTACTTTGCACTGGCATCTCAGCTGCTGTTGAATACATAAAGCAATTTGTGCAAGAAAAACAGTAATGGATCGCTCCACTAATAGGTATGATGTACTATAAATGCTCCCATCTGTAGTACATCATGCTTATTGGGTAGATCTGTTATTGTTGGTAGTTTGGACTGTATGTACCTGGTGATAATTTTTATAGGTTGCCTTCTGCATACTTTAACGTTGGCTTTGTTTGAACTCCCATCATTTGAATTGTAATTAGGTTTGAAAATGCTGGATGCAAAATATTTTATTTGTAATATCTTCATTAGCATTTCACATCTGAAAACATTTTTGTTACACAGTATCTTTTCAACATTTGTCTCGCTTCGGTAGCAGACCAAACAATAATAAACATTTAGCAAACATAACCAGCATTACCATATCTGGTTGCATAGAGAAGGCTTGAAACAAAAATCTTATCTTTTATCATCTTTCCCTGCCTGTTCACTGATGTAACATCATGTTTTTTGACTGCTTAGATTTGCTGCACCTGCTGCCCTCTGCTTATACTGTAACCAAGGAAGCTATTTTGAATATATTTTCTGTCGTGATTTTTCAAATATCTGCTTTGTAACTCCAAAATTTAATTTGTCATCATAGTGATATGCTGCATATTTGTGACAATCCTAGGTATCCACTTTTTGCTAGTTGCTTTCTTTCCTACTATTAGTGTCAAGTTCATTATGTTTTTCTGCCATTGACCATTACAGGATTCCCGTCGCAATGGAGCATAAGCAAACTGTTACAGCTCAGTCCAAGTACTAAATATTTAATTTAACTTTATGTAGATCATGTTTGTGATCTTCGCTTCTGAACATGTACCAAAATGTAGTACAGTCTCCCATTTCTCCATTTAATAAATCGTCAGTAGGAATCATTCACTGCTGGAAGCATTTTCTGGAGTTTGTGAGAGACAGTCCCACTTTGGGCAGTTTTGTCCTGCGAAAAAATCTAAAAAAATGGCAGATGTCCTGAGATTTTGAAGATAAAAAATATTTAGTAAGTTTTCTTTAATAGTTCCACAAAACCATTATTTTGCATCTGAAACACCTAAATATTATAGGAAATAGTATAATATATATATTATATATTATATATATATTATAGTATAAGCAACTCATATGCTACAAGAATAAGCTTTTATTTGGGCAAAAACAGTGAAGTTCTGTCCTTTGCACTGGCTGTGGGTATGCCTGTCTTGAAAAATCACACATTTCTGCAAAAAATTGTCCCACTTTGAGCATTTGAAAAGGTGGCAACCCTAGTTTGCATTGAATATAGAAGGTATTTACATAAGCATTTCTTGCAAATACTCAAAATATTCTTGCTTTAGTGGATTGTCTAGGTGGCAGGCATATTCCATTATCCCTGTTCTAAAGTTATATTCAGTTTACTTTCCAGTCTTTAGATTTTCTGGCTGTTTTTTTTTTCTTCAGATTTGGTAAGTCATGTATGCCTTGCTCATCATTTTTTTTTTTATTGTGTTATTAGCTGTCCTAGATTCAGTTTAATATGCTAAATTCAAAGGCTTTCCCAAGTGTTTCCTGTTTGCTGTAGTCCGATTTAATTCAATGTGAAAACCCACTTAAAATCATCTTTCATTTTGTCTTCAACCAAGCTTCTTGCTGCTTCCAGTGTTCTTCGTTTGATCTCTGCTGCAATAACCTTAGCTATATGGATTATATCCTGCTATGGATATAATAGTCAGTGACTTCCAAGGTGGCTGCACACTGACCAACAGCTTAATGTCAGCTGTCCCAGTGTGAAAAAGAACAGAGAAATGTTAATAATTCTACAATCTTGAATAAAATTCAGTTATTGGCTAGTAAGCACACTGCCTAGATGCCAGCAAAGAAGAAAAGAGAACCTGAAAGTCAGTCAACTTGAAAAGGTGAGGAGAAAAGACTGACTGGAAAGAATCTTGCAGCTGCTCAGCAAAAAGTAGTTCAAACTTCAGCTTTGGTACAAGAGAGGGCTTCCAGTAAATTAGAGGAAAAAAATAAGTCAAATTTAGTCAGAAACATTTGAAGGAGTATATCAACTCAAACAATAAAACACTGGAAAAATACAAGAAGCTTTAACGATTTATTCAGATCTGATAAAACTACAAACATCAGAGGCTGAAATGAAGAAAATGCTGGCTGAGCATGAAACTTTTCAAGAAGAGCGGTTTCAAAAATTGTAGCGTTAAAAGACAGGGTACACAGAGAAAACCCAAGATTTTCTGCTTTACCAGAGAAAGTGAAAGGAGCAGACTTTATTCATTTTAGGAAAGATGAATGTGACTGAACTGGTATTCCAAAGCAGAATGTGTTAATTGAAAGGGACACATCGAGTGGATGCTTCATTCCTGGCCATGAAAAAACATCCAAAACCTGTATTTGTAAAGATGCACTCATACCAGCGGAAAGGGTTGATCCTGAGAAAACGGTGGCAGAAGAGAAAAGTATTAACTGGTGAGGGCAGAGTGTTTGTAGAAAATTATCCATTGTACTTCAGTCTGCTGTATCCAGCTATCAGAATATTTTCTTCCTGGAGAATCAGACATTTTTTGATGCTGAGCAGGCTATGAAGGAAATACATAAGTTTAGCCAACAAAAAGTGATCCGTCAAACAAATGGGGACTCTGCTTCTCATTCTTCTGACAAAAAGTGGAAGTGGAGTAAGTTGATCCTTCCAATAGAACTGGTTAAGAATTACCTGATTTGAATGGATATTTTAGAGGTGCACATTTCAGGCTCATATACATAACACAAGCTGAAAGTTGTGATTTAAAATGGAAAGGAATGATGAAGCGAGGGAAGAGATTCAAGAAATCAGGAAAGAGGAGGGTTTGGATGCCGATCCTTAAGAATAACAATAGCCATAGAGAATATTATATTCCTAAAGTAGCAGAAAGTATTTTTAAGAACTAAGCTAACATTAGAATGAAGAAAGGACAATCTGAAGTAGTTTACTTCATTTAGTCTTGAACCTGTGGGTTACGGATCCGTATCTGATCTGAACCGGCAACTTTTACTAGCATCAGCTCCAAACTCCTCCCCTTACCCATAATACACCTCCACTGCCTTCTATCCCCAGATCTCGTTTGCCGCAAATAGCTTTTGCATCGTGTCTCTTGAGCGTGGCCATAAATTATCCCCTGCAGATGGCCTCACTTTGTGTTTTGTACTTGGGCATTGCCCATCTGAGTGTGGACTGCAGCATATGTGCGGGCTTCAACCCCCGTGCCATTAAAGATAGGAAGGCCAAGTTGGCCCTTAAAGGCCTTCTTCCCCTTCAGAATATGTTTCCTCATCTCCGGCTTCAGTCACAGTGGCTGCTGTGGCCACCTCTCCTCCCTCCCAGGCTGGGACTCCATCCTCCTGTACCAAAGCCTGTGGTAGAGGAGCAGAAAAGGGATAGAGAGAGGGAGAGACAGTTGAGGCGAGGGAAAACTGAAAGAGGTCTCCAGACCTCACTTCACCTACAGATAAGCCACAGATCCGTGAATCCCCTTGGCTCCGATCTTCGGGGTTCTCCTGGAGCCAGAGGAGGCATGTTCAGCTTCTCAGGCCTCGGTGCCCTGATCCGCCAGGTCGGAATCTGTGGCTTCACCGAGGTCCACCCGATCCTTGTCCGACATTCATCAGGATAAAATGATGAGGAGGTTTATCTGTACTCAAATCCAGATGGGGGTCTTGCCAGCCCCCCCTCCCTCAGGAGGGGGGAGCTTGCTTCCCTTTTTCCAATCTATATCTCCTCCGATCCAAACTTCAGGTTCAGAGTATTCGGATCCGAGGTTGGCCTTGGTCAGGGGGTCGGTGCTGATGGTACCTGCTTCCTCAACGCCGACAGCTGCCTGGAGCGTTTCGGATCCGAGCCCCTCTCTGAGACGGAGCTTGGGTGTCTGATCCGAGGGAGTGGAACCTTTTTCTTCAGCTCCGACTTTGTCAGGCCAGGTTCCCTCCCTCGGAGCTCCATCCACCTCGGACCCGGCTCCGATTCTCTCGTTGGACCTGGGAAGACTGGCCTCCTTATTGGATTCTCAGGAGGTTCGCTCTCCTATGGCATTCAACGTGGTAGAATGGGTTCTCTCTGCTGGATCGAGACCCCTGACTGCCCCCTTGGCTCTGTCTACGGTCCCCATTGTTTTACCAGAGGGACAGCCCATGCTTGAAGAGCTCCAGACGGTTCCCCCATAGGAACAAGTGGATTACGAGCTCCCCCCAGAAAGCCCCATCGGAGAGGTACCTCGCAAGCATATATGCAAGAGGAGGCACTTGGACTCCCCCGAGTCCCTCACCAAGGACAACGGACTTGGATGATGAAGGTTCCCCTAGGTCACCTTCCGAGGATATCTCCTTTTGGAGATATCATGGAAATCCTGCACCAACAGGGAAGCTGGTCTGCCCCCAAACTTTATTCTGATGAGTCCGTGTTCCTGGAGGCTTTCGGCACGGACCCATCTACTTCCTGGGTGTCCCCACCCACGGATCCTTTGGTGGCTCTGGTCACCTCGCAGGCATGGAAGGAACCAGACATTGTGGAACCTATTCCAAAAAGGCCGGATAACATCTTAAGCCCCCCATAGACAGACCAGCATGGAACAAGGGCTCCTCCGTAGACGCCATGGTGGTAGTAGACGCCATGGTGGTAGCAGCAGCAGCAGCCACTAAGAGGGAACTTGCTCAGGAGAGTTCCTCGGTCCATCCTCCTGACCGAGAGTTGTGGATGATGGACTACCTAGGGAATCAGTTTTGCGCTTCAACTACCTTTTAGATTAGGGCACTGAGCTACCTGGCCTATGTCACCAGACTCCAACACGACCTGGTAAAGGAGCTGGAGGAGTCTCCCCCCAAGTCCATGTCGCAGGAGGATAAGGCTTCGTTCTCCGCGAGGATGGCCACTTTAAAAGCATTATCTAATACGTCCATGCGACTTCTCTCGCATGCTATGGAAGGAGTGGCTAGGGCGGTTGGGTCCGGCGTGTCCATGAGGTGCAGCGCCTGGCTCAGGTTATGTCAATTTTTGGAACCCTTCAAGGCATCCTTTAACAATGGCCCTTATGACAGCTCTACACTCTTTGGTAGGACCGTCAGAGACATTAGTCCAGAGTGAGAAGGATGGGAAGACACTGTCTGCCGTCGAGATCTGCTTCTCTAACCCTCAATGGTCTTTTTCCCGGAACCAGAGACAGCAAAAGAAGATGTGGTTCCAGAAGTCACAGTATTCCCGGGACACTGAGAGCTCTTCTTTCCCCAGAGGCAGGGGGTGACAGAATGACTCCGGCCCATAGGCAGAGCGGCTCCAAGGAACTTTGTGTCTCGAGAACCTTTCTTGGACAGACCCGAGCAGCAACCCTGAGCGGTTGCCCGACTGCTCTACTCTGGAGGCAGTCGGGGGACGATTGTCCTTGCACCTAGCGCCATGGGAGTCCATAACAGACTGTTGGGTGCTTCAGATCGCATCCAGAGGATATTCTATCTCCTTTGTGGGTTCCCCCAAATCTCCCAGACACCTCCCAGATGTACCACCCATGCAAAGGGAAGGCAGTAGCAGAGGAAATTTCCAAGCTGCTAGAAAAACGAGCCATCAAAACTGTCCCCCCAGATCAGTCCGGATCGGGCTGTTAATCCAGGTTCTTTTTGGTGCCAAAGAAAACGGGGGAATTAAGGCCCATTCTAGACCTGTCTACCCTGAACCTGTCAGTTGCCCAAGAGAAGTTACGGATGGTCACATTACAGTCTATTACGCCGTACCTGCAAGAGAGCGACTGGATGTGCTCGTTAGATCTGCAGGATGCTTACTATAACATAAAAATGCACAGAAACTCCAGGAGGTTCCTCCGCTTCCAGCTAGGAGTCAATCATTACCAATTTTGAGCCCTACCCTTTGGTCTCAACACAGCCTCCAGGGTGTTTACCAAAGTGATGGAGGTGGAATCTGCTCACCTGAGGCATCAGGGGATTCCGGTCTATCCGTACCTGGACGATTGGCTCCTCACTGCTTCCACCAGGTGTCTACTCTCCCAAACCAGGGATTATTTCCTGACTCTTGCCCTGCGTTTGATCGCAATCAACACATCCAATTCTCTCCTAGATCCTGTACAGGTGATAGACTACATTGATGCCAGGATAGATACTCTTCAGTGCAAAATCTTTCTGACCTCGGAGAGAGTTCAAAACCTGAGAATGCATGTCTCCCTGATCTACCACTCTCATCTCCCAACGGCGGAATCAGTATCGAGGGCCTTAGGCTCTATGGCGGCAACCATAACTCTTCTCCCATGTGCTCGGTTACACAGGAGAATTCTACAGTGGACTCTATACAATGGTCCCTATTGGAACTGCCATTGACATTCCCAATTCAACTCAGTTGGTTGTTCCTTATATGGTGGATGTGCTGTCTGGACATTTTGGAAGGACGTCCTTTTGTTTCAGCCCCGGCCCTAGCCACAGTGACCACTGATGCCTCCCAACGTCTGGGGGGGCATTGTTCGGGCAGGACAGTACAAGGCCTGTGGTCCCCCATAGAGACCAGCTTGCACATAAATGTCCTAGAGATGAGGGCGGTCCTTCTAGCATTGCAGGCCCTTCATGCCTTTCTTCCTCTGGGGACGATTGCTATTCGGTCAGACAACATGTCAGTGGTCTGGTATATCAACAAACAGGGAGGGACCAGATCTTACCCCCTTTGTCGCAAGGCCATGAGAGTGTGGGAATGGGCGATCTCCACCGGTCGCTTTCTTATCGCAAGGCACATTCTGGGACAGTCCAAAATCTTAGTGGACAGGCTAAGCCGGACCATTTTGATGCCTTACAAGTGGTCTCTAAATCTGTCTCTTTGCATCTCCTTCCAATGCGAAGTGCAGCAAAGTTTTTCGCTCTGAACTCCCTGCTGGGGGAGTCCCCCCGAGATGCTCTAGTTCATGCTTGGCCTCCCGGTCTTCTGTATGCTTACCCGCCAGTACCTCTCACTCTGAGGTTTCTACAGAAAACTCATCGACTGGGGGAGCAAAGTAATCCTCATTGCCCCATTCTGGCCTCGCCAGGTATGGTTTCCCTTCCTTTGGTCTCACCTTCTGGCTCCTCCTTGGATCTTAGATCCCATTCAGGATCTAATTTCACACCCTTTGGGGGTGCCTCATCTTAATCTGGACAGCCTGAAGCTCACAGCTTGGCTGCTCCAGTTCCTGTGATTGCTAGGACTCCTGGACTATCCTCCTCAGTTAGATCTATTTTGGTGGCTGCTCATAAGTCTTCGAACAGGAAGGTTTATTGCAGCAAGTGGAAACGTTTTTCCTTTTGGGACTCTCAAAGGAGTTTAGACCCCTTCACGGCTCCTATTTCCACCATTCTTGATTTTCTAGCTGATATTTTTCAGTACGGATCTAGTTCTTCTACTGTCAAAGTTCAGTTGGCTGCCATATCTCATTTTCATGTGCTCGAAAATTCTGCCCCTTTAGCCTCTTCCAGATTGTGTAAAGCCTTTATCAAAGGCACCTTTTTGTTATGTCCTCCGGTCAAAGATCCTGTTCCCCCATGGGACCTTACTATAGTTCTTCAAGCTTTGGTCACTCCGCTTTTCAAGCCTACCGCAACTGCAGATGTGAAATTTTTGTCTGGAAAACAGCTTTTCTGGTGGCTGCAAAAAGGGTTTCAGAATTACAGACCTTGTCCATCAAAATTCCTTACATGATTTTTCACAAAGATAGGGTTTCCCTTCGAGCCAATCCATCCTTTCTTCCTAAGGTGGCATCACCAGTTAATATCAATCAAATCATCAATTTGCCTGTGTTTTTTCCTAATTTTACTAACAAGATGAAATACAAACTCCACATGTTGGATGTTCATAGACAGTTATGATTTTATTTACACAGGACAAAGCATTTCCGTAAATCTGATCGTTTGTATCCATCTATAAACCCTTTTTGGGGAATCTCCAAGGTCACTATAGCTAGATGGATTTCTTCATGCATCCTGCAGGTCTATAAGGACAGAGGCACGTCTCCTCCAGGTCAGGTGAAGGCTCTTTCCACTAGGTCCATGGCTACGTCTGCAGACTTTTGGTCTAGAGTGTCTTTGGATGATATTTGTTCTGCAGTTACTTGGTCCTCATCTCGTACGTTTATTTCTCATTACAGATTGGATTAGACTTCCAGAAGGAGAGCATCCTTTGGTTCTGTGGTGCTCCAGAATATCCTTCCATGAGGGCCTCCCAGGAGTTTCTTAGCTGGGGACTCTGTCCCACAGGTTGAAGACCAAACGAAGTAAACTACTTCAGATAAAGAAGTTATGTACTCACCATAATGTTCCATCTGAGTAGTACTTCATTTGTCTTCAACCATCCCTCCCTCCTTACCCTGGACCTTGGCATATGATCAGCCTATGGGCTGCAGTATAGGTCACAAGAAAATTTTTCAGGTCGGGTTATCAGTATAAGGTTCAGCAAACTCTATCTTGGGATGGAAGGCAGTAGAGGTGTATTATGGGTAAGGGGAGGAGTTTGGAGCTCGGAGCTGATGCTAGTAAAAGTTGCCGGCTTGGATCCGTAACCCACAGGTTGAAGACAAATGAAGTACAACTACTCAGATGGAATGTTATGGTGAGTACATAACTTCTTTTTTTTTCAATAGGGATAACTGCAATTAGCGGTACAGAGAATAGGCAATAGGGGGCTGAAATTTACTGGAGAAAACTGCAGAGGATCCAAGGTATAAATAACTAGAGTGGGAAAGGTAGTATAGAGACCGACTTCCTACCAGGTGTAGATATCAGACTATAGGCAAAGAGAAAGGGATGGGTGAATCCTAAGGGATAATTAGTAGGACATGTAAAATATTACATGATGACTATAAGAATCAATTGGAAGAGGATAAAAAAAGATTGAAAACAGTAATTGGCTAAGCAGTTTACCAGGGAACAATAAGGGACATATGTATCTAGAAGGTTTAAGATATTTTCTTGGACGGGTTTGCATAGGTATTTTATACTCCAAGCAGATTGGCAGGAGATCTGATGGGGAAGAAAGAGGTAACGGTGAATATATATTTTGCGAGTGTAATGAGTTGCAGATTTTACAAATTCTCTACAGAGTGCTCTGTGATAAATATTGGATGAGCAAATGGGTGTAACTAAGGAAATGATTCTTTTGTGTTCGGACACAGTATCTGAATTGCTTAGAATAGTAAGCCCTTGTTAAGTTTGGTTCTGGTGGCTGTCAAAAAAAAAGCAATTACTAGAAAATGGAAATCAAAGTTTAGATCAACTGTATTTGAAGTATTGAATATTGTAACAGATAAAAAAAAAAAACACGAAATCTTTAGAGAAGTGAAGAAGAAAATCACAGAAATAAATGGAAACTTTGAGAACCATACATGCACAATAATGTTCTGGAGGAGAAGTGAGGTTTAAGGGAAGGTGGGAATTGAGCAATTTATGCAGTGTATGCTTATGGTTATAAAAAGAACATATGTAGTGTGTGTAACTGGAAACATGTTAATATAATTTTTCTGTTATATTAGTGTATATTTTAAGTGATAATTTAATAAAGGTGTTAAAAATGATAACAATAGTCAGCCAGCTTCCAAAGCATCAAGGGCACCTTCCACACACACACACACACACACACAAATTATTACTCTGCTCAAGCTGAGCTGAATAAAGAGTTGTATGGGTGCCAAACCCTTCAGAGCTTTCTGGCAGCCAAAAAGTGGTTCTGTTGCAGGCTTTCAAGGTTTGACAGTCTGCTAGTGATAGGTTCTCTTCTGAGAAACTTCCTTTTAATTTTTTGCATAGGTGAATTTTTGCTGTGAAATTATTTTAGCTAGTACAGTGTTTTTACAATCTGTTGTACGATTCTGATAACTTTTGAATAGAAGTCTTACATTTTACATTTTGTGGAAAAAAACATTGTTAAAACTAAAACTATTTTTCCTTTGCTAAAAGTTTTGTTTCATTTTTGGGAGCTGGGATGATTAAAGTGTCCGTTCACTTGTAGTCTTTGCTAGAAAGTAACTTTTTCAAATACCTGTTTTGCCGACTGTTGCTGCCAGGCTTCCCTAGGAATTTGCAAACTTTTTTGGCTTTACCATGGAATAACTGGTTCCTCAGGTCTTCCTTCTTCAATCCACAAATAGGAAAAAAAGTAGTCTTTGCAAACACAGCAAGCTGCTAGTCTATCTGCAGCAGATGGGTGACACGACTGTGGCCATTTCTGGTTCCTCAAACCATTCATTTTTTTCCTTGGTATTCACTCGTGTATCCTTTACAGCCACTATAGACCACTGGTTAGACGCACCCTCTTTGACTGTTGGAATGCCCTTGGTGGGCAAGGGAGAATCACTCTTTTTTGGTCTTGGAAAGAGGAGCAAGGAATACCTCTTTGCCTGTTCATTTTGAGATGCCTGTTCTTGGGGAGTTTTGCCTGACCAAAGTTGGTTTGAAGCAAAAAGTTAGATGTGTGCCTTCTCCTGCCTCAGTTAGTTTGGACAAGAATGATTTATTGAGCTTAGCTCAGGCTTCTGACCCTTCCTTTTCAACTGTTTCTAATAAAAGAAAAAAGGGATTCTTCATTTTCTGAGGAGGTTCAAGAATATTCTTTTCACAGTCTGGTACCTCTTATTCCCCATTTAGGTTTTGTGGTAACCATAGATTTAAAATATTCTTATCCTATCCCTGTAGATCCAGATTTCAGATCTTTTTTAAGGTTTTCTGTGTCTGGATCACATTTTCAGTTCTCCGCGTTATCCTTCGGGTTATCCAGTACTCCAGTGGTATTTGCAATGTGTCCATCTCTAGAGATAGCCTACTGCAGACTGCAAGATATTCATATATTCATACTTTTCTTTATTTAGATTACTTTGTTTATCTTTGCACAGACCTTTTCAAAGCATCATGAATCTCTAACTTGTGTAAGAGATGTCCTACATAGAGTGGGGTTTCAGGATAATGTCCAAAAGTCTTGCTAGATTCCTCACAGGATTTTTTTTTCCTCTGGGTATGTCCTAGATACTGCAGTTCAGAGTTTTTCTTCCACTGCAAAAAAAAAGTAGATCTGTTTAGATCTATCCCTGAGCTTTTCCATTCAGGCAACTGTATCAGCAGGGGAATTTCTCAGGATATGTTGTCCCATGGTGTTTGATTCTCATGATTCCTCTAGCAAGACTTACATAAGAAAAATCCCATGTTATTTAAAATCTGTGTGGCCCTAGTATTGACATTCCAGATTCCCATTTTGGGGTTTGTAAGAAAGAGTTTATTTGCAGAGACCAGCTTCTTCTGAATCCATGTCTTCTCCCCTTTTCCCTTCTAGCTCCAGCATAGTCTGAGACAAGACTTCTCAGACTTAGTTTGTGGAACTGTCTCTGTGGGAATAAAAGTGCAGAATCTTTGGAAAAGAAAAAACAGACCAGAACACATCATAAAAGAGATGTTGGCAGTTATTTGCTTTCAACGCATGCTGTCTACGATCCCCAAGATCGTAACAAGTGTTAACAGGCAACACCACAGTAATGTGGTACCTAAACAGGGGGGGAACCAGATCCTACCGTCTGTGCAGACTAGCCGTGGTAGCCCTGGATATAGCTTTCCAGCACAATCTCAATCTGCAAGCTTCTTGCATACCGTCAGAGCAAAATGTTGTTGCAGACAAGTCGAGCAGGATCAGGACAAACTTGCAGATGGATGCTGAATCAGGGGTCTTCCAGGAATTTATCCAGCTGTGGAAAGCACCTCAGATACATTTTTTTGTCTCCATAACAACCAGTTGACAGAATTCTGTTCCAGTACTTCATGCAAGAAGGCTTGGAAAACAGATATTTGCTCTATTCCGTGAACAGGAATGTTCATGTATGCTTTTCTACCCCTTTCACTAATATCCAGGGTCATTGGGAAGTTTTGGAAGGACTCACCAAAAATCACTGTGGTGGCTCCTTTCTGTCTCAGGCAATAGTGGTTCTCTTTTTTTATTTTTATTTTTTGTTTTGTTTTTGAAATGGCCAAGGGCAGTTACCACAAGCTTCCTAAAAGAACAGACGTACTCGCACAAAACTGGGTGTTTGCATCCCAACCCTAAACAACTGCAACTGACTGGATGATAGTCTTAATACCTTTTAGCCACCTATTTTCTGAGGACATGAAGCAGGTATTATAAGAGGTAAGAAAGCCTGCTCTAGGAAATTGTATACTACCAAATAGCAAAGGTTTCCTAGTTGGTGCTAAAACAAGAACCGGGTCCCTTTTAAGGCTGTTTCTCTGGTTCTGCATTATTTGTGTTGATTACCATCCTATGGGCCTGTCTTACTCTTCCATCAAGGTTCATTTGTCGGCTGTATCAACATGCCTGCCCATGGAGCCTCCACTTTCAATGTAATCTCATGTGAAAATATTTTTGAGAAGGGTGTTAATTCCAAGCCTCCTAGAGGTAGCTCCTCCAGATCTTAATTTTGTTTTGAAAAAAATTAACTCCTCCATTTGAACCAGTCCATCAGGCTGACTTGAGATTCTTAACATGGAAATCAGTGTTGCAGATTGCAAGAAGAGTATCTGAGTTGCAAGCTTTTATGGTGGATCAACCTTACCTCATTTCCACAAAGAAAGGGTTTTCTTTGGAAATAACCCTTCATTTATGCTCAGAGTGGTATCTGTGTTTACTTTGGGCCAAGCCATCCATCTCTGTCTTCTTTCCAGAAACTAAAGTCAAGTGAAAAAGATACTCTATATCTTGGATGCCCACAGACAACTCTCTTAACTTTAGAATCAAGTCATTTAGGAAGTCTGATCACTTGTGAATAAAAATTCTCTTCCTCTCCTTAAGGACTCGCTTGCCAAAAAAACGATGTAAATCCAAGAAAACAGTCGAGTCCAAACAGGCTATGCAAACTTTTATTCCATAAAAACAGGTAAAATGGTGATAAAACTGTGAGCGGTTTCGGGATAACCCTTCATCAGACAGTGAAACAGCATTCATGAAATCTATTTAAATACATTTAAAAACACACCCACCAATCATCTCACTGCCCTCCTTTTCCTAAGGCTGGTCTTAAAGGTATACATGTATTCAACCCTGGTGGATGATTTGCTGCTAGCTCTATAATCCAGTGTAATTCATTACACTCAGTAACCTTCACTATGCCCCCCCCCCTTTACTCATATGAGTAACCTGTATAACCATAAATTTAAAAGTGTGTGTTGGATTCTTAGAAGTATGCACATATACAGAGCATTGTATTCATCTTTGTCTAATACTATACAAATGATGTATTTTAATTTTCAGTTTACAATTAGTTTTCCCTACATAGTAACTGGGGCATGATTGACACATTGCTAAATATACCACATTTTCCATGTGGCAGTCTGCATATAGTTTAAATATATATTCCTTTTTGTTTATGAGGTGAACAAAGCTATTCTTATCACTAATCATGTAGCAAGTCTTACAGTGTCTGCAAGGAAAAGTACCTGTTCTATCTGATGTTAACCTAGTTTTATTTCTCATTCCTGGTTCTTTACACAACATGTCTTTCAAGTTACTGTTGCGTCTAAAACCAAAGCTTGGATCTTTATCCACTATAGTTTTGAGTCTATCCTCACTTAACAGGATTTTCCAATTTTAATTATTTCGTAGACCCCATTGATATTGCCATATTGTAACATAAGCCTATGTTTATTTTTTTGTATCCCAAGCTTCCTCAGAATGGACGCACTCACACAAAACTGGGTGTTTGATACATCCCATCCCTAAACAACTGCAACTAACTGTCTGGATGATGGTCTTCATACTCTTTAGTCACCTATTTTCTGAGGACGTGCAGCAGGTATAAGAGGCAAGAAAGCCTGCTCTAGGAAATTGTATACTACCAAATAGAAAATGTTTCCTAGTTGGTGCTAAAAGGGTCCCTTTTAAGGCTAATGTTTCTCTGGTTCTGCATTATTTGTGTTGATCACCATCCTCTGGCCTGTCTTACTCTTCCATCAAGGTTCATTTGTCGGCTGTATCAACGTGCCTGCCCATGGAGCCTCCACTTTCAATGTAATCTCATGTGAAAATATTTTTGAAAGGGGTGTTAATTCCAAGCCTCCTAGAGGTAGCTCCTCCTGCAGGTCTTAATTTTGCTTTGAAAAAAATTAACTCCTCCATTTGAACCAGTCCATCAGGCTGACTTGATTGAGATTCTTAACATGGAAATCGGTGTTACAGATTGCAAGAAGAGTATCTGAGTTGCAAGCTTTTATGGTAGATCAACCTTACCTCATTTCCACAAAGAAAGGGTTTCCTTCAGAAATAACCCTTCATTTATGCTCAGAGTGGTATCCGTGTTTACTTTGGGCCAAGCTATCCGTCTCTGTCTTCTTTCCAGAAACTAAAATCGAGTGAGAAAGATACTCTGTGTCTTGGATGCCCACAGATAACTCTCTTAACTTGAGTCAAGTCCTTTAGGAAGTCTGATCACTTATAATTTCTTGTAAAGATAAGAAAGGATAACCTGTCATAGTATATTATTTCCAAGTGGTTGTCCCATGCTGACAGCTTTTGTTATACCCACCACAACAATGCAATCCCAGGTTGGGTCAAGGCTTAAGTCTACCTGGGCCCTGGCTTCATCTGTGTTTTTTTTTATTTTTTTTAGAAATGGTTGGTTTCTTGAAGTTTTGTAGAAGCAGCAACTTGGTCCTCTGTATATAACTTTACAAAATACTACAAGCTACATTCCTTCACCAGGTCTAGGACAGGTTTGCTAGGACCTTTCTCTGGAGGCTCCTTGGACCATCATCATTCCTCCTCCTTGTATTTTACCCAGCTAAGGCTACTGTAGCAATGATCAAGTGATGGACATAAAATAGTTGTGTAAGTAAGCTTACCATAACAGTAAATGTTTGAATGATCACTGTTGCAATAGCTACACACCCCTTCATTCCCCTTATTTTGTATGTTTTTGTTGACAGGGTGAGGGTATATAGTTTTATTTTCTTAGCCCTGGCCTTTGCAGTGCTGTACCCTCCCTCTTTCAGTTGGCATGAAAGCTCTAAAGGTGTTGAATAGCTCATCTTCTAATCTGTTCATATTATAACTGGGATTTTTTTCTTCCTTTTTCTTTTCCATTCTCTTGCTACACTATTAGCTAGCCCATCTTGATGGTAAACCTGTTTCGAAGTATTATTTCGTGGTTCCAATCTTTTAAGCTCTTTACCCAATTATTTTCTTAGATATTGCTCCTAGTTTTTTCTGTACTTGTCACTCCCCACTGTCGAGCATCAAAAAGCCCACTAGTTTAGTTTTATATTTGCTAATACTAATTCATTCTTGTACTGGATACTTAAGCTTTCAGTCTTGCCACATACTGCTGGTATTGCTTGAGATACAGCCATGTTAACTGTATAACTTTATAGTAGTTGTGTATCTGTGGCATTGAAAGACTTTCCATCTTTATAAGCATCAACAGCTTTTCCCAGGCTACCCTGGAATGCTTCCTTTCACATTTGAAATGTCTGATGTTAAGTTGTCTATCTCGCCTTCATTCTTGCTGGATGGGTTCGGAGCCGACCTCGGCTCCGACTCGGCCACTCTAAAGCTCGAGAGTTGGTTCCACCGGCTCGAGGCTCCCCTTATATCCCACAATGCTAGGCGAGCGTTACCTCAGATCTCGTTTGCCGCTACAGCTTCGAGGTTGGTTGCTTCTACCGGTTCCTGGTGAGTGTTAGCTTTTTATTCAAAAAGTTACTCTTTTTTTCCCCTTTTAACTTTAATTCTTCCTAAATTAGTGTAGGATATATATCTTTATCCCCGACCCTAATTTTTCCCCGTTTTCTTGTTAAAAGAACCGTTGGTTCTTCCCTTGGGCCTTTGGCCTTCCCTTCCCTAGGGTGTGTTTGTGTAGTTTTACTTTAACTTTTTTGTGCTTAATTATTAGTATTTTACTAAATTTGTAATTATTTTAGTATTAATAATTTTTTCTGACAGGGTATAACTGTGTGTTTGGGTGTGTGTTAGTGTACACCTGTCAGTTACGGAAATGTCAAAGGAAGCAAAGGTCTCTGGATTCAAGAAGTGTGATGCGTGCTGTCAGAAAATGTCTCTGACAGACGCTCACACTTCTTGTGTCTATTGTCTAGGGCCTTTGCACCTGCAGGATTCCTGTGCTGTGTGCCATGGCTTCAGCCCCAGGGTCCTGCAGGAGAGAAAAAACAAGCTGATTCTCAGAGGTTTCAACAGGGAAGCCCTCTAAGGCATCGAGGTCTTCGGCTCCGGCTTCTGAGCCGAGACCTCAGGTTGTTCAACCTTTGCCTTTATCGGCTCCGGCTGGAGCCGATAAGACTCAGTCCACAGTTTCTGTGGCTTCCTCGGCTCCGGCCGGAGCCGAGGTTATCGAGGTACCCGTGTCGGCTCCGACAAGATCGTCGGAACCGACAACCAGAAAGAGGTCTAGGTCACCTTCTCTTGGCTCCGTTCATTCGGCTCCAGGATCTCCCCTGCTGTCTGAACGGAGCCAAGGTCTCATTCCTCTAGGTCATCGAGGCTTTCCGATCATGACCTTCAGAGGGTGGTGAGTCGACTACTTAAGTCCGAGGCACTAGCCCAGATGCTTCAGAGCCCGACTCATCAGTCGGTGCCTGCCCCGGTCCATCAACTCTTTCCTCCTTCGACTCTTTTGAGTTCGGAGCCGGGTCGTCGGAACCGAGACTGTGGTCACCGGGCCGGAGACAATTGTCTTCGGCCCGCTGCCGGCTCCGATTTCTTTTGAAGAATCTCGGCGCCGGGCTTCCCTCGTCGGCTCGAGGGGTGAGTGGCATCGGACCCTTGTCCGACCCCTCTCCCTCTCGGTGCTTCGGCGCTGGTGAGTTCGGCTCCGACATCGCCTCGAGCCATCACTGTCGGTGCCGAGGGTCCTTAGCTCGGAGCGGGACCTCTGGCTCTGCCTGACAGGGGGGCATTCGAGGTCATGCGGAGTGTGTTAGAGCCTGGCTCTACTCCACAGTCGGCTCCGTCAGCCCCTCCCTCTATGCTGCCTCAGGGTAAGTCGACTCACTCCCTCATCCCGGACCGCAGAGAGCCAGCTCCTCAGGAGCCCCCTTTGGGGATTTCATCCTCTTCCGAGGCCTTTCCTGATTTGGCAGAAGAGCCCCCTCGGAAGAGAAAGTGCAAGAGGAAGCACATTGACTCACCTGAGTCTATCACGTCGGACACAGATCTGGATGATTCTGAGGTTTCCCCCCGTTCCCCTTCTGAAGATGTCTCATTTGCAGACATTTTGGAGATCCTTAAACAGAGGGGAAATTGGCCAGCCCTCAACCCTTCGGAGGACGAATCTGTGTATCTTGAGGCGTTTGGCTCTCGTCCTTCCACCTCCTGGGTGTCCCCCCGCTTCGACCCCCTCATGCAGGTGGTTGCTAAGAAGGCATGGACGGCTCCTGATTCAGTGGACCCCACTCCCAGGAGACCCTCCAAATTCATCACAGCTCCATCAGACAAGCAATTTTTATCAAAAGGAGTTTCTGTGGATGCTATGGTGGTAGCTGCTGCCACAAAGAAGGAACTGGCTGATCCTTCAGTGCCTGTCCATCCACCTAACAAGGAATCTAGGTCCATGGATAGATAATGGAAGCGGATGTTCTCCTCAGCGACATTTACTATGCGTTAAGCTGAATTACCTGTGCCATTTCACTCGTCTTCAAAGGGACTTGATCAAGGAAGCGAGTGAAATGTTGAAGGACCCTACAGCTGCGGGTTTCCAAGAGAAAATGAACACGCAGCTGGCTATCCTAATTCCATTTCCAACTCCTCCATGCGCCTCCTCTCTTATGCGGCCCGATGGAGCGAGCAGAGCCGCAGGAACAGGGGTAGCCTTACGTAGGCACGCCTGGATGCGGCTATGCAACTTTGGAACCTTTCAAGGCGTCTTTCACGAACTCCCTTTGATGGATCATCTCTTTTTGGTCCTCAAGTGAAAGAAACCCTGACTAGGTGCGAGACTGATGGCAAGACCCTTTCTGCCGGAGTCCGTTTTCGACTCCTTCTAGGCCTTACCCCAAAGGCCAGAAGGGTGGGAAGATGTGGTTCCATAAACAATCTCAAGGGACTTAAGCCTGGCGACAGAGTCGTTTTCCTACCAGAGGCAGAGGTGGGAATAACAATGGTAGACGCGCCCTAGGGGCAGGGGTCCGCGAGAACCAGGGCAATCGGAAGCCTTTCCTGACAAGCCCTTTCAGCATCCCTGAGGTGTTGCCCGCTGCCCATCTTCGGAGGCAGTCGGGGAAGATTGTCACTGTACCCAGAAGCCTGGCTATCCCTGACTCAAGACAAATGGGTACAGTCCATCATTTCGAAGGCTATTCTATCCCCTTTCTTCGCTTTCCAAATCAGTCAAAAGATCCCTTCCAGATGTTCCACCGCTCAAAGGGATATAGCAGCTTTGGAAATTTCAAAACTGCTTGCAAAAGAGCAATTCAACCAGTGTCAGCAGACCAACAAGGATCCGGAATCTACTCAAGGTTCTTTTGGTTCCAAAGAAAACAGGGGACTGGAGACCAATTTTGGATCTCAGTATCTTGAACAGATCAGTCAAGAAAACAAGATTTGGATGGTCACGCTGCAATCCATTCTTCCCCTATTGGGGAAAGGAAACTGGATGTGCTCTATAGACCTTCAGGATGCGTACTATCACATAAAAATGAACAGGCGCTCCAGAAGATTCCTCCGCTTCAGGCTGGGAACCAGTCATTTTCAATTCAGGGCCCTGCCCTTTGGTCTCACCACTGCCCCGGTGTTTACCAAATGCATGGCAGTGGTAGCTTCTCACCTGAGACGACAAGGATTCCAGGTGTTTCCATATTTGGACGACTGGCTTCTCACAGCTCCCACCAAGCATCTCCTTCTGATGGCCAGAGATTATACTTTTCGTTTGTCAAAAACTGGGTATTTCAATAAATTGCGAAAAGTCTGTTTTGTCGCTTATGTCGTACTATTACCTACATAGGCAAATTTAGATACTATAAACATGTCTGCAACGCTAACGAACCAAAGGATATCAGACATTCACAAATTGGTGTCACTTCTTCTCAACAACAACAGAGCCAAAGCCAGGTTAGTTCTAAAGGTGTTGGGAATCATGGCAGCGGCCATACCTCTCCTCCCATTGGCCAGATACCACATGCGGATCCTTCAGTGGATGCTTTTTTCTCAATGGTCATACCAGGAACTTCCAATGTCTCACACCATTATGATCGCATGCGTGCAAAAGCATCTCCTGTGGTGGATGTCTTCCCCAGCTCCTGTCGGAAGACCATTTGTTCCACCTCCTCCGGTTGCTACTCTGACAACGGATGCCTCCCTGATCGGGTGGGGGGGGGCATTATCAGGGCAGGACAGTCCAGGGCACATGGCAACCAAGCGAATGCCACTTGCACATAAACGTTCTGGAGATGAGAGCAGTGCTTTTAGCGTTGCAAGCCCTTCAAGACTCTCTTCCCTTGAAAACGATTGCAATCCAGACAGACAATATGTCTGTAGTGTGGTACATCAACAAACAAGGCGGAACCAGATCATACCCCCTGTGTCGAAGCACTCAGACTGTGGCAATGGGCGATTTCTTCTCAGCGTTTTCTGATAGCAACGCACATCCCCGGGAAGTCCAATTACATTGCGGACAAATTGAGCAGAGCTATACTCATGCCTCACGAGTGGTCTCTGAAAGACTCTGTAGTGAGAGAGATATTTCTCAAGTGGGGTCAGCCTTGCTGCGATCTTTTTGCTACTCCCCAAAACAGCAAGTGCAGAGAATACTTCACTCTATTCCCTTTACCAGGCCAACCCAGCAGAGACGCTCTAGTCCAAGTTTGGCCCGGGACTTCTGTATGCATTTCCTCCTTTCCCCCTGATCTCTCAAGTAATACAGAAAGCTATCGCTCAGAAGGCCTCATTGATCCTCATTGCTCCTTACTGGCCTCGACAAGTATGGTTCCCCTTTCTACATCGTTTTCTCTTGGAGCGACCGTGGCATCTGGACCTAGTTCCAGATCTTTTGATCCACCAGTCGGGTCAGTTTCATCGCCCTCCCCTCTCTGAACCTCACTGCTTGGTTCCTCCAGTTCCGACCGTAGCCAGGCTTCCTCAATTATCTCACTCGGTTAGAGATATATTGATAGCTTCCCATAAATCTTCCACTCGAAGATTTATTTGAGTAAGTGGAAACGCTTCTCATATTGGGCACAAGGAAAGGACATAGATCCTTTCACCGCTTCCATCCAACTAGTCCTTGATTTTCTAGCTGAACTCTTCCATGCAGGTTCATCTCCATCTACTCTTAAGGTTCAATTGGCAGCTATTTCTAATTTTCATGTGGGCATTTCTGAATCTGCCCTAATGTCCCACAAACTTTGCAAAGCCTTTTTTGAAAGGAGTTTTTCTTCTCAGACCTCCTATAAGAAATCCTCCTTCTCCTTGGGACCTAAATTTAGTTCTTGCTTCCTTGATTCTTTCCCCTTTCGAACCTGCAGCTTCATGTTCCTTGAAATTATTATCATGGAAAACTCTCTTTCTGGTGGCTATCACATCAGCTAGAAGAATTTCAGAACTTCAAGCACTCAGTTGTCGTTCTCCTTATCTTTTGTTCCATAAGGACAGAGTTTCCTTACGAACTAACCCGTCCTTTTGCCTAAGGTGGTTTCAGCATCAAATCTAAACCAAAGCATTGACCTCCCTGTCTTTTTCCCAGAGTATTCAAATAGGTCTGAACAAAATTACACTGCCTGGATGTTCATCGTCAATTAAGGTACTACTTGGACAGGACAAACAATTCAGAAAATCTGATCAGCTGTTTGTCTCCTATGCGGAAAGCAGAAAAGGACTTCCAGTTTCAAAGGTATCATTATCCAGATGGCTAACATCTCTGATTACCCTTGTTTATGAGGTTAGACACCACAAACTGCCTAATAAACCTAAAGCCCATTCCACCAGAGCTTTGGCTACTTCTTTAGCCTTCCAAGACAGACTGCCTATTGACACCATTTGTGCAGCGGCTACTTGGGCTACTCCTCACACTTTTATTTCCCATTATAAGTTGGATTTAGCTTCTAGGCATAGAGCTAATTTTGGTTCCACTGTTCTCAGGAGTCTGTTCCGTTAGGCCACCCGGGACAAGGTGCTAGGGACGCGGTCCCATCCAGCAAGAATGAAGGCGAGATAGACAACTTAACATATAGAAGTTATGTTCTTACCATAACGTTCCATGTTAGTTGTCTTCTTCTCGCCTTCTTCTTGCGTCCCACCCTCCTTCCCCCTGGCCTGGACAGACCTAGAGGAGTTGTGATCGTGACCTGTCTTTCTACCACCTCTTTCTTAGTCATATGCTATTGTGCATATTTTCTTTTTCAGGATGTAGGTCACCTTTTTTCTTGCTGTTAGAGGTGGATTCCTTTTACAGTTATTCTGTTATTGATATAAGCTGGGTTAGCTTACAAACGAGATCTGAGGTAACTCTCGCCTAGCATTGTGGGATATAAGGGGAGCCTCGAGCCGGTGGAACCAACTCTCGAGCTTTAGAGTGGCGGTCGAGCCGAGGTCGGCTCCGAACCCATCCAGCAAGAAGAAGGCGAGAAGAAGACAACTAACATGGAACGTTATGGTAAGAACATAACTTCTATTTTTTTGTAAACAGCTGCCTGAGCTTTGAATCAGGTGGAATCTAAGAAAGCCTGGCTCACATGAGAGTAAAGCTATAATGAAAATGGGTTAAGCACCCAAAGGAATTAACATCAGGCACAGTGCCACAGTATTGCTGCTGTGTATAATATTGATGCTGCAGTCATTTTTACCTTTCTTGATATGCATTTTATTGGTTTGACATCAAAAGCTATATGGTAAATATTGTGCTGTTTTTAAGAAGTGTACTTTTCCCGAACATTTTTGTACTTTGCAACTGAAAAGCACCAAACAATTTACGATTACACATTGTAAACACACTGCTGAATGAAGATGTCACTGCCAAATTACTTGCATTCATGCATTCAAAATAGTTTGCAAATCTGCAGTTGTCTTTCTTTGCCTGTATCCTAAATATTTGCTTAAAATATTTGTTGTAAATATGCATTTTACTGACTTCTGTGTGTGCTATAAACTGCTTTTTTAACTAGTGTGATATTTCTGAATATTTGATGTACTCAACTGTTGCCCTTATAGGCCAGGTTGCGGATGAAAACGGTCTGGTGACCAGCCAACCTGCCCGGTTATCAAATTGCGATCAGTAAATCAATCAGTAAGTTAGTGGAATAGAAATATCTTCACTATCTGCATTTTTTTATCCATATCTGTCATCATTAATTTCTATCTTTTGAAATTAGTCTGCATCTTTTCTTCTACTTCCTCTTGTGAGATTATCACAAATTCTTTAACTTGTTCTTACCAGCCATATTTCTAAGTATTTAATTTTCATATGTTTCTAGAGATATGGATAATTTTGAACCACATCAAACCATGGTAGTTTAATGCCAAAGATTTCACCTTAGTTTTGTTTTATACAGTGATAAATATTGAAATGTAGCGAATACTGGAAATACTCCTTGGACCAATCACTTTCCAGATCTTCTGTGCAGAGCAGATCATTCACAAAGAGAGCAGTTTGATTTTTGTGCCTCCACACTTATAGCACAGTAATTGGGAAAACTTGGGAATGTCTTACTTCAACTGCCAGTGGCTTTATACAACTGGCACATAACACACAGGATCCCACAGATATTTCTAAGACTGAAGATATTACTGTTTCCTTATAGGCAAACTTAACCAATACCTTTCTCAGATAAGCCCAGCATACTCTGTCAGAGGCCTCTTCTGCATCCAGGTTCATCATTAACGCCGACTTTCTGTGGAACTCTTCAACACAATTATTTTGTCAAAAGTTTGTCTCCTCTCTATAAACTCACATTGACCGAGGTCCATTAACCTTTGTAGGATTTTAGCCACCTTAGTAGCTATTATTCCTATAACTAATTTTATAGTCTGTGTAGTTCTGTAAGATCACAGCCATGATGGAACTTTCCCTTCTTTTGGTATGCTAGATATAATTATACTTTTTTATGACAGGAGAAATAAAATTGTCTGAACTTCATACACTTTCTGGCCATTCATTTTCCCAAGCTCTGCAAGGAAACCATTGTCACTTGATACCCTCCCTGAAAGCATATTTGCTAAAAAAAATCGCAACAAATTTGCTCATCAAAGATAACTGGTTCAATAGCTATTGCAATGGAGTACCTCTCAGGAAAAAACTCTAAATCCGTCTCGTATCATTTGGTCTGTTTTTCTCTGTAGGTGTTAAAGGTCTTAAGTATCACTAAGATTCTGTTGGCTTCTCTAGTCAGCATGTAATATTAGATGTTAAGTTGTCTATCTCGCCTTCATTCTTGCTGGATGGGTTCGGAGCCGACCTCGGCCCACTGCCACTCTAAAAGCTCGAGAGTTGGTTCCACCGGCTCGAGGCTGCCCCTATATCCCACAATGCTAGGCGTGAATTACCTCAGATCTCGTTTGCCGCTACAGCGATCGAGGTGTTTTTCTACCGGCTCCAGGTTAGTTTATATTAGATTAGTCTAATAACCTTTAAACTTACTCTAGCTTAGTTTATCCCCTTTTTGTTACCTTTAGTGTAGTGGATATTTATCCCTTCTACCATCTTATCCAGCCCCTTTTTTTCAAGAACTAATAAGTTCTTTCCCAAAGGCCTTCCTTCCCTCAGTGTGTGTATGTGTTTTTAATAGGAGTTTTATATCCTTAACTTAACTTACTTTTCAGAAGTTTTGTTTTAAAGTAATCTTACTTAGATTTTTCTGACAGTGTAATCTGTGTGTGTGTTGTTGTGTGTGGTTACACTTCGGTTCCTTGAAATGTCCAAGGATTCAAAGGTCTCAGGCTTCAAGAAGTGTGACTCGTGCTGTCAGAAAATGTCTCTGACAGACGGTCACACTTCTTGTGTGTACTGCCTGGGACCTTTACACCTGCAGGACTCTTGTGCTGTATGCCATGGCTTCAGCCCTAGAGTCCTGCAGGAAAGAAAAAACAAACTCATATTAAGGGTTTGCTTAAGCCTGAAGGTTCCCTATCTGCTACCGGGAAACCTTCCAAGGCTTCTAAGACCTCGGCTCCAGCTTCTGAGTCGAGGCCTAAGGCTAAGCCTGCTGCTACATCGGCTCCGGCTGGAGCCGATGAGTCTTTGACTACAGTGTCTGTGGTTCCCTCGGCTCCGGCCGGAGCCGAGGCATTAGAGTTTCTTGGGTCGGCTCTGATCAGACCATCGGAGCCGACATCTAGAAAGAGGTCGAGGTCACCATCCCTTGGCTCCGTTCATTCAGCTCCAGCATCTCCCTTGCTGTCTGAACGGGCCACAGATCTCACTCCTCCAGGTCATCGAGGCTCTCGGATCATGCCCTCCAGAGGGTAGTGAGTCGAGTTTTAAACTCCGCGGCACTGGCCCAAATGCTTCAGAGCCCGACTCATCAGTCGATGCCTCAACTTATTCCTATAAATATTCCTCCTCCGACTCCTTTGAGCTCGGAGCCGGGCGTCTCGGAACCGAGACTGTGGTAGCGTCGAAGCCGATACATTTGTCTTGACTCTTTACTTAAAACGGCTCCGATTTCTTCTTTGAAGAATCTCGGCGCCGGACTTCCCTCGTCGGCTCCGAGGGTGAGTGGCATTGGACCCTTGTCCGACCCCCTCTCCCTCTCGGTGCTTCGGCACTGGTGAGTTCGGCTCCGACATCGCCTCGAGCCATCTCTGTCGGTGCCGAGGGAGGTTCTCAGCTTCTCGGGCGGGGACCTCTGGCTCTGCCAGACAGGGTGCGTCGAGGTCATGCGGAGTGTGTTGGAACCTTGTTTGACTCCACAGTCTGCTCCGTCCGCCCCTCCCTCTTGATTGCCTCTGGTTATGTCGACTCACTCCCTCATCCCAGACCGCAGAGAGCCAGCTCCTCAAGAATCCCCTGTGGGGATCTCATCTTCTTCGAGGCCTCCCTGAATTGGCAGGGGAGCCCCTAGGAAGAGAAAGTGTAAGAGGAAGCACATAGACTCACCTGAGTCTGTCACCTCAGACACAGATTTAGAGGATTCGAGGGTTCCCCGTTCCCCTTCTGAAGATGTCTCCTTTGCGGACATTCTAGAGATCCTGAAACAGAGGGAAATTGGCCAGCCCTTAACCCTTCGGAGGATGAATCTGTGTATCTTGAGGCGTTGGCTCTCGCCCTTCCACCTCCTGGGTGTCCCCCTTTGATCCCCTCATGCAGGTGGTGGCAAAAAGCCTGGGCGGCTCCTGACTCAGTGGACCCTACCCCAGGAGACCTTCTAAATTCATAACAGCACCAACTGACAAACAATTTCTAACCAAAGGTGTTTCTGTGGATGCTATGGTGGTAGCTGCTGCCACCAAGAAGGAACTAGCTGATCCTTCAGTGCCTGTTCATCCCCTAACAAAGAATCTAGGTCTATGGACAGGTATGGGAAGCGGATGTTTTCATCAGCGACCTTTGCAATCGTTAAGCTGAACTACCTATGCCATTTCACCCGTCCAGAGAGACTTGATCAAGGAAGCGAGTGAGATGTTGAAGGATCCTTCAGCTGCAGATTTTCAGGACAAAATGAACACCCAGCTGATTACCCTGAATTCGATAGCTAACTCCTCCATCGCCTCCTCTCATATGCGGCTGATGGAGCGAGTAGAGCCGAGGGACAGGTGTTGCCTTACGGCATGCCTGGATGCGTCTATGCAATTTTGCGGACCCTTTAAAACGTCTTTCACTAATTCCCGTTTGATGGATCATCTCTCTTTGGTCCTCAAGTGAAAGAAACCTTGACTAGGTGCGACGGATGGCAAAACTCTCTCTGCCGTCGAGTCCGTTTTCTACTCCTTCTAGACCTTACCCCAAAGGCCAGAAAAGTGGAAAATGTGGTTCCATAAACAATCACAAGGGAATTTGCCTGGCGCACAGAGTCGGTTCCCATCCAGAGGCAGAGGAGGGAACAATAATGGTAGACGCGCCCCAGAGGCAGAGGGGTCCGCAGAATCAGGGCAATCGAGAAACCTTTTCCGATAAGCCCTTTCAGCATCCCTGAGGTGTTGCCCGACTGTCCACCTTCGGAGGCAGTCGGGAAGATTGTCACTGTACCCAGAAGCCTGGCTATCCCTGACTCAAGACAAGTGGGTACAGTCCATCATTTCGAAGGCTATTCCATTTCCTTCGTTCGCATTCCAAACCAATCAAAAATCCCTTCCAGATGTTCCACCGCTCAAAGGGATCTTGCAGCTTTGGAAATTTCAAAGCTGCTTGCAAAAGAGCAATTCAGCCAGTTCCAGCAGACCAGCAAGGATCCGGAATCTACTTCAGGTTCTTTTAGTTCCAAAGAAAACAGGGGACTGGAGACCAATTTTGGATCTCAGTATATTGAACAAGTCAGTCAAGAAAACAAGATTTCGGATGGTCACGCTGCAGTCCATCCTTCCCCTATTGGGAAAGGAAACTGGATGTGCTCTATAGACCTTCAGGATGCGTGCTATCACATAAAATGAACAGGCGCTCCAGAAGATTCCTCCGCTTCAGGCTGGGAACCAGTCATTTTCAATTCAGGGCCCTGCCCTTTGGTCTCACCACTGCCCCGGTGTTTACCAAATGCATGGCAGTGGTAGCTTCTCACCTGAGGCGTCAAGGATTCCAGGTGTTTCCATATTTGGACGACTGGCTCCTCACAGCTCCCACCAAGCATCTTCTTCTAATGGCCAGGGACTACACCTTTGCATTTGTCAAAATTTAGGCATTTCAATAAATTGCGAAAAGTCTGTTTTGTCGCCTTGTCGTACTATTACCTTCATAGGCGCAAATCTAGACACAGTCAACATGTCTGAGACTAACAGATCAGAGAACAACAGACATACAAACTGGTCTCGCTCCTCTTCAGCAGCAACAGAATCAAAGCCAGGTTAGTTCTGAAAGTGTTGGGGATTATGGCGGCTGCCATACCTCTGCTTCCATTAGCCAGATTCCACATGAGAATCCTTCAATGGATGCTCTTCACGCAATGGTCATACCAGCAACTTCCGATGTCCCACACCATTATGATTACGCAAACATGCAGAAATCATCTTCTGTGGTGAATGTCTTCCCTCAGCTCTTATTGGGAAGACCCTTTGTTCCTTCCTCCGGTTGCTACTCTGACAACGGACGCCTCCCTGATCGGGTGGGGGCATTATCAGGGCAGAACTGTCCAGGGCACATGGCAACCAGGCGAATGCCACTTGCACATAAATGTTCTGGAGATGAGAGCAGTGCTTTTAGCGTTGCAAGCCCTTCAAGACTCTCTTCCCTTGGGAACGATAGCAATCCAGACAGACAATATGTCTGTAGTGTGGTATATCAACAAACAAGGCGGAACCAGATCCTACCCCTGTGTCGAGAAGCACTCAGACTGTGGCAATGGGCGATTTCTTCTCAGCGGTTTCTGATAGCAACGCACATCCCGGAAGTCCAATCAAATCGGACAAGTTGAGCAGAGCTATCCTCATGCCTCACGAGTGGTCTCTGAAAGACTCTGTTGTGAGAGAAATTTTTCTCAAGTGGGGTCAGCCTTGCTGCGACCTTTTTGCTACTCCCCAAAACAGCAAGTGCAGAGATTATTTCACCCTATTCCCTTTACCAGGCCAGCCCAGCAGAGACGCTCTAGTCCAAGTTTGGCCCCAGGGACTTCTGTATGCATTTCCTCCCTTCCCACTAATCTCTCAAGTGATACAGAGAGCTATCGCTCAGAAGGCCTCGTTGATCCTCATTGCTCCTTACTGGCCTCGACAGGTTTGGTTCCCCTTTCTACATCATTTTCTGTTGGAGCGACCTTGGCATTTGGACCTAGTTCCAGATCTTTTGATCCATCAGTCGGGTCAGTTTCATCGCTCCCTTCCCTCTCTGAACCTCACTGCTTGGTTCCTCCAATTCCAACCTTAGCCAGGCTTCCTCAAATATCTCACTCTGTTCGAGATATTTTGATAGCTTCCCATAAATCTTCCACTCGAAGATTTATTTGAGTAAGTGGAAACGTTTCCTATTGGGCTCAAGGAAGGGACATAGATCCTTTCACTGCTTCCATCCAAATGGTCCTTGATTTTCTAGCTGAACTCTTCCATGCAGGTTCATCTCCATCTACTCTTAAAGTTCAATTGGCAGCTATTTCTAACTTTCATGTGGGCATTTCAGAGTCTGCCATAATGTCCCACAAGCTTTGCAAAGCCTTTTTGAAAGGAGTTTTTCTACTCAGACCTCCTATAAGAAATCCTCCTCCTCCTTGGGACCTAAATTTAGTTCTTAGTTCTTTGATTCTTCCCCTTCGAACCTGCAGCCTCCTGTTCTTTAAAATTGCTATCATGGAAGACTCTCTTTCTGGTAGCTATTACTTCAGCTAGAAGAGTTTCAGAACTTCATGCACTCAGCTGTCGACCTCCTTATCTGTTGTTCCATAAGGACAGGGTATCTTCTGAACCAACCGTCCTTTTTACCTAAGATAGCCTCGGCGTCTAACCTAAATCAAAGCATTGACCTCCCTGTGTTTTTCCAGAATATTCTAATAGGTCTGAACAAAAATTGCATTGGCTAGATGTTCATCGTCAGTTAAGGTACTATTTGGATAGAACCAAACAATTCAGAAAATCTGACCAGCTGTTTGTCTCTTATGCAGAAGGCAGAAAGGGACTTTCAGTTTCAAAGGTATCATTATCTAGATGGCTAACATCTCTGATTTCTCTTGTTTATGAAATTAGACACCAAAAGCTGCCTAACAAACCTAAAGCCCATTCCACCAGAGCTTTGGCTACTTCTATAGCCTTCCAAGACAGACTGCCTATTGACACCATTTGTGCAGCGGCTACTTGGGCTACTCCTCACACTTTCATTTCTCATTATAAGTTGGATTTAGCTTCTAGGCATAGAGCTAACTTTGGTTCCACTGTTCTCAAGAGTCTGTTCCGTTAGGCCACCCGGGACAAGGTGCTAGGGACGCGGTCCCATCCAGCAAGAATGAAGGCGAGATAGACAACTTAACATATAGAAGTTATGTTCTTACCATAACGTTCCATGTTAGTTGTCGCCTTCTCGCTCCTTTCTTGCGCCCCACCCTCCTTCCCCTGGCCTGGACAGACCTAGAGGAGTTTGATTGTGACCTCTCTTTCTACCACCTCTTTGCGATAGGTATATGCTCTGCTGTGCATATTTTCCTAGATCAGGCTTAGGTCACCCTTCTCTTCCCCTTGTTTTTAGAGGTGGACTCTTTTCCAGTTTTTCCTGGTTGTATTATTAGCTGGGCCTAGCTCACAAACGAGATCTGAGGTAATTCACGCCTAGCATTGTGGGATATAGGGGCAGCCTCGAGCCGGTGGAACCAACTCTCGAGCTTTTAGAGTGGCCGAGTCGGAGCCGAGGTCGGCTCCGAACCCATCCAGCAAGAAAGAAGGCGAGAAGAAGACAACTAACATGGAACGTTATGGTAAGAACATAACTTCTATTTCTGCTCTTATTTCCACTCTCTGTTGCCTTATCCTCTGTGCTAGACATTTTTGAAACATTAGAATATAAAAAAGTAGCATGATTTGATTGCCACTGTTCTGTAGTCTGTTACTTAGCCAGGTATTCTGTTATCTTGATCTTTGTCTATTCTAGCTGCACTAATTCATCCCAGTTTAACTGTCCATTTTTGTTTTCCAGCTGTTTCATTCTGTACAAGCCATTAAGCACACACTGTTCAGACTTCCCCATATTTTTCTTGGATTAACCTGTATCTTTTGTCTTGGTTTCAAATTAAAGTTAATTTTCTATTCCTTCCTGTCTTTTATGTTAATTTTGACAGTCTTCCAGTTTCCCACCAATTTTCATCAGTTTTGCATTTATTTTCCCAGTTTCTCATCTGCGGCTCGTGGAATCCATTTCATAGCTATTCAGTTATGCTGATGTGATCCACCTACAGATCTGGCATACAGTTTGAAATCTATTTATTTTAAAGTCTCCTCTCCTACTTTTCCTTCCTTTCTGCTGTTTTTAGGTTCATAGTTTTCTTCTAGGCTATTAATCTGTGAGGCTCTTAAGAAGCCTAACCTTACATTACATGTTAATTTCTAGCTTTTTCTAATTGAAGTAGGCAAGCATTTACGTGCTGATGCATATTCTTTAGTATTAGAACTATTGATTAACTGCTAATCTGCTAGTACTAAAGAAATAATTTGATCTCTTGTTCTGGAGCTGTAGAGCTTGCTTATCACTACAGTGACATATCCGAAGTCTTGGATGCAAAATATTTTCAAGTAAATTTGCATAGTTATGGCAAGAATACTGTTAAAAAACCTTCAGTAAAATCTGTCTTCATTCTTGCATGTTGTATATGACTCCTTAATGTGGCATAGGATCATAGGAGATAGACCTGGGGGTCATTTTAAGCCTAGCCATTTCATCCCAATGTAATACCATAGAAATGCTAGTCAATACCCAAGATTGCATTTAGTGATGACTACCCATTTCCAGGAGGCTTGTGGGCTCTATCCCTGGTAAGAATTTACGGTGCTCCATCCACTTATCCAGGTTCCTCTTGAACAGTGTCATAGAGATCTTCTGTTTCACATGAATTGGTAGCCTGTTCTGAAGATGTGGCAGTCGCTTGGAGATCAATCTGTCCATCCAGCATGCCCTATTTAAGTCACAGGCCATATTTAGGTCTCTGGAATGGGTAGCCTTAGTCCTGTTTGATTTATGGATATGCAGCAAGTTCATTAGGTTTGGGTCTTGGATTGCTCTGTAGGCCAGCCATAAGTCTCCTCCTAAGAAGTCTATACGATATGGAATATAGTGACTGGGCCTTTAGTTGGTCTGTGTAAGGCACATGCTGGAGCCCATTGATCTTCTTTGTTAGAAACCTCTGTGGTCTCTCTAATTGCTGCAGGTGCTTAGTATGGTACATGCCAAATGGGGCATTTTACTCTATTATGGGCTGGATAAGTGCCAAGTATAAGGGGGGGGGTTACAACTTATTTTGCTCTCGAGGTGATGCATTTACTAATCAAGTGTACTACGGAGAAAGCTTTCCTTACTACAGTAGACACATGGTGGTCGAAGTTAAGGTTGCAGTCAACTTGTGATCCTAGGTCCCTTACCACTTCATGGGTACTTAGGCTGTTGTTGATTTGATAGTGTGAGGGGACATTGTGCCGAAGGGAATGACACATTTCTTTGCATTCAGTTTAAGACCATGACTAATACACCAGTCATTGGTCTGCATGAGACCCTCCTGGAGTATACTGATGTCAATTGGGTATTGAATGATTGCGCCTAGTTTGCAGTCATCTGCAAACTTGGTTAGCCACAACCCCTTAGTTTTGACCTGAACTTCTGAGAAGTATATACCAAACAGTAGGGAGCACAGTACTGACACCTCTGGCACCCCACTGGTAACAGGTCTGCTGGTTGGTGTGGAATCACCCACTTTGATAGTGTGTGCCCAATTTGTGAGCCAATTGGCAACCCATCTTACAATAAAGGGGGTTATATTCAGTTTGCTAAGTTTATCTTTAATGCCTGAATGTGGGATTGTGTCGTAAGCCTTTGCCGGGTCGAGGTGTGCTGTGTCCACCGATTTGCCCACGTCAGTGGCATTGATCACATTTTCAAAGAAATCTACCAGATTTAACAGGTAGGATCCATGGTTTGGAGGTCATATGTGTAGAGCACAGCATGTGTATGTACCTTTAAGAAGCATTTCCAGGTGTAGCACATGCATATAAATAGTTACCAGGGTGCAGGCAGCTGTGCCATTTTGAGAGAATAGCCAGAGCGTTAACATGTATTAGTGTGGTAGTCAGTCTGTTTATAAGTTTATTTAGGTTTAAGTTACATAGCCTCATTTCTGATGTGTTTGTATGTAATAAACTGTTTGAACTGAACCCACAAATGTTGGTCTGTTTTATCCTGACCAGATGAGCGACAACCTATGTCTTTATTTATGAGGTGCATAATGATGCATTCCATGGCCTTATAGATGAGGCTGGTCAGGCTTATGGGTCTGTAATTTCCTGGCTCTGTTACTCGACCACCTTTCTGGAGGGGAATAGCTGTTGCTCTTCTCCATTCCATGTGAACTAAGCCTGTGGGTAGGCTGTGATTGAAAAGGGTACTTAGTGGTGATGCTAGTTCATGTTTTAGCCTGTTTAGAAGACAGCCTGGGATGTCATCTAGTCCCATATAGGCTGTGTTTTTTTGCCTTGGACAGGGCTTTGAGGACCTGTTCTTCAGATATGTAGGGTGGGGTCAGAGTTTGGGGGAAAGTTTGTTGTAAGTTAGGAGGGGATAAGGGAGTGAAATTTTCACCAAATCTATCCACTAGCAAGTTTGCTATCTCTATGGAGTCAGTGTGTGTGATACCATTGACCACTAGTTCTGCACATGCTTGTATCCTTGGCTGTACTTGCTAAGGTTCCCTCCAAGGAGCCCTTGGAGGATTTGACAAGTTGTCTTATTTGCCTGTTGAGGCTGAGGAGGGTGCTTTTCCATTGTTGGGGCCTTGCCTTTGCTTTTTTGGACAGCAACTTTTTGCGTTTATTATAAAGTTTGTTGATGCTGGATGCCCACCATGGTAGCTTGTCTTACTTGGGGCTGTGGCTTTGATTCTTTCTGTTATGGCCGAGTTTATACACTTATGCAAGTGATTGCACAAGGCTTTAGTGTATGCTTCGGTGTTGTTACCACTTCCAGCTTGGGGTGGGGCTTGGAATGCCTCACCTAGGAATATACCTTCACCTTGGAGAGCATACTTTGCCTTGGTGAAGTTTTTTAGTCTGATTTCACCCTTTGTGAGTTCTAGTGTTTGTGCCAACTCAAGGGTGACTGAATCGTGGTCAATTTTAACTAATGAGGGTCTGACAGCTGCGACAGTGCATCTGTTGGACATGTTGGTGAGGACCAGATCCAGAATGTTTGTTCCCCTTGTTGGGGTATGGACAACTTGTTCCAGGGCATTTGAATTAACAAAGTCAAGGAACTTTTGCGCTAGCGAGTTAGGGCTAGGGTAGGTTTCCAAGTTGATGATGGGATAACTGAAAACCCTCATAACCAGTGTGTTCAGTAAAATTTGGATCGTCTCCATTTCGGTCGGGTCAAGTAAACTTCGTGTGCGTTGTGACTCATGGAGGGGGATCTATAACTGCCTGTGACTTGAATGTAACCTGGACCTGGAGTAACTCAATTGAGTTGTCCAGTCTAACTAGATGGAAAGTGAATTTATCTCTAATATAGATTGAAGCACTGCCTCCTTTGGTTTTCACACGTTCATTTTGCAGTCTAAAGGTGTTGAAGGCATTGTAGCCTTGCAAGGCCGGGGTACTCTCTCAGGCCTTGAACCAGGTTTCTGTGACTGCACAGACAAGTACATCTTAGTGGTAGAAGTGCTTCCAGGGAGTGCAGTTTTTTAGTTTAACCTCCTAAAATTTAGCAGCACGACCCTTATTTTGTTTTGAATGGTTAATTTCACATCAGTAATGTCATTTGAAACCTTGCCTGAAAAAGGCACTGTGGGGGAGACAAGAGCCTCTGCCAGCAGCCACAAGCCTAGAGATAACTGGTCCAAACCAGCTCTGGCAAAGCTGCAAGGTTTGTCAACTATGGCTTCCCAGGCTGACAGGAACTGGATCCCCTTTGAATGACACCAAAACCTGAGCCAATTGTTGAAATATTTTTTTTTATACTGTGGTATCATCTAGGTGAGGGTAGTATATGCTGCTTAAGGCTAGGGACACGCACTCAGAGAGCACAACCATGTTTCTCTCCATATATTCCAGCGAGGTGCAGCTCAGGCAATTCATATCAACATGAACTATGACAGAGTCATAATGCTACTTGTTGCTGAGAGACCCGAGTGCATCTTTGACTTTCTCCTTGTTCAGCCTGGTTAGTGGGACATCCTTGTGTCTTACTGTTGAATCTCCAGTGACAAAGAACTGAAACCTTTGTCGTCTGCCTTGCTCCTCGACTGAGGTAGTACAGCACTTTAACTCTGAGTTAAGCATAAAAAAGATACATTTTAATAATAATGTAGTCCCCCCCCCCCCCAGACTTGCTTAAAATTATAACTAGGTAATTTTCCACATAATTTGGGAACACTGTCATCTTTAGTATATCTTACTAGTTTCCTAACAAAGTGTGGCACTTCCCTCTTGGAACTTTTATGAAGATAGTTTCCCTTAGTGTTTTTACTGTGCTTTGCTGCTAAGACAGAGATATAGGGCAAGAGCTAGTTGATAACCCTGACTTCCATCTTCTCGTTAATCCGAGACTGTGGCTATTTCTTTGCAAAACTGCAGGGATATATAATATCAGAACTGACAAACAAGGAATCTTTAAAAGTCTGAGTTGAGCATAGGTCAACATTTCCTTCACAGGAAGAGAGATTTTCCTCTGTTCCAATGCAGACATGTTAATTTTGTAGAAATGGCTCAACACTTGCATTTGGTGGTGGAATATCAGAAGGCTGTGGGTTCTATTCTTTAATCAGGTACTTAACATCAGTTTTGAAAAAACTGACACTGCAGTACATCATAAGGAGGGTGCTGGCACTTATCAAAAAAGAGTAGGAATTGCTTTTAAGCCTGTCTCATTAATATCTCTTTTTAAACCTCCTCTAAAATTATAGTTCATATTATTTTAACTGAAAACTTATCCAGCAAAATTCTCCACCGGATATTCCCTGCTTCCTAAAATTCTCAAACATTTTCCTTATAACATTTTAACATGTTTTAATTTGTTCCAAGGATATACCATATACTATTTCTCCATAATATTTATTCCATAATTTCCTGTTTTCACTAATGTTCACCTTCCATAATTTTATTCTCATCCTTTTCCTTCCATCTTTTCTTGTTTACCACTTTTCCTTCCTTATTTCCATACTTCTTTATACCTTAAATATAATGCATCTCCCATTATTTTCAAGTCTTTCTTAAAAAAGTATGTTGATGCAAAGTACTCAACAGGATTATTTTAGATCCAGCTCCCCTTTCTTATTGTATGTCACCCTCTGTTCACTGGATTCCGTCTTAATCCCAAAATACATTTAAAAATACTTTTAACATCTTTCAACATTTTAGTAGGAAACATTTACACCCCCTCTAAATATGCTGGTTTACATTTTATATATATATTTAACATATATACACTTTTTGGTAAATGGATTTAAACTTCTCTACTGTGATCATTTTTTCCAAAATTATATTTCACTGTTACATTTTCATATTCCTAAATTTCACTCTTAATGTACATTTATTTCATAATGTAACAAGTTCCACTTATTTTTCTTAGTTTTGTCAAGCCCTTTGCTTTTTTGCCTTATTTAAATGTAACCCAACTTTCTTTAATAATTTATCCACTTGTACCACCACATCCCTTATCCATATCTTATTTTTAACTACAGACACTAAATTTACGTGTATATTACCAACTAATTGGTATTATAACTCCTTTTCCCATCTCCCACTTTTTCATTCATTTTGCCATCTGATTTATTGCAGTCGTTATCAGTTCAGACAGAGACAGACTTAATGGACATTCTCGTTTAACTTCACTCCTAATTTTTAACTTTTCTTTTATAATTCCATTTATTATAACTTTTACCTATGACATTTAATAGTATATTTTTAGAACCTGAATTTTTTTCTTCTTCCCTATATTCCATATAATTTCATAACTAACCTTATCAAATGCCTTTGTCACATAATGCCACTACCTTGCTTCCTTATTTTCTTTCAAAATTGACTATTAACATTTCCTTAACCTCTCTCCTCTTGATTCCAGAAACTCATCCTATAACTTCATCCAAACCTTTTTGCATCCTTTTTGTATTATTTTCATTAAAAAAAAATTACAGTTGTATTCCCTAGTGTTATTAGCTTTCATTTTTAATATCTTTCACCTTTTGTCTGTATTAACTTACTCAGTCACAAATTCCTTCATTTGTTCTTTTTGTCCTGTATCAATTCATTTAATATTTTATAAAGTATTAATTTATTTTCATCTTTATAATATTCATAAGTTAATCTTTCTACTCTTGGTGCTGATCCTTCCCTTCCTCTTTTTAATATTTCTTCACTTTTTGTCATAGTAATCTTTTCTGTGGAATTAATATTTTATTTTATTTTTTTTTACACTCCACACTTGTACTTTTGCCTTTTTTATACATTCTACCTGCAAACTTTTCCATTATTCCTCTCTGCCTACATGTAATATTTTCTTCATCAAACATTGTATGTTTTCTTCCCTTTCTTATTTTTTACATCTTTTCCCAAAAATGTTTAAACTTTCTTTTTTTTCCCTTAAAAAAATCTTAGAGAACAATGTATTTTATTTATTTTTTTCTCTATTTTTCCATACAGCACTTTTTCAGTTTCTCTTGTGCTCTCAGCACATTGTTCTATTTTTCATGTTTTTTTAGGACTGTGTTATATTTTATCCTATTCCTATCGCTCTTTCCACAATCAAAAATATTTTCTGGTATTTTTTAAGCATTCCACCAATCTGTCCAGTTTTCATAAAGTACTGTCATTTTCATATTTTGTTCCCATAAAATCCTTTTATTTCCTTTTCATCTCATCTGTTTTAGCAATTTCCCTAGTTATATTTTTATTTATTTCCTTTTTTATTACTTTTGTTATCTCCTGTTCTAGCCTGTACCACTATATGATCTGAAACTCAGTCTTTTCTACCCCACCTGTTATTTCTTCTCATCTTTTTAGTACTCCATGTAACCTATTTCAGTTTTGAAAGTCATCTTTTATATGTCCATTTTGTATTTTCTCCTGTTTTCAACCCTCCATATCTTATTATTTTAATAGCTTATCTCCCTCTCCTTTCTCAAATAGTGATTAATTCTCTCACCATAATATTTAACATATTTAATAAGACATTTTTAAGTTCCTCTAACATTTTTCCTATATCATATTTGACGTATGCATAAACTGCAGTTATCCTTACATATCTTCCCCTTTACTTCATCCCATACTACTAGCCTTCAGGTGCTACTATTGTCACATCCAATAATGTCTTCATAACAAAAAAAAAAATACTCCTGAACCCACACCTCTTCTCGCTTACCATATATTTTTTTTACCCTATATTTAATCATTTCCTTTTCTTTTTTTCTTCATTCACACATGTTGTGTCTAACAAACATACAATCTCCATACCTATTTTTACACCATTCAGTCAGTACTGCACCTAATTTTGAATGCCGTTTTCATTCAGTCCTACTCTTCTCAAGTCATCACTTTCATTTTTTGACTCTTTATTTACAGCTTTTATTTTCCTTCTCTGTGCTCTCACTCATTTATCATTTTTTTGTTGTTCTCCTGTCTGAAATTTTCCTTCTTTCCCCTTATTCACTTTGTAGTGCTGCTTATCTGTTTTTACCTCGGTGCAATTTATCTCATTCCCATCACCCTTATCAATGCCAGGCATATTTTCTTCAGTTATCTCCCCATAATACTTTCTTCACCAGTATTCTTCAGTTATATTATCCTCAGATTATCTTATGCAATATTATATTCTTTCTCTAACCTTTCCTTCGCTAGTCAAGGGACGTCAAACAAATGCACAGATCCATTGCATTTTCTACACTTAAGCCTACAATGTGTTTGTGGTATATCACCTTTCCCTGCACTGGCCACATTTTCTTTTATTAGTCTTGCCCCAAGTGGTTTTATATCCACAAAATGTTTTATGTTGACCCCAGTTACCTCACTGTTCCTGTTTCCCACTCACAGTTGTAACATTTGACATATGATGCATTTTTCTATCTTGCACATCTGTTGTCATTCATATCACCCATCCCCTGTCCAAACATTTCCTTCCATCATAGATTTTTCATCTCTTATACCTTGTTATAAATGAAGAGTCTTCTTCTTTGTTAGATGTTCTGAACTGCACATTTATTTTCTTCCATAACTGTAGACCCAAGTTCTGAACAATATACTCATTCCATGGTATAAATTAGATCTTTTTCCACTTCATTCATAGTTTGTTTTTAAGTAAAATTTCAAAAGTAAGTTTGCAAAACTCTTAAGTATATTAATGCTCTTATGCCCTGTACATTAAATACTAGTGTCCATAATGTCATGTCTGTTAATAATGGCACTGTTTTTTATTCTTCCCATTGGTCGTCTTTTTGGTTTTGTTGTCCTTAAATCAGTCCTTGTCTTTTAGCTTTAGTCACCGTATCTTTCTTTCCTTTTTTACCATTTCTACATTTGTAAAGTTTTTTTTAACTGCTCACAATACCCTGTTTCAGGGGCATGCCTTTAAAATCAACTAATCCACTGGCTAACCATATCCCGAAACTGCTTTCAGCACTCTGTGGTAATCCAGTGATCATGGAGTTATAAAGATTAATTTGATGTTAGATAAGGGCAAGAAAATGTCCCTCAGGGGAAACAGAGGTAAATCCCAAAGATGAAATAAGAAATCCAAACCAACACGTCGCTAGACAAAGTGATCCTTTAATGACGCATAAATAAATAAGAAAGTAACAACATTCACAAAGCACCTCAGACTGAGCGCGTTCACCTGCTAACAGGCAGCATCATAACTTTGATGATACCTGACTGTTAGACAAAAGCACTCAGTCTGAGGTGCTTTGTGCATGTTGTTACTTTCTTATTTTTTTATGCGTCATTAAAGGATCGTTTTGCCTAGGTACGCATTGGTTTGGATTTCTTATTTCATTGATGTTAGATAAGTCTGCCAAACTGAAATCTAAACCAGTGCACAGCAGATTAATTGCAGATTATATGGAAGCAAACATTCACTATGTAAAATTAATTGGAGTGATGTGTTCAATGGAAAAAAACTGCAGAAGGAATATAGAAAGTTTTAAAAGAAAAATTGGTTGAATGCAAAAAATAAAATAAAATAAAAAATGTCTAACATCAGGATCTAGGCACACAACATCTGGAGGATATATTTCCATAAGAACAAGATACTTGATTTAGGTGAGAAACTAAAAATATAAGAAATGGAAAAAAGGTTGGACTGCAACTTTGAAAACTGAAATAAACAATCTGGACAAATAAATTAAGCATAATACGAGACAAGATCGAGAAAAATTTAAAGATAATTTTTATAAAGACATTGAGCATAATGGGAAAACACTTTTATAGATGCATAAGAGGTAGGAGGAGTAAAGACATGCAAATTGATGAACTCTGTGTAGATTCTAAAAATTATTCTCCGACTAAACAAATAATAGATATATTTACAAAATCTTATGCAAAACAATTTGGCTCCACAAAGGGAGTGATATGTTGTCTTAATGACATCCAGGTAACCTCAGATACTGAATCAAATTAGATTATATTGAAAAAAACTATGCAAACTGGATCCAAACAAAGCACAGTGAGGAGACGGAATTAGTAATGACCTGCGAACACATCAGCGAGAAATTGAGTACCATTGGGGTCCAGATGGAGAGAGGATAAAATCAGCAAAAGGAGAAAAGTATTGCTGGAACTGAATTCATCCTAAAGTCTTGATGAGTACTTTCACAAGGTGGACCCTGTTTTTCACAAAATCTCACCAGGGCGACACTGATACATAGGCTACATTTTATATAGCATATATCATGGACAGTTAAAAAAGTAAAGAAGATAGCTGGGTGCACAAGTCCCAGGATAAAAAAGTGCCCAATCCTGGGAAAAAAATGACAGTGTAGATTCCTCAAGACACGGAAATATTCCTACAATGGGGCTAGGCCAGACCCAGGGGGAAGATGGCCCCCTGTTGTAGAAGGAAGTAAGAGTCCACAAAAATTACAAAAACTAAGGGCAAAAAAGAGCCATACAGACTAGATTGGACTATTGATAAGAAGGACATTTATATATTGTTGTTATTACGCAAGAAGCCCAGAATTTCCAGACAAAAGATGCATGAAAAAATTGAGAGAAATTAGAGAAAGGAAAAATACTTCCACAAGAAAAACTGTCTGAAACTTCAAATAAAAAAATTCTGTTTATTAATATAAACATATCCATGAAAAACACTGTATAGACCAAGAAACCTTGTGCCATTTGGAAAAAGAAGCAACTGAGGAAGTGTGACACTTTAAAAAAAATTTAAAGATGGTTGAAAGATATTAAAAAATAAATGTGGACATGGGAAAGAAAGAGAGCTCTGATATGGTACAATATTTATGCAAAGGAGAAAGACAAATTCATCAACACAAAAAAGATAGCCACAAAGATATTTGAAGAGAAATACAGGCAAAGGCATCCAGATATGGAAAATTTCACAATAAAAAAAAAGATCACACAGAGGGAATGTAGAACAGAAGATTAGTCAAGCAGAAGTTAAAAAAAATAGAAGTTGAAGTTATGGAATATTTATGAAGTGAAGCATTCACTGTAGAACGTTGGACACAGGTTATATCACAGCATGATGGACCAACTAGTCCCCAAAGTAGGGAGAAACCAGAGAAGCAGGAAACATCTGAAGAAGAAATACTGACATGGTAAAGAAACGGAGATGTAATATGGCACAATATTTATGCAAAGGAGAAAGCAAGACTAATCAATGCAAAAAGAGCAGCACCAATGATATTTGAAGAAAAATACAGGCAAAGGCATCTGGATATGGAAAATTTTACAATACAAAAAATAAGAAAATAAAGAGAAAAAGTAGAAAAAAATTAATGGAGACGTTAAAGAAATAGAAATTGAGGTTATGGATTACCTAAAAAGTGAAGAATGTAGTGTAGAAAATTTAACTCTGATGACACAACAGGATAGAGAATTGGACACCCAAATTAAGGAGAAATCAGTGGAGCAGGAATCATCTAATTAAGAATCTAGTTAAGAAATGACTTAGTTTCTCTAGTTCATCTAGTTCACAGTTCATCTAGTTAAGAAATGACTTAGTTTCAGAGCAGTCCTAGGTCAATTGTGATTGTTTCTCAAACACCAACTTGTCTTTGCTTTGGCTTATTAGCAGCAGTACAAATAACTGCCTGCTCACACCCTTGTTCTCCCCTCCCCCTTCCCTGTTTATTACCTTAAGACAATCCCAAAGTTAATAAATATTACATGTGGCAGGCACCATTTTTAAAACTACAACCACCCTTGTCACTATCATATGTTCATTCATCAGTTAACTCTGTTACCTGATTGTTTCCAGCCCCCTCATAAGAGCAGCTAACAGGGTCTCTACACACTTCTCTCCCCACCCTGCCCCCTATTCCCTCCTGCCCCCAGTGGTCCCACCTTTATTACACTCACAAACCCCTCCCATCTTTCCAGTCGCCAACCACAGCACTAACCCAACACTACCTCCTCCATCTTCCCACTACTATCACACCTCCTCAACTAACATGTACAAGCATACCTTACCTACGCTCACTGCATGCACTCTCCTTGCATTATCTTACATCCTACCAAAGCTCTATCATTCCCGCACTCAACCACTACCACTGTACTACTACTCACACCACCACACGTCTCACCCTCACTCAGCTCCCCTCCCACCAACTCAAGAACCATCCCTATGCACCCCCCACATATTCTACCAACTATATTACTCAAACATAAAGCATCCCTACAACTTAACATAGTAACCCTCCCACCATACCTATTACCCAAAGAGCACAATCATAAAGTTTCCCTTATAAACAAACACATTCAAAAACTGAGAAAACTAATAACCTCTTGCATATCAAAACTAGCCCTAAGTGGAGATATCCACCCCAACCCTGGCCCTACCATCTCCAACCCCAATCCTCATAATCAGACTAGAAACCACAACTTCTCCCATATTACAGCCAATAGAAAGCCAAATGACTTCCTTCTACTAAGCCTAAATATTAGAAGTATATCCAACAAAGTCCATGAACTCCATGCCACCATAGACTTGTACTCCCCAGATATAGTCATCCTGACAGAAACCTGGCTAAAACCTCACATTACCAGTGAGCAAATACTCCCTACAGGTTATGGCATACTAAGCGTAGACCGGCTAAACAAGAAAGGAGGCGGTGTAGCTATAATATTTAAACAGCATCTAAACATCCAGATCTTAAAATCATCAGCTCCTCAAATAGGCAATGAAGAAATAATATATACCAACCTCAAAATAAACCAAAACAAAACCATCAACATAATTGGATGCTACTTCCCACCTGGCCAAAACATCCCTCCACTAGAAAACCTCCTCAGCTGGTCTACCCACCATCTCCCCCAAGAAAATATCATTTTAGGTGATTTCAATATTGACTGGCAATCCTGTTCTGGCAACCATCCAACCCATCATGTAAACCTTCATGGCTTCTCCCAACTAGTCCAGTCGCCAACCAGGATAAATAAAAGCTCAAGCAAGCACGCTACCCTGGATTGGATACTATTCAGTAAGAGCCCCCAGTCATATATAACAGGATGCTTATCAGATAGCCTCAGTGATCACTCCCCAACATTCCTACTGAAAAAATACCTATACCAAGCTAAACCTGTCTACCATCAGATACGTAAAAAAATAAACTTTAACCCACTCACATTCATCTCATCCCTCAAAGAATGTAACTGGCATCCTCTAAAGTACCTCAGTCTTGATGACACAGTTGAATTTTTTAATACTACCTTCCTGAGCATCCTTAATTACCATGCCCGCATAAGACTTTCCAGAATCAAAGCACAACCCCCCCCCCCCCCATGGCTACAGAAAACCACTAAGTCAGAAATGAAAAACAGGGATAAAGCCTGGGAGCACTGGTGCAAAACCAAGACCCCCTCAACTAGACAGAAATTCCTAGAACTATGCAATAGAGTCAAAAAGCTAATAGAACAGGACAAATTCCAATACTACCAGTCTGCCCTAGACTCCTCCGAACACAGCCCCAAACAATTCTGGTCCTCCATAAACTCCATCCTCCACCCAGGTAAAGTCAGTACCCCTCCTCCTAACATCCCTCACTCCTCAGAAAATATTTATTTATTTATTTATTTATTTCCAGTTTGATAACTGGGGAAGTCCACTGGGCCCGAAAGCCCGTTTTCAGTGGAGGCCCGGGGAGAAAAGCTCCATGATAATACATTACACACAAAAACACAGCAGAACAGATCTAAACTAATACACACAAAAACACACTCTGTTCTAATAGCATAAAACTTTAACAATTTCCAAACAATTGAGCCAGTAAAAAACGAGTTAAAGAGAGTTGCTATTTCAGTGTCAGTCTTATTATTGTAAGGACAGGGATTGGATTTTGTACTAGGATGTAAGAGTGAATTGATGGAATTCCAGAATTTTTTGGGATTATTTGTGAGGGAGGACTGAAGTTTGCCGTAGTAAGATTTCTTATCCTTTATAATAAGTTTTTTAGCAAGATTGCGGAGTTGCTTAAATTGCAGTAAAGAGGCTGGGTTTTTATTTTTGTTGTATAGTTTCCATGTTTTGTCCCTTTGTCGCATTAGAGTTTTAGTGTCTTTAGTTAGCCAAGGGGCAGAGTTGAACTTTATCCTTTTTTATGGGAGGGCTTGGGAATCTAGGATTTTAAGGAAGGTAGTATTGAAGAGTTCTAGGGCTTCATCTAGGGAAGAGTGTTTAGTGAATCCCAGTTTGTTAGTTGAAGGGTTTCTGAAAATACAGAAGGATTAAAATTAGTTAGGTTGCGAGAGAGGGCATATTGTTGTTGGTGTGGGAGCTGTTGGGTTTTTCGGCTAATAAAGGCTGGGAGATGATCACTTAATGAGTCAGGTAAGGTACCTGAGTTGGAGATATTGTTAGGGTGGCTGACTAGGATCCAGTCCAAGATGGACCCTGGAGGGTTGGTTTTGTTAGGTCTGGTAATGTTGTTTATTAGTTGAGTAAAATTATAAAGATTGATAGACTGAAGGGGAGTATTGTTATTAATATTATTCCAATCAATATTTACATCCCCTAGAATGAAAGTTTCCTGTTTAATATTGTTTGAGGCCCAACAGAGAATATTCTCTAGGGTGGAGGAGTTGTCTCCAGGAGGGATATAGATGATTATAATACAGATACTTTTGAAGTTGTTTATTTTGAGGATTCCTATGACTAGTTCTGCATTATTAAAGTTGGGAATGGTATTTTGGTATGGGCTAAGATTTAGCAGGCAGTTGTAGACTAAAGCTACACCACCACCTTTTTTGTTTAGGCGATCGGACCTGAGTGCTTGGTAGCCAGGTGGTAAAATTTCAGAGTTACTAGTTTGAGGTTTTAGCCAGGTTTCTGTTGCTGCTACTATGTCAGGTTCAGTTATATTTAGCCAGGCATGAAAGTTTGTTATTTTGTTATTAATACTCTGGGTATTAATGGTAATAAATTTAAGGTATTTATTATTATGCCTATTTGTGGGGGTAGTGGGAGAGAGAATGTTAGTTGGTGTTGGCCCAGGGTTAGGATGGACATCTCTTGCAAGAGCAAGACAAGAGAAGGAGTAGAGGAGTTGAAACCTAGAATTGCGGAGTAAAGTAAAAGGGAGATGTAATTTACATTTGAAAGTGGGAGACTTTTTGTAGAGTGTATGGTGTTTTAGTTTAAAGTAATGAAATGGATTTGGTTGAAGGAGGAGGGATATCAAATAAAAATGGAGGGATGAAGGATGTGGAAGGGAGATAGTGGAGGATGAGTGGGGTGAAAAGAGGCGGTAGTGTGGTATTGGAATAAGAAGATGCATTATACAGAATGGTGAGAATGAAAAGACATGTAAATGAGGTGAGATAGTGTGGAGGAGTCATGGAGGAGTAGTGTAGGATAGATATTGGAAGATAGGGTAGTGGTAGGCTATTTAACAGCAGGAAATAGCTCTGTGGAAGGAAACAGTTCAATAATGATCCAGTTAACTGTCAACAGTAATGGAATAGCAGCAAACTCAGCGTGAGCAATAAAAGTACAAACAATTCTATAGCAGATATCTCAGTAAGTAGAAGTGTGAGTGCAACAAAGAAAATGTGATACAATAGTCAACCAAATAAGATCAGTAAAAATGCAAAACAGTACAACAAAAAAAAAAAAAAAAATGAGACAACTCAGAAATGTGTAGTATATGTAAATAAAGTAAGATGCTGTGCTTTGTGCAGCTAGTCAGAATCCTGATGTAACAAAAAGGGGACGGGGTGCAATCACCTCTCTGGTTCCATCTCTCTTGGGTGTGTTGCAAGTATATAAAGTCATACCTCTCAACCTCACAGTGCAAGAAATCAGGGTTCTGTTAAAGGCAGAGGAAGAAGGCACTGATTTTCTTTGGGTGGAATATCCAGGTTATGGCAAGTCATTCTTCATTTCCATGTACTGATTGTCAAAAAAGCATTCAATAATCTTTGGGGGTCATTTGCTTGGCAAGTCCATGAGTACAATGAATGGATGCAGCCAAGCTGGTGCCTTTTGACCTTCCTGGTATTTAAGCCAAGTTTTGGTTATTAATATCAAATTGTTTTCAATATAATATAAAATACCAGACTCCAGATATCTACTACATACGGTAGCGTTGTCACCTCATAACAAGACGTTGTCCCGTTCGATTCTCAGCTAGAGCGTCCGACAGCAAGGCACGTTGTAGTCAGGGCCTATGATGCAGCCCGTCTTCAGTAAATGGCACTACACAAAAAACGAACTCTGGTAAATCTGATTGCTGGCAATCACAAATTAGTTTTGGGAGAGTTACAAGCTAAAGTCAAGTTTCGCTAAAACGTACACCAAGCAAGCTCTTAAAAGTGACAGTCTTAGTCCTTACCAGCATCCAGTTTAGCAATCTGCAACAGTGCGAACTAACCAGCACATCCAGAGACAGCGAGAGCAATCCAAAAGAATTATCAAGCACCCTTTACAGAAGGTTGCTATTCACAATTGTGAGGGAGCTAAAAAAAAAAAAAAGACCCAAACGTCGCACAGACAAACCAGTCCAAAAACGATTGTTGCAGCTATTCAGCCCAGCAATGAAAGGAACACAATTAGGCCCACTCATCGACACTCACACACTGCTGAAAAAACCCTATGCAGCATTGACTAAAGCACGTTTAAAATGCACTTTCTTCAATAATGGCCTGAAATACAGCAGATTAATTAACGAACAATTCTGTTCAATAACGGGCCCTCCATATAATCGCATTCAGTTCAAAACTCACTTTGTTCAATAACGGCCAGAAAATGCAGCAGTTTAATTAACAAACAATTCTGTTCAATAACGGACACTTTATGTTTGCAGCCTTTTAATCTCTTTTAGCAGCGCTTCTTCCATAGGGTGACAAAACTATCAGAATGTGCATATATAGTTGGAACCTAACTGGAAGTTCATACTTTACCAACGTTTCAATAAATCCAGATCTAGTTCTCCGTACATTGGCATTTTAAGGATCCGTAAGCCTCATGACACCAAGTGTAAGGCAGCTTCAAAACATATATTGCTACCTCATTCAACACACACTTCACACAAACCATACTATCACTAGCTAAACAACACAACCCCCCTCCCCTCCAACCCACACCTTCAACTACTAATCTCCCCACTTCCTTCTCTTTTTCTCCTGTACCTACCTCCAACATAAAAAAACTCTTAACTAAACTTAAACCCACCAAATTAGCAGCAGACAACCTCCCAAGTGAATACCTACAAATCGCAGCTGATGCTCTGGCCTACCCAGTATCCATCTTGATTAACCGATATCTGTCAGAAAGTTATGTTCCCACACTGTGAAAAGTATCACATATAATTCCCCTCCACAAAGGCGGACCCTCCACAGAACTAACCAATTACCGCCCCATAGCTATTCTCTCTCCACTCTCCAAAATACTAGAGAGATGCATACACTCTCAGGTCTCAGACTACCTCCTTACTAACAACCTCCTTTCCAATACTCAGCATGGTTTACGACCAAACCATAGCACCACCACTGCCTTACTCTCCGTTACTAACACTATCCTTCAGCATAAAAACAATGGCTCTCTCTCCTCTGCTACTTTCCTAGACCTATCTAAAGCATTTGACATGGTCCCACACAAACAACTTATCTCTGTCCTCAATAACCTATCCTTCTCATAATCAGTCACCAACCGGTTTCAGAGTTACCTGTCTGACCACCAACAATCCGTTGTATGGCAGAATGACATATCCCCCCAACTACCTGTCTCCATAGGGGTTCCCCAAGGATCCATCCTTGGACCCCTACTCTTCTCTGTTTTCACAAATAATCTAGCCTCTGCCACCACACATGGCACACTCATACAATACGCAGATGACTCGACCATCATCTGCTCAGCCCAATCCCTACCCAAACTGCAAAAAGTCACACAGGAAGCCTTTTCCTCTGTTGAAACTTGGTTATCCGGTGCCCAATTAATACTCAACCCAAACAAAACTAAACTACTCATCTTCCAACCCACCAAACATACTCAAAACAACTCTCACTTTAACATCACAGCAAAAGACAACACCACTATATACCCAACTGAACACACCAAATTGCTAGGAGTGGAAACAGACAATAAACTAAAATTTGACATTCACATATCCATGACCATAAAAAAGTCCACAAAAAACTAGGAGCGTTATACAGAAATAAGCATCTTCTCACCAAAGCATCAAAGATTTCAATAGCAAATTCCCACCTTATCTCCACCCTAATTTATGCCTCTCCAATATATACCAACCTAAGGCAATGCGATCTAAACAAGCTAGAGACCTGCTACAACAAAATTGCCAAATTCGCCACAGGGGCATCCTACCGTAGTCACCACTGTCTCTCACTTGCTGAACTGGGCTGGCTTGAACTCCCTCACCTCCTTCAATGGTATCAACTCTCCCTCGCCCACAAACTAGTAAACCATCCACTAAATGTCCCATCCCTCCAGAATCTACTCCAACCCTATCGCAGCACCAGACCACTAAGATCCAGCAACAAAAATCACTTGCAGATCACTAAAGCCAATAACTCTGCTGGTGAAGCACTGTTCACTTGCACCATAGCCAAATTATGGAACTCCCTCCCACCCACAATTACCGCCGTACCATCATGCACCCACTTCAAAACTTTACTAAAAGCGCACCTAAAAACATGCTGGCTATACCCTTGCAACCCCCACTCTAATATCACCCACCCCATCCAACCACTACCTTTCTTTCCACTCCACTAACTACCTTGATTATAGCAAGCTCAGATGCTCATAAGCCCTAGTACTTGTACAGCAGGAACTTCTTATTTTAACATTTGTTAATGTCTGTTATGTACTTCACAGATAAATATTCTAGTTGTCTACTGATGTACTATGTTCTTCATCAGTAAATATGTTGTAAGTAATTGCTATGTAAATTGTTAATCGCTATGTAATCCAATGTAACTACTGTCTGTTTATTTTAACTGTGGAGCTTTTCTCCCCGGGCCTCTGCTGAAAATGGACCTACGTCCAGTCGGACACTCCCGGTCAACACATATAAATAAATAAATAAATCGAATCAGTTAACATATGAAGATACTTTGGCGCCTCCCATAGGAAACCACTGCAAATGTTCAGGTGGAGCTGTACAGCAAGGGAAAGAACAGAAAACTGTGGCAACACTGACACAGTCAGTGTTGTGGAGTGATAGGCCAGTGACTTCTCATAAGAAAAAGCAATGTGTGGCACACGGAGATGCTCTGGAACTTTCTATAGAATGCCTATAGGAAAAGAAGAACCAGGAATGTGCCCTTTGTTTAGAAGAAAATGATCTAAGAGAAGAGTTGCTTGATTTAATAGAGAGAGACATATTACGATCAATGAAAGAAATGGACTGCAGAAGGTCAATAAAACCCCAAAAGTTAGAAGTTTGATAAAACAAATTAACACAGTAATTAGGACTGTCCATGGAGATTCATGCGATCTAACAGAAGTAAATAAGATACATTACTGTGCAGCCAAATTAATAACTGATAAAGTCCTACCACAAGAACACGAGGAAAGGACTGGGAGAAATCAAATGCCATCATTTTTGTATCGAATGGAGAAAACTATAAATCAATTAAGACAAGAAGCGTCACTGTTAGAAGAATATAGAATAGGGAACAGATCAACAAAAATACTCAGAAAAATAGACAAGATAAAAGAAATGCACAGTATTATAAGGTATCAGGATTTATCATCCACTATCGCAAATAGTAAACTAAAAAATAGCATGGGCAGGAAAAACTTAGAAGATGTACAGATAAATATAAAGGAAAAGTATAAAATAAGCAATTTATTGTTGACCCAAAAATTCTTATAGAGAATTAGGAAACAATGTAAAAGGAGTTGAAAGACCAGCAAAAAATGAAGAAATAGATATATTTTGGAGAAGTATTTATGAAGATCCTGTGGAACACAACAAAGATGCTAAATGGGTAGAAGTGGTAAAAGAAAGAATAAGAAGTTCAATGTACAGAATATGAAATGGGATGAAGTAGTGATCAGAGATATTGAAATAAGTTAAGAAAAGCCTCTAATTGGAAAACCCTGGGCCCAAATGCAGTACCTAACATCTGGCTAAAAGTATTAAATATGTTTGCATGAAGATTTCGCCATGAGTAAGAACTATTTATATGCACAAAACAGACACCAGCCTGGCTAACAGGAAAAACAATGCTCCTACTTAAGAGTGAACCTGAAACCTACCCTAAAAACTATAGGTGAATAACTTTCCTTCTGACAACGTATAAACTATACACTGGAATTGATGCAGACAGTTTATAGTCATGTAGAAGAAAACTCAATTATGGCAGAAGAACCAAAGAGTAATAAAAGAATGTCATATGGAACAAAGGATCATTTGTTGTTAAATAAAGTCATAGTGTCGAACTGCAAAAAGTATGGCATGGATAGACTACAAAAAAGCATTTGACAATATCCCACATTCATGGATAAGAGTGCTTAAAAATGTATAAGATGCACCCTACACTGATAAACTATGTCACAGCGACCATGAAACAGTGCCAAACCACTTCACAGTTAAGCCATGATAAAGAACAGATTATTATTCCAGGGATAAAAATTCAAAGGGGGATATTCCAAGGTGACTGTCTTAAGCAGCTGCTCTTTTGCATTGCCCCTTAACCCATTAAGCTGTCGGTTTAGCAGATTAGGTCATGGCTATAATTTGGCTCCCAGACAGCAACAGAGTAAAGACATCTTATCTTCTTTTTGAAGATTTAAAACCGTGCAACTCATCAGATGAGGCACTGAAAACACAACTGCAAGTAGTCAAAACTTTTTCAGACAATATGAGAATGTCATTTGGTCTTGATAAATGTGCCAAAGTAACCTTTAAAGTAGAAAAGCTGCAGCACCAAGAAAACATCAGTTTGGGACAAGAATGCAATGTAAAACTGTGGACGGCACAGTGGTGCAGCGGTACTGTCGTCGCCTCACAACAAGAGGTTGTCAGGTTCAATTCTCAGCTGGAGTGCCATATGTGCAGAGTCTGTATGTCCTCCCTGCGTTCGTGTGGGTTTTCTCTCTTGGTGCTCCAGTTTCTTTCCACATTACAAAGACATGCATCTGGAGCATTTCATCCTGGGCCTCCACTGAAAATTGGCTTTGTTTCCCAGTCGGACTTTCCCAGTTAACAAATGTGAAATAAAAATTAAAAAAAATAAATAAATAAAAGAACTTGAGCAAGAGGGAGTGTACTAATATTTGGGACTTGAAGGATCTACGTACTAATGGCAGAAGGACTGTTTACTGAAAGGCATAATAATGTGGCAAGACTGTTGCACTAGGGATTGTGCAAACATTATAATACCAGTAGTAGCTGAAAAACACTGGAAGCATGAGGCGCAATGCATCATAGAAAATGATGAAGTCTCCTGCACATGGGATCGCCCATTGCCAGCAGTTCAAAATATAGATTTGAGAAAAACAGATATAGTGGTCCATGAAAAGACATAAGTAGCACTGATCATTGAAATTGCTACACCCAATGACTACAGTGTTTTGCGTACAGACAGACACAAAGTTATAAAATATCAGGATTTGTAAACAGAAACAAAAGCAGTGTGGAAGAAAGATACCTAAACAGTTCCAGTAGTAGTAGGAGCATCGGGCCTTCTAAAAAAGAAGCTACAGTCATATTTAGATATTTAGTGATGCATGTAACTCCATACAAATTGCAGGAGGAGTCATTACTGGGCCCATTGCGGCTGCTAAGAAGAGCACTTCTGGCTAACATCAAAGATTGAAACAATACTAATTTCATGAACATTAATCAAGCTTTGACTTAGGAATGGGGTCCATTCCCGTCATGGTATTAGAAACCCAAAAGACATGGCGAAATTAAAAAAGCAAAATACCATTTTATCTATTATTTGTTAGTTGTATAAATATGGGAAGATTCCTCAAGAATGGAGACGTGCACTTGCTAAACCTGTGGGAGTAGCACAAACCCAGAGTCATACAGACCCTAAAGTCAACTTTCATGTTGTGGAAAATAATGGAAAAGGTGATATTGGATAAGTCATTGTCAGAATTGGAAAGGTTTGGACTTGAAGCCAGATAGCAACATACATATGTTGAAAATAGATCCATTATTACCTGTAACATGATGTTCTGTAACAACATAATAGCTATGAATGAAATATTGTGCTGTGATGTAATTTATATAGATTTAACTTCTGCATTTAACAGGGTCATGCACAAAGCGCTGATCAGTAAATTAGAACTAGGTATTGATGTACTTTTGATAAGATGGATAGCTGCATGGCTTACAAATAAGACATAGCAAGTATCATATAGCAGTTGGACAGGTGAAATTCTTGGTTACAGTCAGGGTGTCCGAGAAGGTTCTGTCCTCTGCTCGTACTTGTTTAGATTATATCTTTCAGATCTGTCTTTTTAATCTGAAGTATTCTACAGTCTATGCATATTACTTGAAATTGGATAAACTGACTGCATGTCTGCAGAAGAACTTGAATAAATTGACCATTTGGAAACTGGAGAATAATATGCTGTTACATATATAAAAAACTAAGCGTATAACATTTAGGAGACATAATTTGAAAGGTGAATATAAACCTGTAGAGTCGTTTAAGTACATGGGTATATGGGTAGATCCAGCTTTGAGTTTTTCTAATCATAGCAACCAATTGGGTAATGACAGTTATAGAATTATAGGTTGCATTAAAAGATTTATAGTGTAGGAAATCAGAAACGATGAAGTCACTGTTAGTTACAGTAGACCCAAACTTGAGTATGGAATAACAATATGGAAACCTTATGAGAAAACAAGCATGAGTAAACTGTAAAGAGTACAGTGGAAATATACCAAGGACATCCATGGATGTGAAAATTATAGTTATGAAAGACTAAAAATCTGAACTTCTGCATTGTCTCATATAGATATTTAAGAGGAGACCTTATTCAGATATATAGGGCACTTAGAGACTGCTACATCTGGGAATGTTTGGGGTTATGTGGAAGATTCTATAGGAATGAAAAGTGTACTAATTGGCTCTCTGAGAGAGCAGCTGATAAACAGGATAGACCATCAAATTACATTAAAACAAACACTAGTTTAGATGTTTTTAAGAACAGCCTGGACACTTATTATGGGAACAACTGTTCTGGTATATTAACAGGCTAGAAGGCCATTAATGCTCCTCCTTGAAATCTTTTGTATGTATGTATGTCTCTTAAGCTTGAGTCTCTGTAGGACATTTTCTTATCTGCTTGTCTGACTCGAGTCACAGCCAGCTGCTTGCAAAGAAACCAAATTGGTTTTACAAGGTTCCAGATTCTCAATTTTCTATACAGAAGTCCTTTTTCAGACCTAGCTGTGATGTTTCTTGAGTCTTATAAAGCAACTGAACTCTTATGCTCTACTAATGACAAGGATAATAGAGCCATGGATAGGTATGGAAAGAGTGCGCACTTATGCTTTACTTTCTTTTCAAACCCATATGGCCAGGTGCCACTTGTCCATTTTTGACGATGTGAGCAGACTAATTTCAGGTTTTTCTGACTCTCTCAAAAAAATCCTCCCTTTTGACTTTCCTTAACTCTGCTACTCTGGTAGCAAGACATTCAATAAAGTGTGGTTATAATGCTGCTAATGTGTATTCTAAGGCCTTGACAACTGAATGTGCATTAAGAAGATTTTCTTGGTTACATTTGCAGTCATTGCATGATGAAGTCAAAGCTAAATTGCTTGTTACTTCCATGGACAAGGACAGTCTTTTTGGTTTGGCAACTGATGAGATTTTCAGTCTCAGCCAACTGACTCCTTGTCAGCTTGCCATATTCCTCTGCAGCCATCCTTGCCTGCTCTCCCTGACTGATTAAGCTAACAAAAAAAATAAAACTGTTGTGATATCAAACTCTGAATGTTTGCTGTGTGGCTGATTGAGAGTACAATCACCTTCTTTAGTGACCAGTATTTGGAGGCTACAGTCATTCAGTGTCCACACCACTGATTCCCAATATGTGGATATCCCACCAGTAAATGTGACGCCCAACCACTGGACCCAGTAATCAAGGAGCCTTAATCCTCACCCCCTAGTACCAGTTGGGGATGTACACTGGGAAGATAAGTACACATACAGTATTAGCAGATGTCGCTCTCTACATCAAGTGCAATTTCCCTTAAGAGCACACAGAGACCACAGTCAGTCCTGGGCTGGTTTCTCCCTCTTTCTCCGGATCCCCAGTAAGACTTCGCACTGGCACAGCTATAGAGTTGAGATCTCAGCTGAGTGGCCAGGCCAAGACCTCCAGCACCCTCTCTATCCAACCAGTGTTTCATGTCCCTGCCCAAGTAGCTGACATACACACACTCTTTGAGGTTTGGTTTACACACACACACACACACACACACACACACACACACACACGTGAGAAAGGCTGGCACAGGTTTACTAACTATGCCCCCTTTTTGTCTAGACTATAAGGTAGTTTCCCCTGCCACCAGTCACTCCTTATCTGCTGCTTTAAGGCCCTTAAAGGTTGTCCAGTCTTACTCTGTAATGTTGCTAGTAATACACATGGTAGTTTGACCAAGAGCAAGGCTATTAGGATTGGCCTACACAGTGTCACCAAATAAATATGAAAGCACTCTCAGAACTTAAATATCTCTAGACAGATAAGCCACAATGAAAGGTCTAAATATATTTAATAATGAATAATAAAAGAACAAGAGAATAGTATATATTCACAATTATATCAGAGTTCAAACTCATAGGAAATATTTAAAACAATATTGCAGGAAAGTCTCAAATGTAGAAAAACATCTAAATTAAGCTTTGCTATATTCCTGACTATATCTAGGAGAATTACTGTACCCTAGTTAACTTACTTTACAGAGCAAGGCAAATGTGCAGTGAATGGATCTGGTCAGGTCGAAGACAGAATGCTCTCTCTCTGTCTCTCTGAGAGTTCTTAAATTAATATCCCAAATATTATTGCTGGGATAGCTTGCAGAATTACCTCATTTTTTGTCATCTGACACCATCCCAGGTGGAACCCCCCACTGCTGGATGCTAGAAGTATTTAGCATTTACTTGTGAAAATACCTAGATCCTCAGATCTTTGTAAAATGATGGAAGTCATAAAGCAATAAAGACTTCCAAGACAATACAGAAAGCTCCCTAGTTTCAGACATTGTCTCTTGCTGCACTGAAACTGAAAGATAACATCTTTTTATGGCCTGACCATAAAGTAATTTAATTTCAACTGTTTATCTGAAGATAACCTTGTGTATTCCAGTTTCCAGTGTTAAAATATATACATGTAAACATTTCAATAAAGCAGGTACATTTCTGTTCTATTCCAGAAGGGCAGTAGGGCATGCTATGGTTATATTTTAAGTACTTTGCAAAAACCTTTTCAACACACACTTCTGTATCAGAAGTTTGCTATACACCTGACATACAGTTCTAATACATTTGTAACACAAATATCTTATATGAAATATGTTGATATTCACAAATTACATATAATTATTTACAAAATTGCAGATAGCTGGGCTGGCAGTACTTCTTTTGTGACACCGTACTTTAACTTTTTCTCAGTTGCTGCCACTTTAGAAACTGATAACTTCAGACAAATGGGTACTAAACACACTTCAGAAGGGCTACAGATTAATTTGGAGCTTTACTCCTCCCCCTTATGGAATTTCTCCATTTTCCCCAAACTAAAATCAACTGATTTCCCCAATCCTGCAAGATTTGTACCAGTATGTAACTATATAATTAATTCCTTACCTTAAGAAAGGACAGGGATTTTATTCAGGACTCTTCCCTGCCCCAAGTAAAGAGGGCTCATGGAGACCCATTTTGGGCTGGTTAGTCCTGAATACCTTTTTAAGAATTCCACAATTAAGAATCTCTATCCATTCTCTTCTAACCATGATCCTTCTACAAGCCTTACTAGTTGTTCTGGATCTAAATGATGTCTATTTTCACATACTTTTTATCTGGATCACAGAAAATTCTTAATATTTTGTGCTTTGAAATTTAATTTTCAACTTTGACCTTTGGCCTTTCTACAGCCTCTCAGTGGCATTCACAGAATGACTAACACTCTGTGTTCTGCAGGTTCCAGGATATCCTCGTATACTCTTTTTTGAACGATCATCTCATTCTGATATCCTCGAAACAAAAACATGTGCAGCATCTTCAGTTTACTGTGTATTGATTTCTTCACCTAGGCTTCACCCTAAACCTGAAGAAACCTGTCCTAAGACCTTCAATAGGATCTAGTTTTGCTAGGATGCCACTTAAAACTGCTTGCATGATAACATGCAAGGGAAGATGCAGTTTCTGTTTTTCTTCCAATATCATCTTCCTTTAATAATGACCTCAGCAGAAAAGATATTGGGAGCACTGAGGTGCATGGCTCCAACCATACTAGTACCTTTTGACAGACTTAACATGAGGAAGATTCAGTGTTATGTCAAGTCAATTGGGCACAGCGCTGCCACCCTCTGAACGTCCCAACTGCTCCCCAGCCCTTCGTGAAGAAAGATTCTCTTTGATGGGTCAACCACATAACTCATCCCAGAGTTCCCTTTGTAGTTCTGTCTTCCCATCTGGAATTCTCTACATACTTTTCAGATCTGGCCTGGGAATATGTTAAATGAACGCAAAAGTCGGAGTTGTATTGTCAAGACAAGACTAGGAGCAAACACAGGAAATGAAAGCCCTGATAATGGCTCTTTAATCTGTTCATCTCCTGTGGTGTCCAGAGACTCTCTGAGCCATCACTGTCGATTATCAACAAACAAGGAGAAATGACATACTGTCATTTATGCAGAGAGCATGAGAGATTGCTGTCCATCACAGCCTCTTTTCCTGCAAGCAGTTTACATTCCATTTGAGAATAACTCACCGACCCTCATAAATGGATGTTAAACAGAGAGGCCTTCCTTCAGATTATCCATCAGTGGGGAACTCCCCAGACAGCCCTCTTTGCTTCCACTCTGAACAGAGAGCTCAGATTGTTCTGCTCTAGTGTGTTATGCCCAGAGGCATGGAGAATGAATGCCCTAGAAATCCCTTGGAAATGGAAATGCCTTTATTCATTTCCTCCCTTTCCCCTAATTCTGAAAGTCCATCTGAAAATCAAAAAGGCAATCAAACGATTATGTTGGTTGACGGCCCTTTGGCCCATGCAACACTGGTTCTCCTTTCTTTCATTTAGCTAAGAGCATTCTCCCTTCTTTCATCTAGCCAAAAGCAATCATCACAGGCTGCCCACAAGATGGGGTTGCATAACAATAGAGCTCTCTCATTCATCCAAACTTGCAAACTTTGAACTTGACTGTTGGGATGATAGGCTTTCGATACCATTTAGGCACCTTTAACATGTTACAGGTATTACATGAGATTAGAAAACATGCCAAACGAAAATCTTACATTTCCAATGGAAGAGGTTTTCAATCTGTTGCTTAATGAAACGGCAGGACCTTTATCAAGTCAGTATCTGTATTATCCTTATTTGTGTCAGCTGGTTAAATCTGGACCGGCACATTCTTCTGTAAACCTCATCTGTCAGCCATGTCTTCCTGTTTGTTTACAGATCCACATTTTGCTTCATGTTATGAGGTGAAGCAGTTCTTTAAAGGCATCCTTCACACGCATCAGGCCTGCAGGAAATTGTGTTCCTCATGTCTGACACGTAAAATATTTATTAGGAAAGTTAACCCCCCGAACCTACATTTTCTCCTCCTCTAAAATTTTGCAAATGGAATGCTGGCTTTCACTCTTAAGAGCATGAGTTGCAAACTCTTATGGCCTCTCCCCCTTTCCTGATTTTTCACAAAGACAGAGTTTCTGTTAGGACCAATCCTTTTATGCCAAAAGTCGTATATGAAATGTCCTTGAACCAGTCCATTTGTTTACCATATTTTTTACCAAACCCTTAGAACAAGGGTGAAAGAATCTTACATTTGTTAGATGTTCACAAACAGCTTAGATTCTGTTTGGGCAAAAGTAAATCTTTTAGGAAGTCTGATCAGCTGTTTGTTTCTTTTGAGGGCAAGAAGATGAGCTTCTTTCCCAAAATAGACTCTTTCCAGATAGATGTTTGTTTCTGTCACTCTCTTGTCATTCTTTTCTTGATAAATCCATTTAAGGCGGTGTCGAATCCCATTCTGTTAGACCTGTTGCTTCCTCTTGTGCCTTTTCAGTGGTCTAGACTCAAGAACTATTCTAGAAGCAGTCGGTTGTTGTTCCATTCACAACTTTACAAAACACTGAAAGATTGATGCGTTTTCTAAAGCCAGAATTGGTTTTGTGAGGTCTATTCTTTAAGGTGATCTGGACTCCATTTCTGTGGTACAGCCCTCTTCCAAGTTAGCAAAAAAGCTTTGGGAGTCTACCCAGCAGTGAGCAATACTGTAACAGTGATCAAACGAAGGCTGTACAGTTGTGTAAGAACTTAGCAGTAAATGTCAGAATTAGATCTCTGTTGCAGTATATGCATTCTCTCTCCTTTCCTTTTTTCTTCCTTAACTGAGAACGGTCTACCCTTACACCTCCCTTCCTTGCTGACTTGAGCCTAGTTCCTTAGCCTCAGTCTTGTCTGACTGGGGCAAGAAGACTTTGAGGAATTTCAAGCCTGTTATGTCCCACGAGTCTAATGTTTCCAGTAAGGACCCTCCGCAGATAACCTACTGGTGGCAGAACAGGTTGCAGCTGGAAAAATCAGCTGCTAGGCAGAACAGTAAAAAGCCATTCTACTAGGGGATGGCTGCCTTTATTGATAATTTCAGTAGTATTTTTGCAATGGGCATATGCATCATAGCCACCAAAAAATTTGTGCATAGCTTTACTAACTACTGTAAATTGGACCTGCAGTCCCAAATTAGGGCATGTTTTCGAAGGTCTGTACAGCAAACTATTTTGGTCTAAGACTCACCATGCATTTTAAGCTCCTTCATATTTTTTGAGGGTTTTGAAACACTGCATTGGATTCTACTCAAGTTTAAACCACTGCATAGGATTGCTGGATGTAAGATTTAAGATGCGTAAATATTCTTATATCACTTGATCTTCAAGAGGGCCCTTTGTAGTGGATGTCTTATTACCACTCCAAGCCCATTGTGTAGGAAGATCTATAGCTGCTTTGTTGCGGTAGAGTGACCTCTTGTAAGTTTTAAAGTTGATTATAATCTTACCAGTGTGCTTTTGCAAATATTACCTCTTTTCAAATGGGGGTTTGCAGTTAGCAGTCCTAGGGAGCATAAACACTATAACCGAGCAGAAGGATGGTTTCATGGATTGAAGGAGATGGGAACAGTCAAGAGTCTGAGTCTCAAAAAAAATCTGTTACGTGAACACAAGATGATGTCCAAATGTTTCACACACTGAAAAGGGGCCTTTTCAAAGATCACATGATATAATTAATAGCTTTCGCATCTCACTGTCTATTTGCCATTGGTATATGGTTCAGGTCATATCTGAGTGCATGTTTGCTAGCATATATATATATATATATATATATATATATATATATATATATATATATATATATATATATATATATATAAAATATGGGTCTACTTTGTTTCATCGAATCTCATTTCACCCCGACCACTTCGCTGAAAACTTATTTCAATGAATCTCATTTCACTGAACTGCAATTAGTATATCTGGCACTGTGTAGAGTACTGTAAGTAAAAAGGTATGTGCCCTTTCCCCACTGTAGTGCGATCCTGGAGTTAGTATATTTAGTTGGGGTGTGTGTGGAGGGGCACAACCCCCCTCTTTGGGGGCTGTGGGGGGCGTTAAAGTACGTATTGTCTTCTGGAGAGAGTTATTATGCATGTCTGTTGTTTAAAATGTGTTTTTTTGAAGTTTTTGGTAAAATACAATGTAAAACAATGTAGGTAGAAGGCTACGCCCCCCACACTCTCCCTAACTGTGTGTATATATATATATATATATATATATATATATATATATATATATATATATATAAAATGTGTGCATCTGTATGGATATAGATACAGATGTGTAGAGGGTGTGTAATATATGTATACATACACATAAGTATGTAATATGTATGTATGTATGCATGCATATCTGTTCATATTTAAGTAATTGTTTTGTTACACTCCAGTTCTTATTTTGCTTTCAGGATGGCTCAAATTTAGTTGCCAGTCAGAGAGCCTATGCCCTTGAGCAGCTACAGAAGCAAGAAAACCTCACAATTGATGCACAATACTACCTTTCTCAGCAGATCCATCCAGTAGTTACTCGAATCTGTGAGCCTATTGATGGAATAAATTCTGCACTTATTGCTTCATGGTTAGGTAAGTATGTTGATTGATAGCTAAATTGTGTATATATTCAGCCTTGAGACACATGATGAAAGTTAAATAAATATTGAAGTGGCATCCCAGCTGATCATTTCTTTGTGCTTATAAAGCCCATAAATCTGTGACATTCTGAAATACATTTAAAAGCTGTGGAATTATCTGTTGCATCACTACAAACAGATGTATGAGCTTCCATATTTAAAAAGCCACTTCCATTTTGCCCTGCACTGCAGCTGGGGATAAATATTGTTTTCTCTCCTCACTACAGTAGATGCCAATGATTTGAGTTTATTTAAAGGAAGAGATGCCATACCGTCACATTCTTTTGCTATAAGAAACATTTAGTTTTTTTTCGTGAAAACTGGCAAAATAAGCATGCCAAGCATAAGGCAAATTCTATATAAGAACTTTCATCTGCAGTGCATTTTCTGAAGACTCGAGCTGCAAATGTGGACCATACAGCTTGGTCAATAAAGGAACAAGGGAATAACATGGCTAGGCTTATAAAGGCCCTATAGCCAGTAACCTAGTAACCTCTTATGAACAGGAAGTTTCTTTGCATGAGCACAGTGTGGTGGTTAGGAAGAAAACCCTGCTCAGTAGAGCCCCATAATAAGCCTTCCTGACACAGAAATCAGAAGTTTTGGTGTAGATGGCCTGCCAGTTAGGCAAATCCTTTTTCATCAAACACATGAGAAAAGAAACTTGAGGAAGACAGTATAAACAAAAGCGCATAGACTTGATCACTGAACTACCAAGAGAGACTAGAAGCACTTTCTCTTTACTCAGTGTTTTAGACTTTTGAGAGGAGATCTGTCTTACTTAGTCTGCCAACAGAGACTGTTGTGGAGATTCACAATGTCCAGGCCCAATACCTCAATTAATACTTGGACCAGTGACCCAAGTTTTCATCAACAGATAAATAAAACATGGTGGTTTATGCAATTCCTGAATACAAACAATCTTCTCTCCTCCACCCAATATGGATTCCGCCCTCACCATAGTACAACTTCTGCTCTTCTCTCCTTTACCAGTCTGGTTAATCGTCATAGAAACAACAGCAGCTATGTATCTGCTACCTTTTTTAGACCTCTCTAAAGCATTTGACATGGTCTCACACCCTAAACTATTGGATGATCTTCATTCTCTATCCTTTACTTCCCCTACTATCTCCTGGTTCAAAAGCTACTTATCAGATAGACAACAATCTGTACAATGGCACAATGAAATATCCCCTCCTCTCCCGAACTCTATAGGAGTACCATAAGGCTCAATATTAGGCCCACTACTCTTCTCTATCTTTGCAATCTATACACCTCCTCTAAGCAAGCCTCACTTACTCAGTACGCAGATGATTCCACACTCATCTGTGCAGCCCCATCTGTCAACACCCTACAACAACTTGCCCAAAGAATCATTCTCTGCTATTGAAACTTGGATCACTGACATCCAACTTATTCTTAACCCCGGTAAAACCAAACTTCTCCTGTTCACTCCTAAAAAACAATCTACCCCCTCTGCTTTCACTATTTCATCTAGGAATGGCACCATCATCTCTCCTTCCACCCACACAAAACTTCTAGGAGTTGAAATAGACAACCTGTCATTCGATCTACACATAGCACAAACCATTCAGAAAGTTCACAAAAAAATGGGAACCCTTTACGGGCACAAAAACTCTCACAGAAAAATCAAGACTTACCCTAGCTCAAACTCACCTCTTATCAACACTTAATCCTAACCCATACTAGAAAAGCACATCTGGACAAGTTAGTCATGCTATAACAAAATTTGCCAACACTTCCCCCTTTAGAACTCATCACTGCCAAGTACTAAAAGGACTTCAATGGCTTGAATTTACTAACTTACAAACAATTCACCTGCACCTTTATCATCAGAAACGACCTAGAAAAAAACTCCATCCCTTAAACAGCTATTAACCTCCCACTCTTCCATTCGCCCTCTCTGCTCATCTAATAAACTTCTCAGTGTTAATACTGCTTACAACACTGCAGGTAAAGCCCTATATTCCCACATCATAGCCAAGAAATGGAATAATCTCCCCACTAATATAACCTCTACTACAACAAACACAAACTTCAAAAGATTACTCAAATCTCATTTTAGGACAACTTGGAGTTGCCCATATATCACTTGACAATCTCTATACCTTCTCTTTTCCTTCTTCAAACAACTTCAGTCTAGAATTCACACTATTCTACTGGCATAGAAATACATACTCTTAGAATAAGTCTCGTTGGTTTTTGTACTTTTTAGTGTACGCTTACTAGTGATGTAAACTGTCTGCTAACTTTGTAAATACTTAATCTAACTCGATTTTAGTCCTGCATTGCCTTTTAACTTTTTGTATGTAATCCACTGTCTTCTCATTTTGTGTATTTCTCATTGTATTAACTTCTCCCTGGGCATCCACTGAAAATGGACCTGGTCCAGCTGGATTTTCCCGGTTAAATGAAAAATAAATAAATGAATAAATAACCCAGCATGTCTAAAAACTCTGGGATAAACTTCTCCCACATCAGTGTAACTAGAAGACTGAATGAGTAATCACATGGGACTGACTGGTATGACCCTCTTGAAGTAAAAAGGTACGGCATGAGGGAGGATACGGGCATGGCATATGAATTTGTGGCCTTGGTATATCTATGAATCCCAAAAATTAATGGAAAATGGGCTTAGCACAAAGCCCATGAAGGCTTGCTGTTCTGTTCCTGGTGCTGATTAGTGGTTAAGTTCACCAGTTCTTAGGTGCGCATAAAGGACTCCCACACTCCTATTGTAGCACAGATGCACCCAAAATAGAGCAAGTAGATAGTCCCAGAGTTTGGCTCTTTGATTGTCCTAAATGTCTTTTTTGTTAAGTTAGCTAGACCTGGTTTCTCAAGCACCTAATCTGTTTCAGAAAGTAGGCCTCACATCACAAATTCAGGCATTCCTACCCCATCAATCTGATTATAGAAGCCTGGCAGAAACCAAATTTATAGCCATCCAAGACCTCTTTCTGATCATTTCTCCTCACTAAGAGAAGAATTCTGACCCTAAACCTATCCGTACCCCATTTCTGGCATGTTTGCATTGGATTTTAAGGAGGACAGAGGACTTGGCTTATATGTTGCAAATTTCCTAAAAAGAGTGCCATGCAACATTTGTCTTTAAAATAATTGCTTGCTTTTTTTCTTATTTGAATACATCTTAATTCACTTTTCTGTGTTTTTGTTTTAAAGAATGGTTGCATTTTTCTCAACTTATTACACTTTGCACACTAGGATTAGTCATGCTGTCCAAAAGTAGGATCCTAAGAGACATGAAAGAAAGTGTACACTTCAGCCATCCTAGAGAATTTGCTGTCAGTTGGCAAATTTGCATAAATATTAGTGAAAATTCCATTAAAGAGATAAAGGATGTTCTGGATAAGAACTTGAAAGAAAACTGTTACCAGGCTCCACCCATACAGCATTCAGTGTATGTAAGCATGTGGTTAATTACTGTTACCACTCAGTGAATGTCTGCAGCAGAGGGTAGCATCCTCCGCTAAGGACATCAAAGATGATGGCAGTGTGGGTGGGCTAGGGTATCCTCAGGACTGTATTCTTATCTTATTTTATATTCTTGGTCTCTGACTGTCTTTGTGCATGTTACATTCTTATTAGTTAAATTGTTGCAGATGTTTGCTGTAGTGGAGCTTTGTGAATGGATGTCTTCACTTTTCATCAGTCCATATGGAGGCATCTTTAGGTGTTTTTAAACTATTCCTTTTGCTGTTTCTTGCTATATTTTTGTATAGTCTTAGTTCCTGCTTTTGTGGGGACCTATATTTTGGTGGCATGCCACATCTTGTCGGTTATTGTTTCTTCATTGTTGTCAATGTTTTCATCACTCACTCTGATGTGTGTTTTTCATTTGTGTAGCATGGTTCCATTATTGTGTTTTTATGGTTTAAATGGTCTTGCAGCTTGATTTGGAGATGTTGAAGTTCTAATATTACCACTATTGGTCTTGATGCTGGCTGGGAGGTTTTGTAGCACAACTCAAGACATTGAATTCTGTCAGTATTTCTGCTGGCTCCATTACTTATCTTTTTAATGGGTATTGTCTGGCTGTTTGCAGGAAGATTTCATTATTAGCCTTGAGCATTGCTTGGACTGTCTGCCATGGATTCTATAGTAGTAGGTTGTAATAATCGGGCTTGTTATTCCCGACTATACTGTGATTTTGATCAGGGGACTTTGTTTACTTGCACTGCCATTGCCTGTTGTTTTGTGACTCCTCTTTTGTTTTGGTCCTGGTTGTCTGCCAGCCATTAGCTCTTTGAGACTGGCTCATTAATTCCACTGGATAGCAAGATTTGATCCCAACTAACTTGTTCCTGCAGGTCAAGGACTACTCTTTTAAGGCAGACATTCATTCACACTTTCAAGGGTAGAGATTCTTTCTTTGGTAAACCTTTTCAGCGTGCCTGAATGGAGGCCTGATTGTCTTCTCTTAGAGGCAGTCGGGATAGTCTATCCTTGCACCAGAGAGCCTGGCTAGAAATAACGTCATATACCTGGGTGCAGAGGATCATTTCCAGAGGTTATGATGTTCTATTATTTCGTCCACCTCCTATTTACAGAAGAATCCCCAATGTCCCACCTGATCAGAGAGAACAGGCAGTAGTACAAATTCAAGAACTGGTAGAAAGTGAGTCATCCAAGAAGTCCCGCAAAACCAGAGAAAGTCTGGAACTTACTCGGGATTCATTTTAGTGCCAAAAAAGAAGGCAGACTGGAGACCAATTTTCGATTTCAGAATTTTAAACAAGTCAGTTCTACAAACAAAGTTCCAGATGGTCACTGTTCAGTCTATTCTTCGATTTTTAGAACAAGATGACTGGATGTGCTCAATAGACCTTCAGGATGCATACTATCATATAAAGATGAACAGGCGGATCAGAAAGTTTCTCTGTTTCCAGCTGGGAGCCAGTCCCTACCATTTCAGACATCTACCCTTTGGTCTCACCACAGCCCCCAGGGTGTTCACCAAGTGCATGGCAGTAGTACCAACTCACTTGAGACTGCTGAGATTCCAGCTGTTTCCATACTTTGACTGGCTGATTATCACTTTGACCAGGCATCAGTTGCTAGAGGCAAGAGAGAGGTTCTCCAGACATGTTCCTATCTGGGAATAACAATAAACTATGAAAAATCTCACCTTGAGTCAATACAGACCTTAGAGTTCATAGGAGCAATCTTGGAACAGAAAGACAATAGCCTGTCTTACCCCAATGAGATTACAGAAAATCAGATCACAAGTCATGAGGATAATCAACACCAAGAAAGTATCTGCACATCTAATTCTACAGGCCCTGGGGTCCATGGCGGCAGCCATAACTCTAGTACCCTTAGCCAGATGTCATATGAGAATTTTACAATGGCTGCTGTTGCGACACAATGATCGATACTACACCAACCAATGTCAACTTCAACTGCAGTCACCAGCATTTGTAAGATAGATATCAAATGGTGGATTCGGTTGGATCAAATTTTAAAAGGCTGTCCTTTCCTCCCCTCTCAACCCAAGACCCAGTTAGGGTGGTAGGGGGCATTATCTGGGGAACACAGTCCAAGGCACTTGGTCCCCCATAGAGGCCAACTTGCATATCAACATCCTAGAGGTGAGAGCAGTGCTTTAAGCATTGCAGGCCTTGCACAATACTCTCCCTTCAGGGGCAATTGTGATTCAAATGGACAACATGTCACTAGTTTAATACATCAACAAGCAAGGAGGAACCAAGTCCTGTCCACTATGTCGAGAAGCACTCGGAGTGTTGCAGTGGGTCATGTCATCCAACGGCTTTCTCATAGCAATGCACATTCCGGGGAAGTCCATTGTGATGGTAGACAAAGTAAGCAGATGCATACTCCTGCATCACAAGTGGTCCCTTAATCCAAAAGTGACAGAGGGAATATTTCATCAATGGAGCCAGCCTTGCTTCAGTCTTTTCACCTCTCCCCTAAACAACAAATGCAGCAACTATTTTGCCTTATTCCCTCGGGGAATCACCAAAGGATACTCTAGACAACAATTGGCCCTCCTGTCTTCTCTATGCCTTTCCTCCGATTCCTCTAATTTCAAAGTTTCTACAAAAAGGAATCCGGTTGAGGAGCAAGGCAATTTTCATTGCACCTTATTGGCCTCAACAGATTTGGTTTCCCTTCCTTTGGCCTCATCTATTTCACCCACCTTGGATTCTGGACCCAGTACCAGATATTTTGTCCCATCCGACAGGCATGGCTCACTCAAACATTTTGAATCTCAAGCTGACAGCTTGGTCTCCCCAATTCCAGTAACAGCCAGACAATCTATGCTCTCTTCACCTGTCCAACTCATTCTTTTGACTTTTCACAAACCATCTACATGTGAACTTTACAACAGTAAATGAAAAAGGTTTGATGTTAAGTTGTCAATCTCGCCTTCATTCTTGCTTGATGGGTTCGGAGCCGATCCCTCGGCTCCGACTCGGCACTTGCTTTAGCTCGAGAACTCCTTTTACCAGCTCGAGGCAGCCCCATATCCCATGATGCAAGGCAGGAAGTACCCAGATCTCGTTGCAGCTTGGGAGGTCTTCTCTTTACCAGCTCCTGGTAAGTAGTTCACATTTGTGATATTTAAGCCCCTTTTTTAGTTAAAACTAATTTTTTGATAGTTTAATTTTAATTTTAACCCTTTTCTGACAGAAATCCCTGTCTCTCTTAATTTTTTTTAGTCAGTCAATTTTCCTATCCCATCTCCCCTGTTAGGTGTGTGTGTTGGTGTTTTTACTAAATACCTCTTGGTATTAGTTTAATTTATTTTGACTGGTGTGTGTGTCTGTTGTGTTTAGGCACCATGTCTAAGGAGAGGGTTTCAGGTTTTAAGAAGTGTGACTCGTGCTGTCAGAAGATGTTTCTGACAGACGGTCACACTTCTTGCCTGTACTGTTTGGGCCCTCTTCACCTGCAGGACTCCTGTGCTATTTGTCACTCCTTCAGCCAGAGAGTCCTGCAGGAGAGACAATAAGTTGATTCTCAGGGTCTTCTTGCCGGAGGGCTCTCCGCTAAGTCGGCTCCACAAAAATCAACCAAAACTGCCAAGGCCCAGGCTTCTGTTTCTAAGCCTGCGGCCTCGGCCCGACTCGTATAGAGTCGAGATCGCTCGGCTGGAGCCGATTCTGAATCCACAGCTGGCGCCGATGGCTATCGGTGCCGAATCTGCTTTGACCACTGTGGTGTCGGCTCGATCGGCTCCGACACCCACGCAGCAGGCATCGTGTCGGCCCGATCGGCTCCGACACCCATGTGGCACAGGCATCGGTGTCGGCCCGATCGGCTCCGACACCGTTATGGTAGCTGTATCGGCTCCGGCTGGAGCCGATACATCGACGTTCTGCCGGCTCCGGAAATCGGTGCCGACAGGATCAGTAGTATCGGCCCGATGGCCCATTCCAGGAAGAGGTCGAGGTCTCCTTCCTTGAGCCGATACTTTCGCCCGGCTTCGCCTCTTCTATCGAACGGAGCCATCGGAGCCGATCTTCAAGGTCATCCAGGTTGTCAGATCATGACCTAGAGAGAGTGGTCAGTAGATTGCTCAAGTCACAGGTACTGGCCCAAATGCTACACAGTCCGTCTCAGCAGACGACTGTTGGTCCACACCCCGTTACAGTTCCTCCTTCGACTCTACCCCAGAGTTTGGAGTTGGAGTCTTCGGCATGGTTACTGCTACGGCTGGAGGACGGATACCTCCTTCTGTCCCTTCAGCCCCTACTCTTATCTCCTCTTCCTTAGAGGGATTCGTGGTCGGGCTTCCATGGTCTCCTCCGAGGGGTGAGTGGCATCGACCCTTGTCCGAGCCCGCTCTTCCCTTGGAGCCTCGGCCTTGGTGAGCTCGGCTCCGACATCTGCCTCGGAGACTTCCTTTTCGGTGGCCCCTGGAGTTCCTAGCTCTTCAGAGCGGGTTCTCTCGGACCTGCCTGGGAGGGGAGCATTCGAGGTGATGAAGAGTGTACTGGCCACTGGTATCAGTCAGCAGTCTCTTCCCGTAGCTCCTCCCTCTATTGTACCTGTTGACATCTCTGCCACTTCTCTTGCTACAGGACCCAGAGATCCTCCGCCTCAGGTTTCCCCATTGGGAATTTCCCCCTCTTCCGAGGATTCTCCTGATGTTTCGGGAGATCCTCCTAGGAAGAGGACTTGTAAGAGGAAGCATGTAGACTCCCCTGAGTCTGTCACTTCAGATACTGACTTTGATGAGTCAGAGGGATCCCCTAGATCCCCCTCTGAGGATGTCTCCTTCTCAGACATCCTAGAACTTCTGAAACAGAGGGGAAACTGGCCCACCAACAATCCCTCTGAGGATGAGTCAGTATACCTAGAGGCGTTTGGATCTCGGCCCTCCACCTCCTGGGTGTCTCCGCCTTCGACCCCTTATGCAGGTTATTGCACGAAGGCGTGGACAGCTCCTGACTCTGTAGAGCCAGTCCCTAGGAGGCCTTCTAAATTTATCACTGCCCCTAGTGACAAACAATTCCTTACCAAGGGTGTCCCCGCTGATGCCATGGTGGTGGCTGCGGCCACCAAAAAGGAACTTGCAGATCCTTCCGTGCCCGTCCATCCTCCTAATAAGGACTCTAGGACCATGGATAGGTACGGCAAGCGGATGTTTTCCTCAGCGACCTTTGCTATGCTCGCTGAATTATCTTTGTCACTTCACCAGACTCCAGAGAGATATCCTGAAGGAGCTGGGAGAAGTAGTTCAGGATCCTACAGCTGCAGGGGCCCAAGAAAAGATTGCTTCGCAGCTAGGAACCCTCAATTCCATTGCTAACTCCTCCATGCGGCTAATATCTTATGCTGCGGATGGAGCGAGTAGAGCCGCAGGCACAGGTGTGGCTCTTAGACGCCAAGCCTGGATGCGGCTATGTGATTTTGCGGATCCCTTTAAGGCGCCCTTCACAAATTCTCCCTTTGATGGGTCAGCTTTGTTTGGCCCTCAGGTGAAGGAGACCTTGACCAGGTGTGAGCAGGACGGCAAGACTCTTTCTGCTGTTGGAGTCCGTTTTCCACCCCTTCTAGGCCTTATCCCAAAGGACAGAAGGGTGGGAAGATGTGGTTCCGTAAATCCCAAGGAGTCACGCCGGATTCACGTGGTCAGTTTACCCCTAGAGGCAGAGGGGGTAACAACAACAGACGCTCTAGAGGCAGAGGGGGTCCGAAGAACCAGGGCAACAGGGAGTCTCTTCCTGAGAAGCCTTTTCAGCATCCCTGAGGTGTTGCCCGGCTGTCCCTCCTTGGAGGCAGTCGGGAAGATTATCACTGTACCCAGAAGCCTGGCATTCCCTCACTCAAGACAGATGGGTACAGTCGATCATATCCAAGGGTTACATAATTCCTTTCGAGGAAAGTCCTTCCCTTCAAGTTCCCTTCCAGATGTACCACCCGGTCTAAGGGACATTGCAGAGTTAGAAATCGCGAAACTACTGCAAAAAAGAGCCATTCAGCCAGTTACAATAGACCATTCAGAGCCCGGAATCTACTCAAGGTTCTTTTGGTCCCCAAAAGACGGGAGACTGGAGACCAATATTGGATCTCAGCAGACTCAACAAGTCTGTCAGGAAGACAAGATTCCGAATGGTCACTCTTCAGTCAATTCTGCCCTTCTTACAGAAGGACAACTGGATGTGCTCAATAGATCTTCAGGATGCGTACTATCACATCAAAATTCACAGACGCCCAGGAGATTTCTCCGCTTCGGCTGGGGTCCAGTCATTTCCAGTTCAGAGCCCTGCCCTTTGGTCTCACTACAGCCCCCAGAGTGTTCACCAAATGCATGGCAGTGGTCACGGCTCACCTGAGACGTCAAGGATTCCAGGTGTTTCCGTATCTCGACGACTGGCTCCTGTCAGCCACCACCAGGCATCAGCTTATACAAGCCAGGGATTACACAATAGACCTTTGTTCTCATTTGGGCATCTCAGTCAACTTCGAAAAGTCATCCTTATCGCCCTGCCAGTCTATTACCTTCATAGGCGCAAACTTAAACGCTGTTCGGATGTCAGCTACCCTTACAGAACAAAGAGTTTCAGACATTCAGACTCATGTCAGGATCATTCTGGCCAGCAAGAAGGTACAGGCCAGAATGGTTCTAAAGGTATTAGGTCTCATGGCTGCGGCCATCACTCTTCTTCCCCTGGCTCGATTCTACATGCGCCTTCTTCAGTGGATGCTGTTCACACAGTGGTCATACCAGCAACTCCCAATGCGTCACCAGATTCTGGTGACACAAACATGCAAAGAACATCTTGCTTGGTGGATCACATCGCCTCAGATTCACCAAGGCAGGTGCTTTGTACCTCCGTCCCGATAGCCACTGTCACCACGGATGCCTCCCTGATCGGGTGGGGGACATTATCAGAACAGGATGTTTCATGGGACGTGGCAACCGCTCGAGTACCATCTGCACATAAATGTCCTGGAGATGAGAGCAGTGCTTTTAACGCTGCAAGCCCTCAACGACTTTCTTCCCGTAGGGACAATTGCAGTCCTCACAGACAACATGTCTGTAGTTTGGTATATCAACAAACAGGGCGGAACCAAGTCCTACCCCTTGTGTCGAGAAGCGCCAGACTATGGGAATGGGCGATCTCCTCTCATCGGTTTCTGGTAGCAACGCATATCCCTGGGAAAACCAACATTATAGCGGACAGATTGAGCAGAGCTATTCTCATGCCTCACGAGTGGTCTCTCAAGCAATCCATAGCGGAAGAGATTTTTCTGGAATGGGGTCGCCCATGTTGCGATCTTTTGCTACTCCCCAAAACAGCAAATGTCCAGACTTCTTCAGCCTCTTCCTCTATCAGGCCATCCCCCCAGAGACGCTCTGACCCAGGATTGGCCCCAGGGACTTCTTTATGCCTTCCCTCCATTTCCTCTGATCCCTCAGGTGATCCAGAAAGCTACCGCTTTGAGAGCCAAATTGATTCTCATTGCCCCTTACTGGCCTCGACAAGTTTGGTTCCCGTTCCTCCATCGTCACCTTTTGGTGCAGCCGTGGCATCTGGACCCAGTGCCAGATCTACTGATTCACCAATCCGGTCAGCTGCACCGGTCAATCCATTCTCTCAACCTCACAGCATGGTTGCTCCACTTCCTTCCTTAGCCAGGCTTCCTTTGATCTCTAACCCAGTTAGAGATATCATAGTAGCTTCACTAAAATCCTCTACCAGGAGGATTTACACAAGCAAATGGAAACGTTTCTCTTATTGGGCTAAGGCCCAAAATATTGATCCTTTTACTGCCCCTGTTCAGGCAGTTCTGGACTTCTTAGCAGAGATTTTTCATGCAGGCTCCTCTTCTTCAACAGTCAGAGTTCAGTTGGCTGCTATTTCTAATTTTCATGTCGGGATAGCAGATCATAATATTATGTCCCATAGGCTCTGCAGGGCCTTCTTGAAAGGAATTTTCCTACTAAAGCCTCCAATCAGGAATCCTCCTCCTCAGTGGGATCTAAATTTAGTGCTGACATCCTTGATTCTTCCCCTTCGAGCCAGCTGTTTCTTGTTCCCTGAAATATCTTTCTTGGAAAACTTTATTCCTAGTGGCTATTACATCTGCCAGGAGGGTGTCTGAACTTCATGCTCTTTCAGTTCGACCCCTATTTGATTTTTCACAAAGACAGAGTATCCTTGAGAACTAATCCATCCTTTTTACCTAAGGTCGCTTCAAAACAATCTGAATCAATCCATTGATCTCCCGTATTTTTCCTAACTATTCAGATAGAGCTGAACAAAAGCTACATTATCTTGATGTCCACCGTCAGCTCAGATATTATTTGGACAGAACAAAAAATTTAGAAAATCTGATCAACTTTTTGTTTCCTATGCGGATAATAAAAAGGCCTACCTGTTTCTAAAGTGACTTTGTCCAGATGGCTTTCTTCGTCATCACTGAAATTTATACGTTCAGGGGAAAACAGCTGTGCTCAAAACCTAAAGCACATTCAACTAGGAGTTTAGCTACTTCTACAGCTTTTCAAGCTAGACTGCCTTTGGACACTATTTGTGCAGCGCCACTTGGGCCACTCCTCACACTTTTGTTTCCCATTACAAATTGGACTTGGCCTCCAGGGACAGAGCCAGTTTTGGCTCTACAGTCCTCAAGAGTTTGTTCCATTGAGCCACCCAGGATAGAGGTGCTAGGACGCGGTCCCATCAAGCAAGAATGAAGGCGAGATTGACAACTTAACATTAAGAAGTTATGTACCTACCATAACGTTCCATGTTAGTTGTCTTCTCTCGCCTTCTTTCTTGCGACCCTCCCTCCTTCCCCCTGGCCTGGACAGACCTTGTATAAGAAACTATTACGCTAAAGACCATTCAAACCTGGTCCTTTTTCCATCTGTAAGTTTCTTCTTCCTTTCGGAAGTATTTTATGCTTGGTGTTATTGCCCTTTGTCAACAAACGAGATCTGGGTACTTCCTGCCTTGCATCATGGGATATGGGGCTGCCTCGAGCTGGTAAAAGGAGTTCTCGAGCTAAAGCAAGTGCCGAGTCGGAGCCGAGGGATCGGCTCCGAACCCATCAAGCAAGAAAGAAGGCGAGAGAAGACAACTAACATGGAACGTTATGGTAGGTACATAACTTCTTATTCTTTGGGCACATCAAAATGCCACTGGCCCTTTCTCAGCTCCTATTCATATGATTCTCAAGCTTTTAGCCCCTGTTCAATTCAAGAGCTTCGTCATCCACTACTAAAATTCAGTTAACTATATCCAATTTTCATATTGGATTTGAAGACTCATCACTTGCTTCTCACAAACTTTGTAAAGCTTTTTTGAGAGAGACTCTCCTGTTGAAGCCTCCATACAAAGATCCCATCCCCTCCTCGGGACCTGAACTCGGTGTTGCAAGCAATCATACAACCCCCTTTTGAACCTGCAGTACATTGCAATCTTAACTTTCTATCCTGGGAAACTATTTTCTTAGTAGCCATTACTTCCTCCAGAAGGATTTCAGAAATTCAAGCTTTGTGTTGTAAACAACCATATTTGTTTTTTCACAAAGATAGGGTTGTGCTAAGAACCAACCACTCCTTTCTACCTAAGGTGGTTTCAGAAGTCAGCATCAGTCAAACCATTAACCTACCAGTGTTTTTCCCCAAATTTGCTAATAAAAGTGAGTACTGCTTACACTTATTAGATGTTCATAGACAGTTATGTTTCATCTTCACAGAACAAAAGATATCAGAAAATCTGACCAATTTATCTCTTTCTCAAATAAAAAAAAAATAGGAAAACTGGTGGGCAAAGTGACATTCGCTAGATGGCTAACGGATTGTATTTCTTTCATCTACAACAAATTGGGGGTCCTTTCTTGAGTCCACCCATGGTCTAAGGTAGCTTTGGACTCTGTCCCACAGGTGGATGATAGAATGAAAATTGACAACATTAGATAAAGAACGTTCCATCTGTGTTGTCCATTTTCATTCTTCCTCAATTCCCCTCCCTTCAACCCCCATGCCTTTGGATTTCTAGAGGAACGGGTGACTAACAGATCATTATCCTTGGTATATAATTGTGGTTCCAGATATAGTCTCACTGAATGTCTTACAACTAGTATATCCTTCTGTCTATCAGCAAACTTAATCTGAGGTAACTGGAATAGGTGTGTTGTGGATAAGGGATAAGATTGAGAATTATTTGGTTATTACAAGCTATGATAACGGCAGAGTCTGTTCCGGAACCCCAGGTTGAGAAAGAATGAAAATGGACAACACAGATGGACATTATGGTAAGTACATAGCTTTTTTTATGGAACTATTAAATAGGGATATAGGTTAAGTGGTCCAGGTTTCATACTCATGACCCAACTCGGTTCATATTCAGACATCTTCAAAAAATTCACTGAAACAATGGGTGAGAGCCTGTCTGGTCCTTTTAAAGGCATTTAATACCATCCCACCATCAGGGATCATAGATGGATTCTCCTAGCTGAATATTAATCCCTACATAGTTCACTGGACAGCAAAGTGGTTCATAAATAGAACACAGGAAGTAAGTGTGGGTAGCTGTATCTCCCTCAAAACACCTAGCATAAGTGAAGTGCTCCATAGTTCAGTCCTTGGGCCACTTCACATTGTATTTACTTCCTGGAGGTTATAGCTAATGTTAATGAATTGTGGCTAACCTGCATTGTTGCATTCAGAATCCTAGTAATACTCAACATTGTAAAGCCAGTCCTGCTTTGATAGCACTTTTGATGGTATATTTTTAGCTTATTACCCCTTTTGTTTTTTGAGACATTAAAAGTATTTGTCTATTTTGTATGAAAAAGGTCTAGATCCAGCTCAGTTCCGTGTCCATCAATTTCAGAAGGACGATGAGACTGACGCAATGCTTGGTGGCCCTACTCAACTTACAGATGAAGAAAAGTATCGAGATTGTGAAAGGTTTACATTCTGTTGTCCAAAATGTGGAACGGAAAACATCTATGACAATGTTTTTGACGGATCGGTACGTTTTTGGTATTTGTCATAAGTGGCTTTGAATAATTTTGTAGGCTAAGAAAATTAATATTTTGTTCCTGTTTGTGTAGCTAGGTTGCCCTTGGCCACATACTGTGAAGCTGATATAAAATGTAAGCATCAAATGTGGTTTATTCCTCTAAATTCAGACATATTTACTGATTATCCATTTTAAGTCTTATCTCCGATCAGTTACAAGATTTTTAAAAAGGTTTTGCATATACAGACTTATCTGCTGCCAGGTTGCACTGGAGGACATTTTGCTTCATGACTTCTTTGGCAAGGAATGGCTCTTATCTCCAGATCTTAAGGAAAGGTTAAATTAAATACTTTCTTGTGGTCTGTGTACATATGCCAGTTATGTGATTAGAGGGATAAAAGCGTCTGGTGTGACCCAGATGACTTTTGATTGGTTAGTGGTTCAGGCAATGGAAGAGCTGGTTTAGGAAGAAAGAAATGGCAAGAAATTGATTGTTCACCTCTCCCTTGGTGGGTGGGTTGATGTACATGTCCAAGGGGCATGCATTCTCATTATCTCACATTTGGTGTTGCCTGGCATATGCATTGAGAAAAGGCAGATTTAAGCACCCCCCCCCACCCCCACACCTGCAAGGTTTGGTTGTGTGAAAGTCAATCATACTGCAGACTCATGGTTCACTGCAGTGCAGGACAAAAAAATCATAATGATTCTTCTTGGTGGAAGTCGGTCATGAGGCATAGTCTTTCCTTCTTCATTATTGTTTTTACCACCTGTTTAAGTCCATTAGTGAAATAATTGGGGGTTGTCAAAGTCATTTTAACCAAGAAATGTTTTTTGGAGTATTTTGGTGTCACTAAATCCAGCTTAGTGTAGTCCCACAGTAATTCCAGTACTTGGAGATCTGTCGTAGCATGTCTGAGTATGTTTTTCCTTACCCTTCAAGAGAGACTAGTATTTCCCTTGGATTTTTCATTATTTGAACATCTGCCTTTTTGCCTTGTCTAGGAGAACCACAAGTTCCCAGAAAACATCATCAACTTTTCTGTGATAAGAAATCTAGAATTTTGAACTGCCAACACCTCCTAATCAGCATCATGCAGTATATTGCTTCTCTTGTCGTCTTGCCTTTACCAAGGAGACTTTATGTAGACTGCCACACCCTTTTATATTGCTGAATTCCGTTCCACTTGTGACTTATTACTTAGGGAAGACTGTACAGTAGCATATTACATTGGCCTTGGATGGCAGTTGAAGGTGCCATCTTCAGCAGAAGACCCTAAATGTATTTTTACCCCCCTAGTCTTTTTTAGGTGTATAGTTATTCAGAATGCCTACTGTCTTGTCATTTGAGTTCAGTTTCTTTAGTTATGATGTTTCTTCGTAAGAAGATTTTAAGATATTTCTTGGCATATGAAAAAATAAAGGTATCTTGTGTTAGGAGCAAGTGTTTCTTGAAGAAAATAGGGTCCTGTACTGTACAATGTACAGATTAAACTAACCACATTTTTTGTTTATTCAGGGGAAGTGAATTGTAGTACTTAAATGGCTATCTCATTTCTATGAGAGGGAGGAGCATCTTGTGTGGTATGCTCTCTTTTCGCTGTGTATATTGTACTGAATGTCTCCCCCTTGATTCCACCCATATTTGTACCTTTAAATCTTTATTTCCATAGAGGTGTGTAATACTACATATTTTACTGGAGAAAACTGAGCAGGAAGAATTTAGCAGCAATAAACTCGGCAACACTGTGTTGTTGGAAAAACATAAAAATTATAACAGGGGTATCAGTGATACAGCATTTAGCTTCAGTGCCTCACAGCCCTTGGTTCTCCAGTCTGTTTTTTGGTTAGGATGCCTTCTATATAAAGTCTATATGTTTTTTAATCCATATGTTTTCTTTTTGCTACATTCTCCAGTTTCCTCCCACATTACACTTGATTGGCTGTATATGTCTGTATGTCAGAGTGTGTTTTGCATGTTTTCCAAGGTGCTAGTTTCCTATCTCGAATAAGCTTCTGTACCTTGCACTCATTGAGCAGGTAATTAGAAAATTAATGAAATTACAGCAATAAAGAATAAGAGCAGTTCAGGTGGATTTAAAAAGAAACACCCAAAAAAGATAGCATCTCAGGGACCTTTAGACAGGGCCTCAGAATCACATACCTGGGTCAGGCAAAACTAGTTGATACCATGGGACCGGAGTCCGGTAAGCAAAAGAAAAGCCCTTTCTGTGATCTTCATATGAATTCTGGTAACAAATAGCACCCAATCTGATTATCTTAGAGGCATTACCTGATACTTGGCATGAGGAGCTCCTTGAAGATGGCAGGATACAAACTGTGTAGTGTATAGAAAATCAGTAAAGTTTTTAATACAAGCATATTAGAATTAGTAAACCAGTGCATATCCCACAGTAATTCTATGGAAGTAGTGGGGTATCTTTAGCCAAAAGTCTGGCTGCAGAATTCTGCCGTACTTGCAGTCGTATCACTATTCGTAAGGTCACTGTAAAAGGCATTGCATTAGTTAAGGCATGATAACAGTAGCACTTGGGTGCAGGATTTGAGACTGGAATAAAGTGCTTGATCCACGATGTAGTTTTAAGATGAAAATGTGAAGCTTTGACAACTGATAACCTGTTCCTTGCGAAGAAGGGTAAACATGCAGTGGATGGACAGTGACTTACAACAGCATGACCTCCATCTTAGCTAGATTGAGCTTGAGTCTAGTCTTCCAGAGTGGTTAAGTTTTCCACACAGGCTTCTGAAAAGACGAGGTAGTGCTAGAGGTCCTCAGCGTAGTATTAATAACTAATATTTCTACCTTGATTTACCTCCTATTATGACTTCATGTACACTGCAAACAAAAGTGGGGTGTTGATATTGAGCTCTAGAAACTTCACAAGTCATTTTGTAGCAAGTAGAGGAATTAAAAGTGGAAACCACTGGCTGTATGTGATGAAGAATGTAACCATCCAGACTGAGTATTGTGCAAGTAAAACAAAACTGCATTTCAAGGAGCTCAGTTGGGATGCCATGGACAGCAGAGATCTCAGAAAGGGCTAAACTGGAATAAGGCTGTTTTTTCTCATCATAAGAAGGTCTAACAAGACCTGATAACAGCAGTTATTTCTGACCCTTGTTCTACAGCCAGGCAGACAGGATTCTTGAAGTCAAGGGAAGTTAAATTATGTATTCAAATAAACGTTCCTTGTAACCTTACCATTTGAAAAGAAAGTTAGAGAAATTGGCAGTTTTCCATATTGTATAATACCAGTGACAATTTTTTAAGAGAAAGTGAAGTCAAGACCTCTTTACTGTTTGAGGATGGCCAGAAACTCCCACTGTCAATTTGGGACAAAGAATACAATAAGTAACTGGAACAAAGGGACTCCATGCATGATTTAAATAACCATGCAATCCCAGGGTCCATCGTACAGTGAGTAAAAATGTAGAGGAAAAACTAATCCATGATGTAATTTCTGATGACTTAACCAAATGACCAAAAGTCAGGACATTACATATACAGTTGTTAAAGGCTTGCCTGAAAAAAATTCATCATCCCTCAAAAAAATTCAAAAGTGTTGAGACAGGCCAGGCTGCACATCCTGCTTCACTATGTGAAAGAGTTTTGCTGGACAGCTGCAGCACAATTTTCAGGCCACAAAAATGTTGACATCTTATGTGTGATCCATTTTCACTGTACTACATAATGGACATGCAAACATATTCTCTATTAGGCCAAACCTCTTTCATTTGCTTTTCAACCACATACCAGATGTGCTGCTTTTATGATGCTCAGGATCATACTATGATTCTTAAGGGCAATAAAGGCCTTTGATAGACATTCATTGGCACCACTTGACCCAGATTGCCATTTTGTTATAGGCCACAAGCAGTGAACTTCTACACTGTTTCTATTAGGTAAATAGTGCCACAAATGATAGTATGCAAATCCTTGTCAAGAACTGTATTAGCTGGCTGAATCAATGGGAATTTGAGACCTGACTTGGAATAGATAGTGGTCTGGCTAGGAAAATGGCTGCATCACAAGAATTGCTATAGCACCAAGCTGAAAGACCAAGTCTAGTGAATTTTCTTGTATATGAATTGCAACAGTAACTATCTGTATGAAACTGAAACTTTGTAAGATATATGAATTCCTTGGCAAACTCCTTTGAGTTTGACTAAGAATTAAAATCACCCAAGGTATTCCGTCTTTGGTGATCATACAGAAGATTCACAATTAAATCTCTCTTCCAAAAATTTCCAATGTAATCGGGTAGATGTTAAATCGAGAAGATTCTGCAATTCACTCCTGTAACCAGGACAAACTCAGATGTATTAACCATTCTGGCATTCGCCTTATATGTTTAAAGAAAAGATGAAAAGCAGATGGCTTCTTTACCGCCACGATTACTCCCTCTAGGACTGTAACAGGGAGGCCTGGAAGTATGGATACAGCCAAGTGGGGTCAAAAATTTTCCTCTAAGCAGGTTTTTGTGATAACTCCCACTTTAACTATATAAAACAAGTAGGAGACAGTGTCAGCTTTGTTTCAAATTGAACTCGTAAAGGGACAAAACCGCACAGGGAGAACTGCTGTCATAGCCAAGTTTTACCTTTTGATGGCATCTGGTCTCTGTAACCCCTGTAGAGCTATCCAGATCAGAGAGTATACAAACACACACCCCTCCATCCCCTATCCTGTGCTGGTTGTAGGGATGGAAGGCAACCAGAAGGATGCCAGTATGGGTGAATCTAATAGTTTTGCAGAGAAAGTGGGCTGGGGGTAAAACTAAACACAAAAACCTGCTCGCTTAAAACAATACCCCATAAAGAACTGTCAAAAATAAAAAAAGAACTCTTTGAAAAAAGACTTCAGTAATGAAAATCCATAGTGATTAAATCATCCAGACATTAACAACCTGCAAAGTCCTAGAACAGGCAACGCATAAGCTAACCGTATTTAACCCATCATATCCACAACTGCTAGCATGTATGGAGAACCACACAAAATCAGTATAAATAGCAATTTATGAAGTAACTGAAGTATTAAATAATGAGGACAGAAGAGTTAAAAATAAATAAATAAAAAACTCTATTGAAAAGTAGTGTCCAGTGGGAAAAAAACAGATTATGCAGAGGCAGGCATGATAGTTAACTTAATCAATTAACACAGTTTCATTTCCAAGCCATCCAGAGAAAAATAGGGTTCAGAGTAAGTGATGGAGCAGGCATATAGGCAAACACATCTACTTTTTGGCCAGTGTTTGATTATGGACATCTGTATTCAAAGAAGTCAAGAAGTGACAGTGTCAGCATAAAGATGAAAATGATGCTGCTTGGAAACATGGACTAGAATAGTTAAATGAAAGTGTGACAGCATCAAGCTGTAGTTAAATCTTTCAGAAAGTACTTGAAAAGGCCCAGGGGCAGCAAAGTCTATCCAAAAAGCAAAACAGCTTTAATGCCCTATAATGCTTGGATTAAGAAAATAGAAAGAATACTGATAATTGTCATATGGTATCGTATTAATCTAAGAATAGCTTACAAAAACATGTTAATGTTGAGTAATGAAGGGCTAGAATTTCTGGCTATAGAAAACCATGTTATAGTTTCTAGTTTTTAAGTGTTGTATATTGGCTTAACAGTGAATATGATGCTAACTGAAAAAAATACATTTCTAACTGTGTAATATTAATAAATCTAAAATAAGCAAGTTAAGTGAAGAAGCAATGTGCAGTATGTTTTGGCCTTTTGGCTATCATCAAATTACTTTTAGTATAAAAAATGTGTTCAACTCCAAGTATCTACAAGGTACACCAAAAACTATTGAAAACTACATAGACAGTATAAACATTAATTTAAAAAGTTGGTTATTCACTATAGTTCCCATTGGAATGAATTATAGAGTTTATTAGAAGGAGCAGATGAAAGCATATTATATTTGAGAGAAACATTCCTAGTGTGGTATAATTGTATTGAACGGTGTATATGTTAAAATAACAGAGAAAATAATATAGGCATATAAAATAAGAAAGGGAAGTGGGCTATCTGTACAAACCATAAGCACACACACGCATACATACATACACACACACACACACACACACACACACACACACACATATATATATATATATATATATATATATATATATATATATATATATGTATACACACATATACACATTAAATTAAACTGAAAGCTTTTCAGAATCTACCTTGAAAGAATTCCCAAAGTTGAGTATATGAGAACTTTTACAGGCAGTAATAATAAATCTCTATTATCCAACTGTATAAAGACTACAATATTTATATTTGGTCGCCAATTATTGGACACAAATACTTAAAAATGAAAAACAATGGAATTTACTTTAAAAAGAAAAGATATGTTAAGTGTGTACTGCAACCTCATTATTTTGGAGAATATATAGGACATTTTATACTCCATATAAAATAGCTAGAACCACACAAAATAGTTATATATGCTACAGATGTAAAGAAAACATTAACACAGGTTGGTAACATACTTTTAAGGTACAAAACTATGAAATTATTGGGAATAAAAATAAGCATTTGGTTTAACACTGTGGGCATAAAACTTTAATCTTACAAAAATATGATTTTATGTAGTATGTTAATGCCAGCAGATATAAATGCTAACAGTCATTTTGGACAATGTCAGTCATAGCAATAAAAATAAATTGGTTAAAAAATAAATTTCATGAAATTTATTTTGCTTCTACAGGATATTCTTGATTCAGAAATTAGAGTAATAAATTGGCAAAATAAAAAAAATCAAATTACATCCAAAGTAACACAGATTTTGGAAGTATATAACATTGCTCCCACATTAAATGAATGAATGATTTCATGTTTTATATAGAATAACTGTTACATTTATGAAGAACATGTACATACTGTAAATAGTTATTGGGGTGGTGGAGCCAAAATGGTTGACTGGTAACATCTGCTGTAAAAAAAACTCTACAGTGAAAATCTTTAAACTACAAGAAACTTTAAGTTCTGATGTATCTTCAACTCCAGCATCTTCATTTTACTTTACATTAAGGATTTATTTTAAAGTTGCAGAATTATACAAAATTTCCCATCAAAGTTGTTCATTGTTTTACCTTTGACTATAAAATGAGTTCTTCAAAGTTTTCTCAGTAATACTCTGCTCTGAAAAAAAGACTTCCATACTTCCATAAAGGATCTCTCATTAAAGATTGGCAATTTTCAGAATAAACTTGAATACATATAGAAAAACAGTATAACTGCTCAAGGAAATTATATAAAAACAAACTTCTAAATGCATAACCTTGAATCAGCAATAACAGACATAGATGTGAGAACAAAGTAAGAGGAAATCAGATCAGAATTCCTTCTAAAACAAAATAAAATGGTTACTATACTAGAGGATCTGGAAAGAATATGCAACATAAGAATATTTGGTCTTTCGGAAAAATCTGAAGGAGATGTGGTCTCTTTCCTTTCCTTTCTACTTGGATTCTTAAATTCCTACATTTTGGTGTTGAGAGCGCTCACATTTCACTGGGTAGGCTACCTTCACTAAATTCTCAATCACATCTTACATTTATAGTGTTAAATGACTTCATATCTTATTTAGTTAAAGAACTAGTATTAGTCTGCCTGGGCCAATACTCTACTAAGGTTTAACCAACACTTTGTTAGATTTGACAATGACTATGCAACAAAGACCCCAGAGAAAAGAAAAAAAATGTTGACTACTAATAAAACTGTTAAAGCAACATCAAAGTCCAATTATTATTTCCAGGTTGAATTTAAATATTTCTTCAGTTGGGTCAAATGTTTAACTGCCTAGGGGAGGCTACTTCATTAATCTTTATACTAAAGTAATTGCAAGGTAAGAATTTAACTAAAATGAATATATGTAATTGTAGCCAATTCTGCTCAACATATGCTCTTATTTGCCTGTCTAAACTCAAACTGTATTATACTTATTCATAATCAGTGGCAGTCACTTATTTGTTCACTTCATTCTTATCTGAAGTATCCTGTTTAATTGTTATAGTATTTCTTTATTTGTATTATTGAATATTGTTTAGAATGAGTTTGATAACAGTTTAATTTTATACATATAATTTTATACATTATTTGAATCCCTTGGTCAATACAGACTGAATGTTTTCTCATAATTGTGCTACTAGCCTATGGCAGTCAAAGGGGGAATTTCAAGTTAAATTTTGGTGCTGATTAATATGAGGGTTAAACTACGGGTAAACCGAATTTAAATTTTGAGCTTCATTTGCTTGAATTTAAACCCATTGAGGATCTGAGCTCTTCAGTAGGAGTAGAGATGTTCGTTTCACTGTTGCAGTCATTACATTTGGGTTATCTGCCTGCAGGTAGCCTTCAGCCGGCCTGAATACCAGAGTCTTGGATCCCTGTGTCGGATGCTGTTTCCTCTTCCATGACATCAGGTCGTCAGGGGTATGAAACATGCAGCTGACGTCATTACATCAGTCTTTCTTGCTGCGCGGTGCCCGAAGCAGAAGCAGTTCGCAAGTGCCGGTCGGCCGACTCCTGAAATTTTTGTTTTTGAGTTTCAGAGCCGAAGTCTTCAAAAAAGCTAAGTACCCTGTTGGGGATCCTTTTTCTTGCTCTTTAACCGATGTCAGTAAAAGTTAACAATTGTCTTACCTGTGGAAAGCAAATACCTCATAAAGATTTTCATTCGTACTGCATTCCTTGCTTAGACCCAGACCATAATGTCCCTCGCTGTCGGTTTTATGCTTTATTCAACCCCCCGAACTATTCGTCGTCAGTGTATTTTTGCAGCAAATTATTTTGCTGCTCGGTTTAACTAACCAGAAATGTCGGTAAGCCATCTGACTACCGATATTCTGAAAAAACGTAACAACAGAGACAGACTGCATAGGTCCAAAACTGCCGACAAAGCTTGCGCTAAGCTAGTCGCCAGTTCGCCAGTACTCAGTGAGGTGCTTTCGCAGCCCCTGATACCCATGACTTCATATTCGCAGGCCTCTGCTGAGACCCATTCAGAGTCCAGTATGCTGCGAGATGCTTCTTCGACTATGGAACCTGTGGATGTCTCTACCTTGGATGGGTCCAGAGCCGCTGTGCAGGCACCGGCTTCTGAGGGTGTATTCAGGCCTACAGACTTGCATTTCAAACCAATGCCATCTTCATGTGAAATTGTTCGATCTCGCCGTTTGTTCTTACACACGTGTTCGGAGCCAATCCTCGGCTCCGAGTCGGCCGCATCACAAGCTCTAAATCTAAGAGAAGCTCGAGGCACAGTCTACATCCCATGATCCTCTGCTGCTATCCCTCAGATCTAGTTTGCCGCTGCAGCAGATCGCGTCGAGGAGAGCTCGGGCCAGTAAAAACTTTTGTATTTTTTCAGTATTGTGAGATTTAGAGTAGTTGTTTACATTCATTATTCTAGTGAATAATTAATAAGTGTGTGTGTGTATTTTCCTCATAGGGGTTTCCCTTATATATATTTATACTCATAGTTGTAGTGTTTTGGTCTTTTTGGCTTAGGCCTAGTTAGTCCTGTCAGGGCTCTGACAGCAGTAATATTTACATTTATACTTTTAGTCAGAATTTTTATAACATTTACTATTTAGTCTTGTGTGCAGTGTTTTTATATATATATATATATATATATATATATATATATATATATATATATATATATATATATATAGATATATCTATAGTTTCTGGTTAGATATGGCAGAGAAAGCTAAATCTGGTTTCAAAAGATGTCAGTGTGGACAGAAAATGTCCATCACTGACGATCATGCTTCCTGCGTCTACTGTCTTGGCCCTCTCCACCTGCAGGAGGACTGTTATATTTGTCACTCTTTCAATGGAAGGGTCATGATGGAAAGGTGCAGGAAGTTAATTGAAAGGGGCTTGCTAAAGCCAGACTTTCAAGAAGCCTTGGAGAAGGCTGATCAGGCGTCTAAGTCTTCGAAGGGGTCGAAGACTTCGAAGGTATCGGAGCCCAGGTCATCGGCTCCGAGCACCTCTTCTAAGGTTCGGTCGCCGGCTCCACAGACCTCGGGGCTGAGCATCGAGTGATTATCTCTCATCGAGGCTCAGGTCTTGGAGCCGGTGTCGGAGGTGCCTTCATCCTCGATCCTTCGGTCGGTGGCATCTTCGGCCTCTTCGACCCATTCTTCCAGGCCTTTATCTGATACCGACGTGGATCGAGTGGTACAGAAGCTCATGGAGAATACGGCTCTGTCCAAGCTAATTGTCGTTCCAACAACTTCCTTTGTCACACGACATCTCGATCACGGAGTCTTGCAAGTGGGATCTTCTGACGATGGGTCGCCCGTTTGTACTACCCAGCCCTACAGCCACAATAACCACGGACGCTTCCCTGATGGCGGGGGTTTCAGGGGAGAACGGTCCAAGGAGAATGGTCCAAGATAGAGTACAATCTGCACATCAATGTCCTGGAGTTGAGAACAGTGTTCCTAGCGTTGCAACACTTTCACGGATCTCTACCTTTAGGAACAGTAGCAGTTCAGACGGACAATATGTCAGTGGTCTGGTACATAAACAAACAAGGTGGAACCAGATCTTATCCATTATGCAGAGGCGCCCTGAGAATTTGGCAATGGGCTGCGTCCACAGGTCGTTTTCTGATAGCAACGTACATCCCGGGGTCATCCAACGTCATTGCGGACAGGTTGAGCAGAGCCATCCTGTTGCCACATGAGTGGTCCCTCAACAGTCTAGTGGCGGAAAGGATTTTTCTGCAGATGGGGCCAGCCTTGCTGCGATCTTTTTGCATCCCCCTTAAATGCCAAATGCAGAAGCTACTTTGCCCTACTTCCCCCTCCGGGGGGGTGCCCCCAGGGACGCACTGGTGCACGATTGGCCCCCGGGTCTCCTTTATGCATTTCCTCCTGTCCCGTTGATACCCAAATTTCTACAGAAAGCCAGGAATCTGGAAAGGACGATCATCCTAATAGCACCATTCTGGCCTCGACGGATCTGGTTTCCCTTCCTTCAAGCCCACCAGATGGAGGAACCATGGATTCTGGACCCAGTGCCAGACCTATTGACTCACTCGTCGGGAGTTCCTCACCCATCCCTTCAGTCCCTCAAACTGACAGCTTGGCTGCTCCGCTTCCCAGTTTAGCCAGGTCAAATTTTTTTGTCTCCAGCAGTACAGCACATTCTAGTTTCTTCCCACAAAGCCTCCACCAGGAAACTATACAGGAGCAAATGGAAACGTTTTGTGTGTTGGGCATCAGGGCAAGGTATAGATCCCTTGGTGGCCCCGATACACAAAATCTTGGAATTTTTATCTACGCTTTTTCACGAAGGGTCCTCTACTTGTACGATAAGAGTACAGTTAGCGGCCATATCGAACTTTCATGTAGGTGAAGTGGGCTCTACAGTTATGTCCCACAGGCTTTGTAGAGCTTTCATGAAGGGTACCTTTCACCTCCGTCCACCCATTCGGGATCCGGGTTTTCCATGGAACTTGAATTTGATGTTATCTCAACTTCTGCTAGCACCCTTCGAACCAGCTTCATCGTGCTCACTTAAGTGTTTGTCATCGAAGACTCTCTTTCTTATTGCTGTTACTTCAGCTCGGGGAATATCAGAGCTACAGGCCTTGTCCATTAGGCCACCATACATGGTTTTCCATCCAGAGAGAGTCTCCTTGCATACAAATCCGTCATTCCTCCCGAAGGTATGTTCTGTGCTTAATATTAACCAATCTATAGAACTTCCCACATTTTTCAAAAACCATTCAAACAAGTTGGAATACATGCTGCACAAGTTGGATGTACATAGGCAGCTGAGATTTTATTTGGACAGAACAAAGGATTACAGGAAATCGGATCAGCTGTTTGTTTCATTTGCAGATAGTAAGAAGGGCATGGCAGTAACAAAATGCACATTATCCAAATGGCTTTCGGACTGCATAAATTTTGTCTATTCAGCTTCAAAACAACCACTCCCATTCAAGCCTAAGGCTCATTCTACTAGGGCCGTTTCTACTTCTCTAGCCCATGCCGCTCGCCTACCGTTGGATACTATTTGTGCAGCGGCGACGTGGGCAAAGCCTCATACGTTTGTCACCCACTACAAAGTGGACAGGACCTCCAAGGACAGGGCATCCTTTGGTTCCACTGTACTCAGGAACGTTCTTCCGTGAGTCACCAAGGGTAACAGAGCTAGGGACGCTACCCGTGTGTAAGAACAAACGGCGAGATCGAACAATTTCACATAAAGAAGTTATGTTCTTACCATAACGTTCCATGTGAATTGTTCATCTCACCTTTGTTCTTACATCCCCTCCCTCCTTCCCCCACCGCATTCTGGAAGAACAGGTACGACTAGTGTCTGGTTGGTATTTTCTAGGTTATCTACACTACCTACTCTTCAGTAGGTTGCATAGTAGCTGTACACCTATCTGTATTTAGTTCATATATTTTTCAGTTTCAAGTGTGTGATTGCGTGAGCGTTGGACGCAGTGGTTAGTAGTGCGTTCTGGGCTCTTGCAAACTAGATCTGAGGGATAGCGGAGGATCATGGGATGTAGACTGTGCCTTGAGCTTCTCTTAGATGCAGAGCTTGTGATGCGGCCGACTCGGAGCCGAGGATCGGCTCCGAACCCGTGTGTAAGAACAAAGGCTAGATGAACAATTCACATGGAACGTTATGGTAAGAACATAACTTCTTTTTCTTCAAGGCCTAAAACTCGACCCACACCTAGAAAACCGACGTCCAAACCGCATGGTCAGGCCCATATGCCTAAAAATCAAATGATAAAAATGGCTGAAGACCTCATTACTTTAATTAGGGGAAGCCAGCCTTCCCCCTCTGAGACATAGAACTGATTTTCCTTCTGATTCTTCTGATCAGGATTCTGAAATTTCTGTTTCTTCTGATTACTAGGATTTGCCCTTATCTACATATGAGGATTCTGATGCAGAGGATTCCATTCCCTCTGCTTCCCCTCCAGAAGATTTTTCTTTTGGTGAAACCATGCACTCTCTTAGAGAGCATTTCCGCTGGGAAAGCCAGGATTACTGTGACTCCAAAAAGAGGCTTAGGGAATTCTTACTCCTTCCTCAACACAGGCCTTTAGATATATCCCTCCTGTTCTGGACATTGTAGATGATGCCTTCTAGGAATCCAGCCTGGCCCCAGACACTTTACCTCCAGCTCCCAGAAAACCTGACAGGTACTACAGAGTACCTGAATCTCACAAGTTCCTCTTCAAGAATCCTACTGCGGACCCAGATACCATTTCCCAAGGACCTAAAGGAATTAAGGCTACTACTGCCAAAAACCCTACCCTCTCTGATAGAGATTCCAGGGCCTTGGACAGATTGGGGTAAGAAGGTATACACTTCTGCTACTTTGGCCATTAGGGCCTTAAACTGCCAGTTTCATATGTTAAAGTATCAGCAGCATATTATGGGACTTCTTAAACAGAAAATGATGTTGATTCCTGACTGTGCTGAACATAATTACAGGATTTAATGCATTCTGCTGAACAAGTTGGTAAACATACTTTGCAATGTGGTTTGGACTCTCTAGAAGCATCTTGCAGGGCTGCTGTCACTGGGTCTGTACTTAGAAGGCATGCTTGGCTTAAGGAGCAAAACTTGCCAGATCATGTTAAAGCTAAATTACTGGATGCTCCCTTAAACCAAGACCACCTGTTTGGCAACGAAACAGAAGAAGTCCTTAAAAAGATGGAGGAAAAAGCTAAATCTATGCAAACGGTTAAAGATTTCCTGCAAGTACAGCCTCCAGATTTAGTAGGCATTGGCCTTCTAAGAATTGGTCCTTTCCAGTCCAAACCCAGGAACAGCAGACCACCTAGGGTACAGTCTCAAGGCACACACAGGCCTAAGCAGTTGGGGGCTCCCACTTCCAAAGCTGGAAGTAGTAAGACAACCCCCTATGGAAAAATGTCACAATTACTTGACCTTAAACCTTCCAAGCCCTGCTCAACTGCTGGCTCCCTTGGGGGAAAATTGCCCTGCATGCAGAAAACTGGGAACTCATTACCCAGGACAAATGGGTTTTAAATATAGTCTTCCAGAGATACAGATTCCACTTCCACACGTTACCAACCCCAACGGTTGGCCAGACCTACCCCCAAATCAGTGGGCAGAGGCTCAACAACAGGTTCTCTCTCTTCTAAGTATCAGGGCTATTCAGCCTGTCCCAGCAGAAGAACGAGGACAAGGTTTTTACTCAAGACTCTTCCTGGTACCCAGAAAAGACAGCTCTTGGCGTCCTATCCTGGATCTCTCTATTCTAAACACCTTTTTGGTAATCCCAAAATTCAAAATGCTAACACTTTGACAGCTGCTTCCGATGCTAGGCAGAGATGCCTGGTTGGCACCCTTAGACTTAAAGGAAGCTTATCTGCACATTCCAATAAAGGAATCTTGCAGGAAATACCTACGCTTCAGAGCAGGCTCCATGCATTATCAGTTCTCTGCACTTCCCTTTGGCTTATCTACTGCACCCAGGTTTTTCACAAAGTGTCTAACTCCAGCCATTGCATTTTGCAGGCAGCGAAACATTCAAATATACCCATACCTGGACGATTGTCTAATTCAGGCAGAAAGCCAGGACATGCTATTAAAACATCTGGCATTTGTAAAGAAACTTCTAACCTCGCTGGGGTACACCTTAAACAAAAAGAAATCTCATCTAGTACCCTGCCAACAAATTGTATTCCTGGGAGCAAGCTTGAATACAACTTCCCAGATGGCTTACCTTACGCCAGAGAAACAAGTGTATTTGACAGCTTACTTCAGACTACTGGCCACAAAGACCCAGCTATCTGCAAGGAAAATCCTGCAAGCCCTGGGGTTCATGGCCTCTTGCATTCTACTAATTCCATATGCAAGACTGCATATGAGGAAACTACAGTGGTATCTAAAAAGCCTATGGTGTCAACATTCTCAGGACCTGGAGACCATGATTCCTATCATTCCTTGTATAAAGACAGAGTTCCTTTGGTGGGCAGAGGCCTGCCACCTAAAAGGGCTCCCTTTCACTCTACCCCCTGCTGCCCAAACCCTGACTACAGACGCATCAGACTATGCATGGGGGGCTCATTTGGCAGGGCGGTACATTCAGGGCAAATGGAACCCGAGTCAAATGCACCTGCATATCAACCAAAAAGAAATGTTAGCTGTACAGAATTCCCTGACGGCCTTCAAAGACCGTATTCTTCCAGGACAATTACTGGTAAAGGCAGACAACACCACAGTTATGTGGTACATAAACAAGCAGGGGGGAACCCACTCGTACCCTCTCTGCAGACTAGCCATGGCTCTGTGGAACACAGCCCTGAGCTACCAAGTGCACCTACAAGCTCAATTCCTGCCAGGCAAGCTAAATTCACTGGCAGATGACCTAAGAAGAAATCTCATGGACCCACATGAATGGAAATTGGAACCAAGGATATTCAACCTCTTGAGGAAAAAATGGGGGGACTCCAGAGGTACACCTGTTTGCCTCCCGACAGAACTACCAATTGGGCAAACTCTGCACAAGAACTCCCCACAGTCAAGCTTGGAAAGTGGATGCCCTGTCCTTTACCTGGGAAAGCGTCTTAGTTTATGCCTTTCCCCCTCTGCCTCTCCTCTCGAAGGTCCTGCTAAAGATCAAACAGGACAAACCAAGGACAATACTGATTGTACCAGACTGGCCCCGCCAGCACTGGTACCCTCTCTTGCGCAGTATGATACTGCTGGATCCATGGCACCTACCTCAGACACCTTCCCTTCTGTCCCAGCAGGAGGGCCAGATTCTGCACCTTCAGCTTCAAACCTTGAATCTTGCAGCCTGGCTAATTTCTTGAGCTCCCCAATAGCATCCCTCAGTAAGCAGGTGCTGGTGTCATTCTGGAAGCAAGGAGACCTAGTACTAGAAAATCCCTATGCTGAAAAGTGGAAAAGATACTGTTCCTGGAGCCAGACTCAGGGGATGGACACTACGGTGCCCAGCTTGCCTCATATCCTTCAGTATTTAACAGAAATGCTCCACAAGGGCCTATCCTTCTCGTCTATCAAAATTCATGCCTCTGCCATTTCAGCACATTATAATACTGAACCACCCCTCTTCTCTTACCCACTTTTAAAGCAATTCCTCAGAGGGGCAAAAAATGTAAGACCCCCCAGGCGAGCCCCTACTCCAGCCTGGGATCTTAATTTTGTATTGGAAAAGCTCACTCTCCCTCCTTTTGAACCAGCTGCAACTGCAGAGTTGAAATTCCTTTATTGGAAAACAGCCTTCCTTCTAGCCATCACTTCAGCTAGAAGAGTGTCTGAATTACAGGCCCTTATGGCAGTGGAGCCCTTCATTATCTTCCATGCAGACAGGGTTTCCCTCAGGACCAATCCTTCCTTTATGCCCAAGGTGGTGTCTAGTGTGGCCCTTAATCAGTCCATTCATTTGCCTACTTTTTTCCCGAATCCACAAAACAAAGGAGAGAGAATACTGCACTCTTTGGACGTGCACAGATTTACTTGGACAGGACTAAGCCTCTCAGAAAATCTGAACAGCTGCTAGTTGGCCTTGCTGCAGGGGTAGAAGGGAAGGCCATTTCAAAGCAAACCATCTCAAAATGGATAGCCCATTGCATTCATTTCTGTAAGCACCATGGAAAACCTACCCCACAGGGAATTAGATCACATTCCACCAGGGCTGCATCTACCTTTACAGCCTTTCTCAGAGGAGTCCCTACCAGGGACATCTTAGAAGCTACTACCTGGAGCTCTGTACATACCTTCACCAAGCATTACCACATGCCTATTTTTTCTAAATCCAGAACTGGTTTTGCCACTGCAATTTTGCAGTTTTTAATAGTTGGCCCTAATGCTCTCTAACTTCCTCCTCCCTTCCTTAGCTTTGGGAATCAACCCAAATGTAATGACTGCAACAGTGAAACACGTAGAACATAGTACAGCTGTGTACACTTACCATAAATGTAGATGTTTGAGTGTATTCACTGTTGCAGTCCTGGTTACCCTTCCTCCAGCCCACTGACTTCTCTTGGTTCTACCTTTCCTTTTTGTTTAGTGTATATGAGCTTTGTGGTGTATTTGCTTTTTGTTAGGGGTGTAACATAACATATAATTGCTTCCCGTTATGGGGGTACCTGATATCTGGGTCAAGAAAAACTGATATGACATCGGCTACATGTTTTATACCCCTGATGACCTGACGTCATGGAACAGGAGACAGCATCCGACGCAGGGATCCAAGACTCTGGTATTCAGGCCGGCTGAGGGCTACCTGCAGGCAGATAACCCAAATGTAATGACTGCAACAGTGAATACACTTGAACATCTACATTTATGGTAAGTGCACAACTGTACTTTCTGCAGGCACTGATGCCCTTTTTGGTAGGGGGTAATTTCTCCCTTCAAGTTGGTGTTACTGTGAAACTGGCATCTACAAGTCCAGAGGGAGATCAGGATACTTTCCCCACTGCAAAAAACTTTGAGCTTTTCAGGAAATCCACTTCAGGGATTCCAGTCCTTGATGGGATGAACTGTGTCCACTCATATTGAAGTTAAGATTAGTTCGAAGTAATATATGCATTTCTCTCATACATTATTCTGTTGAAAAAAAAAAACACTTGAAACAGTGAAACTTTTAACTTGCTATCACTTAGTTCTCTTAATCCCACCTGATGTAGAAGCAGCATTCAGTCCTTATCTCATATGACATGTCTCACTTATATGCTGAACTACACTTCGGTAATAACAGATAAGGCTTTCTGTAAGAAACTGCAATTAATATTTATAAAATGCAAGCTGATAAACTCAGTGTTGTAATCCACTTAGCTAGAACTTTAGTGACTTTATGTATTTTCTGCTTCCCATTCTTTACCTTGTCATCTTTCAAGTGGCATGACAAATTTAAGGCAGTGTTGGTCATTTGAAAAAAAAATGCAAATTAGCAAGAACGATTTATTTTAATCTTCTAAACCCAGAGGAAGGTTGTTTTGCTCAAGCATTAGATAGCTAAAAGGGCAATCTTCATTACTACCTCTAACTGCACCAGATTTCCATGGTAGGGCTTCTAGGCCCTTAAGGGATAGATGAAAGCAGTACAGTGTTTGTTTGCACACCTCATGAAAGGAGGTGCTATAGAGGATCAGTGTCATTATCACTCAAAGTACCTGTACCACAGCACTCATGTCCATAGCTACCCTTTAGCCATTAAAAGGATTCTATGGTTCTTTACTTAGTTAACTATTATCACCAGGTTCATGCAGTAAAAAGAGTTGAATTGAAGGTCTTGGTCTCTCTATGGATGCCCTATTTACTTTACTAGGTGACACTGACCTTTTGGAATTATGTTAATTTGCATTTTGCTTGTAATGGCTGTACTACAAAAATAGATTATTCCGTAAATGTGCTTTCCTGTAAGTATAGACTGGTGTCTAACAAGAAAGTTGCAGTAATCCATAGAAACTGTGCATAGTATGTAGGACTGTATGTACACACACACACACACACACACACACACACACACATATATATATATATATATATATATATATATATATATATATATATATATATATACACGTACACACGAACATATACATATATATTCAAATCTGAATAATGTATAAAAGGTGTTTTAATATACATGAAATAACTACAGTCGGTTACAGATAAGAAATAATTTTGTTTTGGTTGTTAAGTGCATGAAGGTTTTCCAGTTCGTTTCAAAGGCATAAAATAAAGATGTTTTTTTTTTTTTGCTTTTTTTAAGAAGGGAGCCACCTGTACAGATTTATGACACCTTGTTCCTAATTGCTTCTGTTTGGGGTTACTCATTTTGGAAGAATTCAGTGCTGTTTTTCCTTTGAGATTCTTTATGTAAATGATTTATCAATGTAAGAGTGGTAATTAGAAATGAATAATATGTTGAAAAGTTGGCTTAGCAAAATGAAGCAAATTAGGATGTGAGAAAGAAGAGAATAGAGTCTGGGGAAGAAAATGGAAATCAGGAATAAGGGAGAATTTTGAACTGGGTAAGCAAAAATGGGAAGTTGTGAAGAACTATAAAGAGGAAAAGAAAATTAGAAGTAAAGAATAAGAAGTGAAAGGGAAATCAAGATGACTGAGTGAAATAGGAATGATAAGATGGGAAGCGATGAAAAGGAAAAAGAACAGCAGGGTAAATAGGAAAGAGAAGAGGGAAGAAGAGTACTATTCATGTTGTGCACTTGACTATTGTATCAATTTCTTTGTAAAACGGATGCTACTCTTCAAAGGTCTTAATGTTTACATTTTCTGGTTCTAGCATTTTATAGATTTTATCAATTCTAATTTTCAGAGGATCATAGGAGGTTACTAGGCTATTGGCCCCGAGGCCCTTATAAGCCTAGCCAAGAGTTTAGCCCATGTTTAGACAAATCATCACCCAATTCCCCTGTGCAGCAGGGACATGGGTAAAATCCCAGGGGTATATTTTCTGTTTCCCATCCAGTTATCCAGGTTGTGCTTAAAAAGGGGTAAAGAGGTATTCTGCTTTATGTGGAGAGGGAATCTGTTCCATAGATGAGGGAGTCTCTGGGACACAAATCTGTCCTGCCAACAAGTCCTGTTGATGTCACAGACCAGGTTGAGGCCATGCATACGTGTAACTTGAGTGGAGCTTGACTTGCGGATATGCAGCAGTACCATCAGGGTGGGGTCCATGATTGCCTTGTGTGCCAGATAGAGGTCACCTCTGAGGAGTCTGTATGAAACTGAGTAGAGGGATAGGGCTTTTAGCCTATCTGTGTGTGTGGTTGATGTTTGAGGCCCTGGATTCTCCTGGTGAGGAACCTCTGTGGTCTCTCCAGCTGCTGCATGTGCTTTGCCGAGGTATACTGCATGTGAGTATTACATGCTCATATATACTTCAGCAAAACTGCTCACTTGGTTAATATATTCTGTATTCCTTACTCCATATAAAACTGATTTAGAGAGCTTGATGCAACTTTACATATCTGATTTGAGAACTCTTTACATAAAATGTATACATTGGTTATTTTTAAATCTAATTGCAGAGCTGTTTGTCTTTGGCTAATTTCATTAAACTTGTAAAGGTATGAAGAGTGGTAGAGAGTAGTTTAACTGGGCATGCACAGTTAAACTAGGAATCTTTAGATGTTCATTGTGTTTCACTGTTGCAGTCATTACACTTGGGTTATCCTGCTGGCAGGCGACCCGCAGTCGGCCCGAGTTCCAAAGTCTTGGTCCGGCGTCGGTTGCTGTCACCTCTTCCCTGATGTCAGTGCGCCAGGGGTATAAAAGTTGCAACCAACGCCATTTTCTCCAGTCTTTCTTGCCGATCGGTGCCCGAAGCAAAAGCAGTTCGCAAGTGCCAGTCGGCCGACTCCTTGAGATTTTCAAAATTGAACTTTTTCTTGCTCCAGACCGATGTCAGTAAAAGTTAATAATTGTATTTCTTGTGGGAAGCAAATACCTCATAAGGACTTTCACTCTTATTGCATTCCTTGCCTAGGCCCTGATCACGACGTTACTAGTTGTCGGTTTTGTGCTAGATTCAATAAACGCACTATTAAATGTCGGTTTGAATTTGCTTTACATTACTTTGGACGAAGATTTAACTATATAATGCTGTCAGATCAACCGACGACCGGAATGTATAAAAAACGCAAAGACAAAGAAAGAGACAGGCATCGAGGTCCAAACCGATGACAAAGCCTTTTCTAGGCCAGTCGCCGGTTCTCAGTGAGGCGCTTTCGCAGCCCCTGACACCCGCTACCTCAGAGCCACAGGCCGTAACCGACAGCCACGTGGAGGCCCCAAGGCCTGTGGAAACTCAAGGTATTGGGCCTACGGAAACTATGCCCTCAGATGTGTCCGGAGCTGCTGAGCAGGCACCGGCTTCTGAGGGCGTCTTCATACCTTCACAGCTTACAATTAAGGCTACTACAGCAGCAAAGGCAAAGTCAAAGACAAGGAAATAAGTGCAACATTCTCCAGAACAGTCATCCATGCCAAAGAAACAGATGCTTAAAATGGCCGAAGACCTTATTACTTTAATCCGTGGCTCCCATCCCCCTCTTGACAAAAGGCCTAGGCAAGATACTGATTATGATTCCTCTGATCAGGTTTCCATTTCCTCTGATTCTTCTTCTGATCAGGGCTATTCTCTCCCTCCTTATGTGGACTCTGATGCTGAAGAGTCCATTCCTTCAGCCTCACCACCTGAGGATTATTCTTTTGGGGAAACCCTGCACACCATGAGGGAGCATTTCCACTGGGAGAGCCAGGATTACTCAGAGTCCAAGAAAAGGCTCAGAGATGTCCTTTTATTGCTTCAGGCCCCTGGCTATCCCCCCTGTGCTTGATATTGTAGATGATTTCTGAATCCAGTCTGTTTCCAGATTCTTTACCCCCTGCACCAGTAAAGCCAGACAGGTACTACAGGGTCCCTGACTCTCATAAATTTCTTTACAAAAACCCAGCTGCAGACCCAGAAACAATTTCTCAGGGTCCTAAAGGGGTTAAAGCTTCCACTGCCAAAAATCCTGTCCCCTCAGATAGGGATTCCAGAGCTCTGGACAGATGGGGAAAAAAGTTTACACTTCTGCTACTTTAGCTGTAAGAGCTTTAAACTGTCAGTTTCACATACTTAAATATCAACAGTATTTCATGTCATTGTTGAAGCAGAAAATGGTTGCAAATACAGAAAATCCTGACAGTAAAGAAATGCAGGAATTATTGCATGCAGTTGAACAAGTGGGAAAGTATACTCTGCAATGTGGTTTTGATTCATTAGAGGCTTCTTGGAGAGCCGCAGTTACAGGCTCAGTTACTCGAAGACACACTTGGTTGAAAGAACAAAGTTTACCTGATCATGTTAAGGTAAAATTGTTGGATGCTCCACTACAGCATGATACTTTGTTTGGTGTTAAGGCAGAAGAGGTGTTAAAGAAAATGGAGGATAAAGCAAAGTCAATGCAAACAGTGAAAGATTTCTTACAGGTTCAACCACCTAGATTTAGCAGAAACTGGCCTTCAAAAAATTGGTCCTTTCCAGTGTCAGACAGGCCACAAAGAGGCAGATACAGACGCCCAAGAGGCAGATCTCAGCCCCAAGGCTCTTACAGACCTAAATAATGGGGTGCTTCAGCCCCCAAAGGAGGGGAAGACAAATCACAACCTTATAGGAAACAGACACAATGACTTCCCTCTGCAAATGCCAAGCTCTTACCAGTTGACAGCACCCCTAGGGGGAAAGCTAGCACTTTTCTCAAACAATTGGCACATGATCACCCAAGACCAATGAGTGCTGAATATAGTCTCTCAGGGGTACAGGTTCCACTTCCACACGCTTCCAAAACTAAAAGGTATGCCAAACCTGCCACAAAACCAATGGGCAGAGGCACAAAAACAGATTGCTGCTCTTATGGATATGGGAGCAATTCAAAAAGTTCCACAAGAAGAACAGGGACAAGGATTTTACTCAAGACTTTTCTTAGTACCCAGAAAAGACAAAGCCTGGAGACCAATACTGGACCTGTCAATCTTAAATACCTTCCTGGATGTTCCAAAATTCAAAATGTTAACACTACAACAACTTCTGCCCATGCTGGGCAGTGAGGCTTGGCTTAGTTACTTTGGATCTCAAGGAGGCATACCTGCACGTCCCAATCAGACAATCATGCAGAAGATACCTCAGATTTATAGCAGGCTTAATGCATTACCAATTCTCTGCACTGCCCTTTGCCTTATCTACTGCACCCAGGGTCTTCACAAAATGCCTGGCTCCAGTAATTGCATTTTGCAGCCAAAAAGGAATTCAAATATATCCCTACTTGGACGAATGCCTTATTCAAGCAGAGAGCAAGGACAGTCTTCTAAAGCACCTGGCATTTGTAAAAAGGTTACTAATTTGCCTAGGGTACACAGTAAACGAAAATAAATCAAAACTAGTGCCATCTCAAGAGATAATATTCCTGGGTGCAAGCTTAAATACAACTGCCCAGATGGCTGATCTCACACCAGACAAACAAAGGCAACTGACTCATTACTTTCAAATGATGGCAAAAAAGACCCAGCTCCCTGCAAGAAAAATTCTGCAGGCCCTGGGTTTCATGGCATCCTGCATTCTACTAATTCCATATGCAAAGCTGCTTATGAGAAAACTACAATGGTATCTAAAAAGTGTTTGGACTCAGCATTGTCACAGCCTAGAGACAATCATAACTTTGATCCCCTGCCTACAACAGGAGTTTCGATGGTGGTCCCAGGCCTTTCACTACAACAAGGGACAGCCTTTCACCTTACTTACAGCCAGGCAAACATTAAAACGGATGCATCGGATTATGCCTGGGGAGCACATATGGCAGGAAAATGTATTCAGGGCACGTGGCCCAGGGAACAAATGCATCTTCACATCAATCAAAAAGAGCTGCTGGCTGTGCAAAATGCCCTGACAGCCTTCAAGGACCTAATACATCCAGGACAATTATTAATAAAGACGGACAATACCACAGTTGTGGTACATAAACAAGCAAGGGGACACGCATTCCTACTTCCTGTGCAGACAAGCCATGACTTTGTGGAACACAGCACTGACCTACCGGGTACATCTGCAAGCACAATTCCTGCCAGGAATAAAAAATACACTGGCAGACGAACTAAGCAGAAATCTCATGGATCCTCACGAATGGAAGCTAAACCCACAAGTGTTCAACATGATAACAAGGGAGTGGGGACGCCCAGACATAGATCTTTTTGCCTCCCCTCACAAGAACTTATCACTCTCAAGCTCTATCATTCAGCTGGAAAAACCTGACAGTCTATGCCTTCCCTCCGATGCCTCTTCTCACCAAGGTACTTCTAAAAGTCAGACAAGAAAGGCCCAAAATGATCCTGATTGCACCAGACTGGCCACGCCAGCACAGGTATCCAATCCTAAAAACTCTGTCCCAAGGCCCACCTTGGCCTCTACCTCAAATCCCTCATCTTCTGACACAGCAAAACTATCCGATTCTGCACAGTCAACTCAGAACCTTACCCCTGTCAGCATGGCGAATATTGTAGCCACTCAGACTGCACCTCTCTCTAAAGCTGTTATGGATGTAATTTTGGAAGCCAGGAGGCCAGCACTAGGAAATCTTATGCAGAAAAATGGAAAAGATTCTGTGCTTGGAACCAGGCACAAGGACTAGACCCACTGGTCCCTAATAGACTGAGATGCTGGACAAAGGCCTATCTTTTTCATCTATTAAAATCCATGCCTCTGCCATTTCAGCTCATTACAGTGCGGATCCTCCTATTTTTTCACATCCTCTACTACGACAGTACCTCAGAGGGGCAAAGAATATAAGACCCCCTAGAAGAGCACCAGTACCAACTTGGGACCTCAATTTTGTTTTAGAAAAACTAACACTGCCTCCATTTGAACCAGCCAGCACAGCTGATCTTAAATTCCTGTCATGGAAAACTGCTCTGCTCCTAGCAATAACTTCAGCAAGAAGAGTCTCAGAGTTACAGGCATTGATGGCTGTAGAACCTTTCCTCATTTTTCATCAAGACAGGGTTTCTCTTGGAACAAAGCCAACATTCATGCCAAAAGTGGTCTGCAATGTGGCCTTAAACCAAACAATTCATTTGCCTACTTTCTACCCTAATCCCCAGAATAAAGGGGAAAAACTTCTGCATGCTTTGGATATACACAGGCAGCTACAATTTTACGTGGACAAAACAAAAGCTTTCAGAAAAACTGAGCAACTGTTTGTAGCATATGCTGCAGGATCACAAGGAAAACGTATTACAAAGCAGACAATCTCCAAATGGATAGAACACTGCATCCACTTCTGTTATGCACAACATGGCAAATCTGTGCCTAAGGGCATTAGACCTCATTCTACCAGAGCAGCAGCCACTTCAGCAGCTTTCCTCAGAGGGGTACCAACCAAAGACATTTTAGACGCTACAACCTGGAGCTCAGTGCGCACTTTTACCAAGCACTACCACCTACCTCTCTACTCCAAATCCAGAGCAGGCTTTGCCGCCGCAGTTCTGCAGGGCTTGTTAGCCTCGCCAAATCCAATCTAGACCCAGCCACCCGACCTCAGCTTTGGGATTCTACCCAAGTGTAATGACTGCAACAGTGAAACACGATGAACATAGTACCGTTGTGTACCTACCATAAATGTATATGTTCGAGTGTATTCACTGTTGCAGTCCTGGTTACCCACCCATCATCCCCCTCTTTGCTGGGACTATTCTTTGCTTCTCAACTCTTTACAACCTATGTGGTGTATTTGCTTGTAGATGAAAGAAATGTTTATAGTAATATATGCATGGTTGTTAGGTAGGCTGAAAAGATATAAGTATGCCAATCTGGGGGCACCTGACATCTGGGGCAAGAAAAACTGAAGAAAATGGCGTCGGTTGCAACTTTTATACCCCATGGCGCACTGACGTCAGGGAAGAGGCGACAGCAACCAACGCCGGACCAAGACTTTGGAACTCAGGCCGACTGCGGGTCGCCTGCCAGCAGGATAAACCCAAGTGTAATGACTGCAATAGTGAATACACTCGAACAATGACATTTATGGTAGGTACACAACTGTACTATTCCATATATAAAAACTTTAGTAATCATTCTATTCTTTTATTCTTGTGCTGTTTTTCACTAGTTTTATTGAAAATTGATTCAGCTTGGAACTTGTACTCATCTTTGTCCACTTCTGATAATCTATTTCATAGTATTAATCAATATCACCACTTAATGTTCCACTTAAATCTTTGAACTTTAACAGTTTAAACAGCAAGGAAATAGAATACTTTATCAAGCCCCATATTTTTTTAAATACAAGAAATGCACTTCATACTTTCAGAGAAAGAGAAATTCAGTCCTTCTCAATGTGAGGCATTGGCTTAAGTTTCATTTAAGACCAAAAGAGGAGGAGTAATGATATTATGGAAGAAAAATTGAATAATCCCTATGATCTTGTGTAGGTTTGGAGACAAAGATGGCTTGTTGTCTATGATCATGCTACACTGTAATGAATAAAATTATTAGGATAAAGAGAACAGGAATGGTTTAAGGGTAATAAAATCAAAACTTGACTCAAACCACCACATGTTCTTGAGAGCCACTAATTTGCTGTAAGGTATCTGACTTGATATAGGAAACCAGATAGTTTGAAATGTCTTTATCTGCAGACTACGTTTAATATATATTAATATATATTATATCAGATTATTTTGAGAAAATGTAATCCTGAAATCTGTTTAAAATGCAGTTTTTAGTTTTTGATAACTATTCTGGTATCCGTCCATTTGATCTCTTAGGATAAAAGTATTCTTTTTATCAACATGGTGCTACTTTATTATAATTGCTTAGCTCTGCATTTCTTAATGTGTGCATCTGACCATGTTTCATTGCTTTTTGGAAAGAGTTGTGCAACATTCATATGTAGTTTACTTAATCTAGCTTCATTGTTTTCCCTCTTCTGGTGTAAAAGTTGGATACATCAATTATCCAAATGAATCCTGATGCAGCCATCTCAGTGTTTTAACCATCACTCTGTTCCCATAACACTTACTGACAATACAGATCAGTTTCCATAACCTTTTCTTACAGTCTTTTGTATTTTTATTAGTGTATGTTTGTATTCCTTTACTTGGACTGTAGTGCCTTGTGGCCACTCTCAAAAAGACTCAGCAAGTAATTGGCCATGTCCATTATATTACCCTATGTTAGCATAGTGCTGACAACTCCATTTGAACCCCTTAACTTCTTCTTCCCTCATTGCCTAATCTTTCCCTTCCTATTGACCTTCTTTTTTCCAGTACTATATTCACAGGTCTCCAGGTCTATTAAATTTTTGCTTCATTTATCAGTGTACAGCTCAGTCGTGGGCAACATTTTAAGTGATATTTTATTTATTTATTTGACATTTGTTGACCGGAAATGTCTGAGCTTGAGCCCTTTTTCAGCAGAGGCCTGGGGAGAAAAGCTCCACAAAGTATTACACCATAATGTTTACAAAACAGTACAGTATACATGAGGTAATATAAACATGCATTATAATGCTTGGATTCCCACTTGTAGCATGAGAGCTTAAACGGTATTATTTACAAAAAAGGCAATAAAACAATATGTTAAAGTCATTCATATATCACCAGTACGGAAGGAATTCCCCATTTAGAGGGGAAGTAATGACAATTAACTCAGAGTTTAAGATAAGAGTGGAGAAAGTACTGTATATCAAATCTTAGTTCTTACAGGCAACAGCATGTACATCAGTAATCTGAAGCACAGGGGAAGTTGATAGAGAGAGCAGGTGACAGAAAAAGGTTGTGTCGAGAAAAAAAGGGGTGTGGCTATGGGTAAAAGAAGAAAATTATAGATTTTTTTAAATTTATAAATAAGAGAGGAGAGTAGCAGTAGTTAGAATCAAGTGAAATCTGAGAAAGAGGAATAAGCTAAGTGGGAAAAAGAAGGGGGGGAGATAAGTGAGTAGTGGAGAAATTTAGTGAAAAAGGTATTAGGAGTTAGAGTTCTGTGGCTAGAATTAAGTATGAATTGAGAAGGGGCTGTATACAATGGGGGTCAGGTGATTAAGTTCACAGTGGTTGTGTATAGGAGCAAGTCCAGGCATTAGTAAAGCAGCCTTTTAAGGCGATTTTAAATGCATGGGGCTGTGTGATAGATTTGATTGTTAATGGTAGCTTATTCCAGTGGATAGAGAGAAGATAGTTGTAGAGAACCACTTCATGCAAACCATATCTGTGCAGTCAGGCTTCACCTACTTTACTTGCTTTTCAAGTCTGTATTGTACCCATGCTTTGACCGTAATGTTAACTTATCCACCTGTTAGAATGACCAGCAGGGAGTAAGGAAACCTGTTATCTTTAATAGTAACATGTTTCTTAAATATATCCAGTGCCTTTCTTTTTCAGTCAATATGGTACGACTGATAGGCTCATCTCACTGCACACATTGATAAATTTTCTATGTAATCAGTCTTTATACATTTATGTGCCCACCAGAACTAAGCAATTCCCGTTGTACAGTCTTGTTAAAATAGTAATAAATAAGATATCCTGTTATCAGGATACAGGTATTCCATAATTGTTACACCCATATTTACTTACTGCGTTACTTTACTGGAATGGTCCAACTAGGCATTACCCTTTTCAACAGAGGAATGGTAAAAAAAAAGCTTAACATTCTACAGTTATTAGTAAAAAGCAGTAGTAAGAAAGATGTAAAATAAAATAATCATGAAAGAGATGCAGTGTTCATTTCTGCAAGGATGTATAGCAAAAATGCTCGAGTATGTGAATACAGCTACCATGTATAGAAGCAGATCACTAGTCTTGACTGTATATATAGAAATTGTTTGTAATCATTTTGTAACAAAGCAGGTAAGAATATACAACTGTTACATATATGTTCATAATAAATTACAACAGAGTAAAACTAATTCATTAGCAGCCATTGGAAAACTTCCTCATATTGCTCATCACTTTACCACTTCATGCAGCTTTCATCATTCTCATTTCATCAAAGTAGAAGCAATTTACTCTTCTCCTTAATGCTTAACATTAGCAAAATGTTTTCTAATTTATCATTCCATATACTTTACCCAACTTTTGTTTTAATGTTTTCCTTTGTCCTGACATTCCTTGTTGTTAAACCTTACCTTTTCACAGAGAGTAAACAAGTTTAGTAAAATAATAAAACAAATGCAGTAAACTGAAGCAATAAGCAAAATTATTAGCATGGTCCTAAATAATAGCTTTCTCAAAGTGAGCAGCATTTCTTCAGTAAAGATTTATGCCCCAAATCTTGATTCATAGTTATTTATCTCCTTCATTCATATGACTTAAATTTGCCACATAATTAAAGTTTCCTTGAATTGTTGTTAAAACATATTGTTGACTTTTCATACATTTTATTACATTTGCGTACTGTTACATTACATTTGCAAACCTTTTATTCCATTCCCATCCCTGATCTTTGGCACTTACTACCTCCACCACTAAGACTCAACAACATGCCCACTTTCAAATATAAAATGAAAGACCATCTCAAGGACTCCTGGCTGTGCTCTTGCTTCACATTAAGGTAACTCTAACACACACAATCCTCTTCCTTACAACCACTTTCCCACCCCCCCACCCCCAAAAAAATAAGTAAACATTTGGGCCTTTGTAATAAAGAGTCAGTAGTAAATGAAATGTATACTCTTAAGTCTGTTGTAACAACTGCTGTATAACACGTCTTGATATTAATGTCAATAACTAACTTTGTTATGCCTGTAACTACTGTTCCCCCAAAAGGGTACATTATCCTAATGTAACACAAACAACTTGTCTAATTCACACTTCAATGCATTATCTATACAGTAGAGTCTTGATTACCCAAACTAATTGGGACCAAAGTTAGTTTGGATAATCAATACATTGAACCAGATAATCTCTAAAATCTTGTTTTTTTCTGCATGCAGAGAATATACTTTTCAACCATTCAATGATTCCAGCGGACAATAAATAAAAATTTTCACACACAAGCTGGCTACAAACTCAAAAAACACGCACAAAACGAATAATGTTTACATATTCAGACTTTATGATTTTTCCTACCTGAAAACTTTGGAAGGATCTGTTCGGATAATCGACATTTCAGATAATCAACATTCAGATAATCAACTCTGTACTCTGTTTAGCCATGATTATTGCGTGTTTACAGCTGTTCCACTATAAATGAGTCTATATAATGTATTTATCTATTCTTTTGTTGACCAGGTTAGTTCCACTAGGCTAAGTGGTATTTATACTACTAGGGTAAATTTTGCCAGGGCATCAGGGAACTTCCTCTACTCTTTGGAGCAGCTAGATGGTACCCAAGGGTTTGTATAGCAGCAAGGAAGAAGTCTTGGGGGAAGTAGCAGCATGGAAGAGAGAAAAGCTATGGAGAAAAATTTGTTCGATATAGACCTTCAGAATGTAATGCTGCGGTGGTACGGCAGTAGCGTTGTTCTGTCACAGCAAGAGTTTCTCCCGTTCGATTCTCGGCTTGGCTTGGGAGTGCCTTCTGTGTGGAGTCTGCATGTCCTCCCCGCAGTTGGGTAGCGTTCGAAAGACATGTGTGTGTAAATGGGCGTGCCTTCGTTGAACGGCGTCGAGCTGGCACCTCGGCGTCTCATAAAAATCTACTGCCAATCATTAGCGGACCGGAGTTCTGCTGTGGCGACCCCTTACCAGGAAAAAGCCGAAAGACAAACAACAACATAGACCTTCAGAATGTAAACAAAGATCCCTGTGTTGTGGATGGTACAAATGAGCAACATTTAGCTCTTTCCTTAGAGAAAGAAGCGAGTCTTTGGAAGTGATGCAGATAACAGAACTGACATCAGGAGGTCTTGCAGATCTGTTAAAATTGTTCCAGCAGGATGATCCAAGTGGCATTTCTGCTGTTTCATGGGGTGAAATGGCTGATAACTTCTTTGGAAGTCCGGAGGATGTGCAAAAGGATCCAGGTGAAGTGGCAGCAGAGAATGCAGTAATAGAAATTTGTTCAGCAGTGACAGAAGGTAAGAGGAAAGCAGCAACAAACTGAGAAGGTGTCTGGTTTTGTGTCAGCAGACAATGCAGTAATTTAAAACATGCAGCAGTGACAACAGACTATAAAGGACAATACCAATAAACTAAGTAAAATTGTTTTTAAAAAGAAGAGCAAACCAACTGCAAGAGTAATGACAAAAAATGACACTGTAATAAACATATATTACGCTTGGAGAGATTTGGTAACTGATTTGGGTGTTAAAGCTCAAGAAATTTGGTCTTTTATACATATTGGGACAGACTTTTTGTGACTTAACATTGTAAACTGATGAACTGCTGATAAAATTTCTAGAACTGTGAAACAAAAAGGACGTTTATCCATGTTATAATTGTGTATTTTCTGGTAGAAACTTCAATGTTTAAAAAAATGTTAGCTTGCAGTTTATAACTGATGAATTGGAAGAAGACTATGGTGAAACAAATGCATACAGTGTATTTGTGAAACTGTCAATAATATTGTGAAAGCTGGACATGAGAGAAATTTATAGAATGGAGGGTAGAGGTTGGAAATTGTTTTGAAATGTGAAAACAGCATGGTAGAACAATTGCCAAATGATGTTTTTGTAGCTGGTAATATAATGACATTAAGATATGCTGGCCAGCCTAAATCATGTTTCTTTTCTGGGACTTTTCTCTTTTAATTAATGATTGTGATGAGGGCAATGTAACCAGTGTGAGGAGAGAAGACATAATGCAAGAAGGTGTGAGCCTGAATGCAGGTTGTTTAAAAAAACAAAAAGACACTTTTGCATGGGTTTTCGAGAGCAAACAGTAAATAATGAAAAAAGGGGAGAGAAGAAAACCTACATTAGGAAATACAAGAGGCTGGGTGAGAGGGAGTTAGGTGAAGAAGCTGTAGAAGAAGAAAAATATGGAAGGACAATTTTGGCGTGTGCGTATGCAGGAATAGAGTTCAGGAGAAGGGATTGATACTTATAATTTTTTGAGGTACTAGCCAGTGGAAAGTTGAATTCTGAAGATCAAGGATTATTTGTACATAAACCCAGGAAAAATATTTAATGGAGGAAAAAGTAAAAATAAGAAAATAAAAGTTAAAAAAATCCCCTAAACTTAAAAAGGAAAAGTAATAGTGTTAGAGTACTTTCAGTAAAGATGAACAGTATTATTAGCACTTTAAGAAGGATAGGGATACTTGAATTATGTGGTAAATGTGATGTGGATGTTCTGTTAGAGGACGTAAGATTCTTGACAAGTGAAGAAAGACTGCAAACAAATTGTGGGGTAGAAATATAATATGGAACTTAGGAAGTGAATGTTTACTGGAGTGGCTGTCTTGTATAACAAAAAAAGTGAAAATACTAGATGTAATGTTGGAAAGGATGGGATGGTTAACTTGTAGATGTGAGGTGGATAGAACATGTTTTTAGAATTGTAGCATTATATGCAAATATAACTAGCAAGGAAAGAGAGTGTCTGTTTCAGCAAATATTAGACTATGTGGTGGTTAACCTGAGAATTTTAATTACAGGGGACATTAACTGTGATTTAAGGGGAAAATATAAACAAAATAAAATACAGGAAGTGATAAAATCTGATAAATTAGCTGTGTGAAACAAAAGTCAATGGACTTGTAAAAGGGGGCACTTGGATCTGAAAATGATTTTGTGTTATCGGAAGGTTTGGGGATAGCAGATGGTGATACAGTTGTGACAGGTTTTTCAAACTATTTAGTTATATGGATGGAGGTGATGGAAGAGAAAGAGTATATAAAAATAGGAAAGTGAATAAAAATAAATGAGAAATTATGGAATGAAATTCAAGAGTTTCAGTTATGGAAGGATCATATAGTCATGAAGGACTTACATAAAAACTGTTCTGAATGTTGGATTAAATTAAAAAAATTGTAATAATTTTTTTTTTTTTTTAATGACTGAATAATGAAAGGGAGCAAAGTGAAGTATGGGAAAATGTATAGAAATGCATTAGAGAATTTAGAGAAAAATATAAGAGTACTATTATATGGAAAAAGAAATATGTAAAAGAAATCACAAAAAAAATAAGGAACTGGGCAGCCATGGTGGTGCAACAGTTAGCTTTGCAACCTCACATCAAGAGGTTCTCTAGTTCGATTCTCGGCTGCGGTGCTTTCTGTGCGGAGTCTGCACATCCACCCTGCAGTCATGTGGGTTTCCTCCCACATCCCAACGACACTGCAGGTGGACTAGACACACTAAATTGGCCCTGGGTGGGTGTGTGTGTGCATGCACGTGTGCCTTCTATGGAAGGTTGGGCACCAGGTTTGCAACTCGACATCGTGAAATGCCACTGCCATTCATTTTGCAGACCGTTGTTCTGCTGTGGCAACCCCTAATGGGAAAAACTGAAAGGAGAAGATGATGATGAAAAATTGAGGAATTCCTGTTTAGGCATATATATTAAGGAGGAGGTATCGGCATATTTGGGTAAGAGAGGATTTTTAATGAGGGAAATGAAAAATGTAAAGGTGAGGTAAAAAGAACATTAGCAAATTCAGTATTCTAGTACAGCATGTGGAAGATATCTGTAAGGGTAAAAAGAAGTAGAATAAGAGACACTGGAAAGTAAAAAGAAAAAAAAAATCCAGAACGAGTTAAGGAAGAACTTGAAAAAGAAATTACTTTTAGTGAATTGAATAAAGTACTTAAAGTAAATGTTGAGTCAGTATCAGGCCCAGATGGTACAGGGTATGGAGTCAGTATCAGGCCCAGATGGTACAGGGTATGGAATGTATAAGAAATTAATGGACCGACAAAGAGAACATTTTGTAAATGTACTAAATGAATGGTAGAAGGAAGGGTTTATTTGTGAGAGGTTATGTAGTGGGATATTAAAATTTATAAGCAAGAAAGATGAGACGAGTGAAATAAAAATATTGGGGACCAATCATATTGAATAAAACAGATTATATTTTTTATGAGAATAATGCAGACAAGAATGGAAGAAAAGATGAGAGATATGGAAGAAAGTACACATAGTATAAAAAGGAATGTCAAATTGTTATGGGTAAGTAATGGGAGGAAATGAATTATGTAGTAGGTGATATTAATGCATTTGCTTTAGTAGGCCATGATGCGTTGATGCTATGGAGAAGTATGGAATAGGTAATAGGAGAATGTGTCTCAGCATATCAAAATAAGAGAGTGAGAATGTTAATCTTTGGCTGAGTAAAGAAATGTGCAGGAAGTGTGGTATAAGACAAGGGTGTCCCATGAATGGAATATTTTTGCATTGGTAATTAGTGCCAATCATTAGCGGACCGGAGTTCCGCTGTGGCGACCCCTAACCGGGAAAAAGCCGAAAGACACAAACAAATGAGTACAATAGTGAGTGAAGTAGCTCATAATTTGAAAGAGGCTAGATATATGATGCAAAAGAAGGTGGTGATTCCAATACTTTTGACAAACAGATATAGTGGTAGTTGCTAAGAGCAAAACATGGAAGAGGGAATTTTTGGTTTGTCTGAAAAAATGCTTAAAAGAAACAGGAATGATCTTGAACAAAGATAAAAGTAAGGGTTTTGGTGATTCGGTGTAAATTGGAGTGGTGTATTTCTCAGTGAATTAAATGTCTTTGCTAGGAGTAAAATTTAGGGAAAATAATGTAGTTATGATGCAATGAGAGGGTTTGATGAAAGAAAAAAAAAGAAACGTCTCCTGTGGAGGACATATAGATTAGCATATCTGGTAAAAATTGCATATATGTTAAATGTTTATATGATTCTGGAAAAATATAAAACAGAAATTATGCAATTGGTATTTTTCATATGGGGTTCAAGATTAAACCCATTGAAAAAGAGGGGTGGTGGTTGAGTGAAGATGAAGGGGGATTTGGGTTACTAATCTTCTTTAAACTTGTACAGAGTATTAAAGTGGATAAAGCAAGAGAATGAGAAATTAATAGTGCAAATGTTTAAATGCAAGTACAAAACATTCTGGGAGATAAGAAAAAGAGAAAAAATAATAGGCAAATGAAGAAATTGAAAGCTATCAAGAAAAAATAACATGGAAAATAACTGATCTAGAGAAAGAATGATGTGGTATAATGTGATAAAACCATACTATGTAAATCCATGGGGCAGTCTACCAGAATAAATTATTAAAGCCATTAAAATAAGGAAAAAGTAGTGTACCAAGATAGTGAAGCATCAGGATTTCCTATGGAGACTGGTAATAAACAAGTTACCAATAAAGGCAAATATGTCATATAAAAAACTTGAAAGTGTGTGTTTACTTTGTGGGGTGGAAGAGACGGCATAGCAATTTTTTTTAATTATAAGAGAGTGGTGAAACTCTAGAAGAAGTTGTGTGAAGAAATTTTTTTTGAGAGAATTAATGATATAAACAAAACTGGTATGAATGTGATTATGTATGGTTATGATAAGAACAAGAGTATGTGAAAAGCATAGATAATTTATGTAATATGGGTTGTTTGTAATGAAAGAGTGAATGAAATTATGTTTAATGGGAAATGGATTTTGTCTGATTTTTTGTAACAATTGTTTTTTGCAGACTTATCTGCCTTATCCTGAATTTCACTCACTGTTTAACAGGTTGAGTGACTGCCTGCTTGGCTGTGCACAAAGAACTTTGTTTTCTACTGCAGCCACTTCCATGTGCTTCAAATATACTGCAAGCAGTGCAGTCAGGTTCCACGGTTTGATCCTTGTGGCTTCCAAACTGTTTGTAACCACTGCAACACTCAACCTTAAGTTTTGTTTGGGATTTTTACTGATTGGGTGTGATGCATCTTGGCTACCACTTTTTGTTTGCTAACTTGCTACTACTTTTCAAGGCTTAAAAAAATGTAGTGTGTGGTAGAATCTATCACCAGTCAGTAGACAGCATATTTACTCTTCAGTACACAAAACCCTTACTTAATTTAATGGTTTTAACTTTTAACATAAGGAGAGAGACGACTTTATCAAGCAGTGTATTCATCTTCTAAAATCCTTATTCAGTTTAAGGAATACTTTGACAATTTATAAAGGTTTCAAAAGAAACATGTTAAAAAATACTAGATATTACTGCTGATAAAAGGGGGGAAAGCCACTGGCAGAATAGTAAGAGATAACTATGAAAAGGAATTTGTCATTCTCAAGAAAGTCATTTGGCACCTGGATCAGGTATGAATAAGCTTGTGAAAGTGACTTACAAGAAAACTGATCAGATATAAACTACTGGCACATAGAAGCATTGTTGCTCATTACACTGATTTCAGTTTTTTGACAGTACATTAACATGAAAAAAGGGCAAAACTACTCTGATCACAAAAGTAAAACTGTATCCTTCTACAAGTTAAAAACCAAAAATCAAACTCTTTCAGATAGGTTTTCTCTGAATAGTAGTACTGTTATGGAGAATGTTTTTCTTAAGATAATGTAGGGTTAAGGTTAGCAAACATTAAGTAAGTTTGTGCAGGAATCAAAGCCCCCTGTGTATACCTTTTTACTCATGAGCACTAACCTAACCTTAACCCCAGCACAGCACATTGCCTTATGAAAAACCCTTTCCCAACATTTACACCAAACAAGACATTAACACACTCTTTACATAGAACAGCACACATGCACAAAACTAAAACTATCTGTCCCCTTCCCTAGCCCTTATTCTATCCCTAACACACAAATACTCATGTGGATACACTTCGATCTCAAATGCCAAAACCTTTGGTATATCCAAATTTTTTGGCATTAACACACACTCCCACTTAGTGTGAATGCAGGCATATCCCTGACATCAAAGAAGTACTCAGTGTTCCTCCTTTAGGAAACTTCTGCACTTGACAGTGAAAGCTGTCTGTAAAATGAACGGCAGTAAATTATTTCAAAGAGCGCATTCAATAGAGTACTGGAAGGCATGCTGCAGAAATATGTAATAAAAGAATCGGGATTCTGAAGCAGCAGGCATAGATAGCTGGGTATATTCAACACCTTAACTTTTTTTGTCACATTAAAATTCACAGATGTTTCTTTGCTGAAGGTAAATAGTATGGTAGTCTTTTTCCTCCTCATAGAATTCCAATCCCAGATGGTGTTATTTTATGATTATGTACATTACATCAAACTGAATTGCATCCATTGTTGCTTCAACTTGGTCATTTGTGCATGCGTGTGTCACTGGCATAAAAGAGGAGGAAAAAAGGTGGGAGATGGGTATGGATATCTGATTCCAGACCAGTAACAGTACTTTAATGGTAGTTATGCAATGTTAACTTAGCACTTAGGCCTCCAAGAGCATTAAATGGTATTTTCTGTCCTTATCAGTTCTGTTTCATTCCTTCCAATAGAATCTCTGGATCTGTACTGATGCCAGCAGTTCTTTTTTAAAGAAGGAGTAAGAGATCAGATTTTGAAAGCCAGAATTACAACTTTCGCTTAAAGCTTTTGATGTATTAAACTCTCATTTGTGTACCTTAAGTCCTTCTGTATTGTACATTCCCCAAACAGTAACCTGTACAGGAGTAAAAAAAATCAATTGCTGGCCTTCAGATATGATTTTAAACTGCTTGAGTGGAAGTTAACTCAGGTGGCTATAAAAGATTTCACTGTACCTATCAAAAAGAGTAGGGAAACATAAAGATGGAAGTAGCCCTGGATAGACCTGGTCTGCATTATTATAAAGTCCATCCGTCCCCCACCAATTATAAACTAGATAGCCAGGAACTGAAAAATAATTCTACTACTCTTACTCCACTTGACTCCTGTATATTTAATGTTTTATCACCAGCCCTCAGCACAGATCAGATTTTAGAAAACTTCACAAGCTATTGTCAGTCCCTATATGATATAGAGAACCTTTAGTTGGTGATCAGATGCTTATGAATAAAGTTAAGGAAGTTTTTTACACACCTAGCAACCCTTTCCTAGAACAAATATCAATCCTGTATAGTCCCATTACCAAACAGGAGCTTTTAACCTCTGGTAATAAACTCAAAGCTAATAAGGGTCAAGAAAATGATGGCCTTCCTTTAGAATTTTGTAAGCAACTTCCTGCTCCTGCATTAGCCTTGCTATGGAAGGCATGCGGGGGAGCAACTGGTAGTTTAGGGGTTCCCCCTTCTGAAATCATTTTGTCATTCTACCTATTTTGAAACGGGTAAAAGACTCATTTTCTCTATCGGTTAATTACAGGCTAATCTGAATTTTAAATGTTGTTGGCGTAATCTATATGGGAGTATGAGCAGCCAGAATAACACCTATGCTTCCCACTCTTATTCATTGAGATCAGTGGGTTTTGTCAAAGACCAGATGGCATGGCATAATACTTTGCATGGGGCCCTTTGGAAGGAGGCAGAATAATTAGGCTTTCACCAAAAGCCCTGTATGCAATATATGCAGAAAAAATATTTGACATTATAAGATGTTCTTATTTATTCCACATATTAGATTCTTTATGCTTTCCATCTATAGTTATAGATGCATTAAGGAATGCTGATCAGGATGCCTCGGCAGTAGTGTGTGTGGGTGTTAGACAGTGAGCCCTCTTAGCACCAGTCCTTTTTTGTTATAGCAAGCAAACTGCTTGCTGCTGTCCTAGTTCTAAATCAGCTGGCAGTAACTCAGCCACTTTGGAATGAGTGGCACTCTTTGCTGATGATTTATCAATCACTGATCTTTGCACAGGATTTGATCCCTGAAGTCTGGCAGGTATTGCAGGAATGGCAACATCTCTCTGGCTATAAGGTAAATCTAGTTAAGTCTGAACTGATGTCCTTTATTTGTTTTCTTTCTTTTGAGGGCAATCCTCAACTTGGTTCTATACACACCTCACAAAGTTTTTGCTAATTGGGTATAGAATTAACACATTCTTCCATAGAAACAAGAAACTGTAATGCATGCATAATACATCAAATGACAGAAGACATCTTGAAAGAATGTGAACTATGTTTTTTCTCTTTCAAACAGTGATTACTTTTTGTCAAAATGGTACTCTACCATAAAAAAGGTCCTCTACCCAAAAATCCTTTATATCCTACGTGCACTCCCAATGAGAATACTATACAGTATGTTACATAAGTGGTGTTAAGTGCCTGTTGAAATTTCTTTAGGCCTTTAATAAATTTCTGAGTTCAGATCTCTTCCACCATGAATCTAAGGATGAAGGAGGGCTAGGATGCCCAGTACTCTCTTAGAATCCAACTCACTTTTACTCAGAATTTTAGGATAGGTGTATGCCTCTGGTCCCTCTCAAGGTGCAATTCACCCTTCTGTCATCTCAGCATTCCTTAAGACGGTTATAAGAACCTGCCCAGAAAGATTTCTGTTAATATATGTTATGGCAAAAAGTTGGCTCAAGTAACTTTATTCCATAGGCTCCTCTCAATATCTAAATATAATCTACAGAACAGCAAAGGCTGTACTAGTTAATGTAGATAAATGCTGTGTGTCTTACTTTTCATTTTATAGCAATTCCTTAGGTAAATACTTTGCAACAAAATTTCCCACTCCAGGCCTGGTGGAAGTAGGAAGGGGGATCCTGACCTATTAGCTGTTTGCTGGATAGGTAGTGCAGACCTTTTCAGCCCTTAGAGAACAGTATAATTTGCCACAGTCTCGCTGTTTTATCTCCAGCTCATCTATTTCGTGTTATGCATCTAAAGCCATTCTCTGCCAAAAGAGTGAATGTAATTATCATTTTGCACTTCTGATTATTTTTACTGTATTTCATAAGAATCCTGTGTTTTTTTTTTTTTTTTTTTTACATTTCTCACACTTCAGTAGAGTTTCAAAGCTGAGCTGTTTCCACTGCTGCTGTAGTACTTGCATTGTGTCTGCTAGTTTTACAGGACTGTGATATCTAGATTGTGTGGTTTCTCTGCACTTGAGCTCTAAAACAAGCATTTTTTACATTATAGCATTTTCTGACTGCACTCTTGTGGCAGAAGTGTGCTGTTGCAAACCTATCTGAGTTGAGGGAGATGCTGGCTGAAAGCTTGAAAGCTTATTGTGTGTTTTCCTGATTGGTCTGTAGGTCTTGTTATAAAACATTTTTTTCCTGATTCTGTATAAGCCCAGTGTTTGTGCTAAGCTGCTGTCAGTGTAGCTGCTGTTAGCGGTGCCCTGATAGATGCAAACACTTTCAAGTTAAAATTTTCCTTAGAATAACTATCCCTGCAACCTTCCCCAGCCCCTTGCTGCTATAGCAGCAGCTGAGTTGCGTGCAAACAGCATTGCCTTGTTGGATAACTGCAGTTCACATTGAGTATAGCACCCATTCTTCAGCCGTGTGCTATCACCCCAGTCCAGTTAAATCTACCATGGGTAGGCACTTTCCTGCTTTCTCCTGGCCAGCCTGATGGACATAGGCATCCTGAGGTAATGTAGCAATTGTCTCATGGATATTGACAGCCACTTAATCCTGAAACAAAAACAGTATGTGAGAGATGTAGTTACACTGTGAAAATTGAGACATGTCTCTCACATACTGACAATTCAAATGACAAACAAGTTGTCAGCACACGCACATCATTTCCCTCACAAATGAGGTCTCTACACATAAACCCACAAATGTGGAGGTATTCACAAGTAACTTACCGAAACCTCAGAGGCCTCCCACACACTGTCCTGAGAAACCACTGGCAAACAGATCCAAGTTAACACCAAACACTAAACATAAAATGCAAATAATTCTCCACAAGCAAATCCCTAAGGTGAACCACCGCACATTCAAACATCTTGGTCTTAGGAAAACTCCAGCATGAGACACATGGATGCCCCTCTCACCAGGTTGGATACAGAGAGGGTTAGTCAGTTGTCTGTCAGGGGCCAGGATTTGCCAGGTCACACAGGCACTCAGGTCACTCAACCACAAGTACCAGTAAGACTGATAGTCCATGTGGGTGTGAATGACCCAAGACACACATCTCTGGACTATGTGAAGAGAGACATGATGGACCCTCTCTGAATACATGTCGCAGGCAGGTATGAGCCTGACATTGAGCAGCATTCGAACCTCACCAGGAATGATACAATACAAGCAGAAATGATTGACTTCAGTAATTGGCTTCGCTACTGGTGTCATTCCAAGGAGATCCAGCGTTTGTCAGCCTGGGATGACATAATCAACAGACCATGTTGTTCTGCAAGGCAGATGGTCTGCACCTGTTGTCACTAGGCATTCAAATACTGGCCAAGGCATTAGCCACCCCCTTAGTGTCTTTTTTAGGCAGTGCCAAACCAGCAGACCCAGCAATGTAACAAATAAATCTAATGCCATGCCAAAGGTACTACTGCTCAGTGCTAGGAGTCTTAACAAGAAATTGCACTCTCTGGAAGCTCTCCTCACCCTGTAGAATGTTGACATCTGTGGAGTTAGGCTTGTTTCAGTGCTGTGAAAAACACCCTGTCAAGTTCAAGGCTACAGTGCGCTACAATGTCTATCGCACATTCAGACCACCCTCTGAAAAATAAATTCGAAAGGAGTTGTTGTTTCCATTTACATAAACAATTGCACCACAAGATTGGTCAAGCAGGATGTCTCGCTTGAGCTGCTCTATGTCCAGCTTGACCATAGGCATAATCTCCCACCATGTCATGACTAGCTACAGGTCCCCAACCTTAAAAACCACTTTGCATACCTGAAGTTACTAGAATCACTTACCATTCAGCCCAACACACTGCTCATAGGCGATTTTAAATACCCCTCCATAATTTGAGAAATATACATGACCGCTAACGTACAGGTTCAGAGATTCCTTAACTTTGTCAAAACAAATGCTCAAACTGCTGGTCTGCACTCCCACTAGGGGCTCAAATGTCCTTGACATAGTACTCATAAATATGGGGGAGCATTGAACCCGCCCCAGTGTAATGTCATCCTCATTAGTAAGATCTGATCATAAACCATTCTGTCTTGAAATAAATATAAGGGTAGAACCCCCATAAAATCCTAAACCCTGAAGAATTTTTCCAAGGCAAACTATATTCTATTAAGCGATAGCACAGTTAATTTTAAAACTCCCCTTAACCCTGAAAACATGAAAGCTTATGCAGAAGTATACACAAATACCCTGTAGAAATCACTTAAACAACTGCATAGAAATGGCAGTACCTGACCAAACTAAACCCAGGTCTAGCCAGAAAAACAAGTCACCCTGGTGGATCCCTGGTATAAATAGATTATACAAGAGAAGGAAGAAATTCATATCTAGAATTATGTAGGAGGGTGCACAACAGAGGAAAGAATCCCTCATTGGGCTCAACTGGCAAATCAGGGACCTAGTCAAGTCCTCAAAATCTAAGTGAGAGTAAAATCACCTGCCAAGCCAAGGATAACCACAAAATATTTTTTAATTATGGTTGAAATCTTAAGGGGAAACGCTCAACAATGTGCTAAGTTGGCTGTATATGGCACACTCTGTACTCAGCCATAAGAAATAGTAAACCTGCTGGCCGATGGTCAGCTCAGATTTCGCCTATGGTCACTCCCCATGAAATATCCCCTCTACCATTCCTTTGCCTGTTAACACAAAACAGCAGGTCTTCACTGCGCTGTCTAAAGCTAGAAACACTGCATTAATGGTCCTGACAGAATTCCAGAGTGCCCATTAAATAGCTTGAAACATGACCTAAATGACTCACTCTGATCTCTATTTAACCACAGTTTCCAAACAGGTTTTATCCCAGTAGAGTGGAGAACAGCAACAGCCATCTGTCTGCACAAGGGGGGGGGGGGGCATCAACGGCCCCAGGAAACTACCAACCCATACGTATGACTAGTCTCATATGCAAGGCTATGGAAAGAATAGTCTTGTACCTAATTAACAATGACGTAGGAAATCTTTAGACTTTAGACCCAACCAAATTAGGCTTCGTCAAGGGTAAGACCTGCCTGCTCAGTCTGGTGGACTTGAGAAGACAACCGAGGCCTTGGATGAGTGCAAGACAGTGCATAATGCCTGCATTGACCTAGCCAAGGCATTTGACACAATTTCCTACGCTGGTATTATAGTCATAGATAAACTCACAAAATTGGGCATAAACCTCTACATCACCCTATGGATAGCCAAATGGCTCCTGGATAAGGATACATGTTATTAAAGTAGGGGAATCCACATCCAGCAAGAGGCCAGTCACCAGTGGAGTACAACAGGTGTCAGTGCTGGGCCCCCTCCTGTTTGGAATATACCTCTCAGATGTCAAGGCAGATGTACACGGCCTTTGGGTGACCAAGTTTGCGATGACTGCAAGTTGAGGGCAATCACCGACCCCCCCCCACACACACACACACACACCAGATGATGTTGATATATCCTAATTGATATCCTACAGAAAGGAATGACACAGACATATTATTGGTATCAAAACCATGGCCTCAAACTAAATGGGAAGAAATGCATAATACCCTTTGAGAAATCAAATATCCCTGCAAATTACAACATTGGTAGTACCCCCCCCAAAAAAAAATAAAGTGCACCCAGTGGGGAGAGATCTAGTACTCTGATAGTAATGTGAATTTTGGCCATCCTGTGTTCATAGTGGTGAGGAAATCCTTCTATGTGGCCCAGCTTATAAGTAAGGTGATGGCATCCAGATTTAAGGATATCATAGTACCACTGTACTCAGCCCTCATCACTCCAGTAATCGAGTACAGTGCACCCATGTACCTTGCCAGGCACCTGCAACAGTTGGAGCGTCCTTAGAGGTTTCTCACCAAAAAAATAAGGGTATAACCAACTTGTCATAAGTGACAGATTTAAAAACCCTATCACTGTATTCAGTTTTCTACTGATTACTGAGGAGTGATCTATGCCTGACCTACAAAACAGTCTATGACCCAGCCCTGATGGAAATGTTGCATATTTGCAAAACTAACTGCAGAAGGGTTACCTGGCTCAAAGGATCTGAACCTGATCTCAGACATGAATAGATCATGCTGGAGGCAGAGAGGTGTGTCCCTGAGATTGCCATTCATCTGGAATAGGCTTCCTATTCACCCTGAAGCAGAGCCCTTCCCTGACCATCTTCAAGCACAATCTAGACCAGTCGATGTGAAATCACAGATTCACTTTGGGGTGGTGCGCATGTCCCTTATGGACAGAAGCAGTCTGTAAAAATTGTCAGAACCCTGCTTGTTGAACCTTATCATTCTCCTAGGGATAGAAAAATTGGGTAAAATCTGGGTAAAACTGGCTAGGCTGTGTAAGGGCTCGTAATCGCCTGTAAACATAATCTTACTTTTAAAGCTGTGCAAGTCTTATCATCCTGATATAAATCTTTGAGCCGTCAGTATAAACAATACCCTCATCACTGGACAGCAGTCAGTAAAATGCTGGAATCTTCATATTGTTTGCTTCTTTACCCATCCCTCTAGAACCCTCATAAAGCACACAGGTAGTACTTGACAACAGGTCACTGTGACAGCTTAAAAGTGAATCTGTCATGATCCAGTCTGTATATTGAATTGATGGGACTGGCAGCCACATGTGGTATGATTTTGGCATTCTTTGAAATCTCTCCTGAGCTTGAGCGCCTCCCTTTGTTACTATAATGCAACATCTCCCTCTACCCCCAATCTCGGTTGCTCTTTACAGACATGGACTTCTTTGCTCAAGCAACTTTATGGATTTACTCATAAGTGCTACACTACCAGTCCTGAAATTGTGTGATAAAAATGGCTGTGGCCATTACAGTACTTATCATGTTATAGAACTTTGCTGAAAAGCAGAAGAATAGCAGTAGATATAGAAGAATTCAACTCAGAAGGAAAGAATGCTGCAGCTGCCTTGGTAAGCTTACATGGGACTGACATGCAGAAGAATGTGTGATTAATATTATATTTTGCTGCTTTTGAGGGACATTGCTCCTCATCTACCGGGTGAAAGGGGTGGGAGGGCACAAGAACGTTTGTGATGGAGGTTTACAGTATATTACCACAGCATTTTACAGATTAAACAGTGATATAACCTGTGATGAGGTCTGGACAATCAGGCCATATGAGACTAACTGCCTAAAAGTGTGAACATTTTCTGTGGGGGGGTGTTGCTCCACAGCTGCCTACAGACAGCTGTGTGAGGAGCACAATGTGCTGCAATGGTGGATGTCTGAGATTGTGTCTCTGGTAAGGACAGCATTAGGCTACCTGTCTGGTGACTGAGAAGCCTTGTGAGATACATTATGTAGCACTAACAGAATGGGCCATGTTGAAGTGCAAGCTATCAATATATCTGTTATGGAACACAGTAGAAAATGTGTGGTAGAAGAGGAACACACAGTCAGTCGGTACTGGGCTACTGAACATGTGGAGCACATGATGACTGTGCTTCGCTGAACAAAGGTATACTTAGCATAGACTACTGGAGAACATGCTGCTACATGCTTTATCCACATGCTGCCCTCCCTTTACTGTCTTTAAAAGAATAAAATGAATTTATGGCTGTGTGTTTGATTTACTGTGATATATTTTATTTCTTTGTCATGTGACTACTATTTAAAGTTCCTTGCGATTCAATTTTGTTAATGCATTGTGAAAGGCCAAGTGCTTGAAAGCTTTGCTTGTATTATTTTGTGTGCTTTTATATTGGTCTTTTCTGGTGTTAGAACTCCAGTTTGTTTTTACTGTGTGCATACACCACAGTAGGTGCTGCATGTATGATATGTCTGCTCACTAACCATAGCTCTATGTCCATATTAACAGGTTGTGACTTTGTAACAGAAGAAAGGAGGTGATTATAAAAGTTCTCTCAGGCAAAGATATGCGTGTTGTTACAGGCTGTCTTTGAACACTGATGAATACTGGCAAGTAAAAGTTATTATTTCTTCTGTGAGTGCAAGTGACCTGAGCTGGTGGCAGATGTTGATAATCTCGAAAGCCAACAACAGGGCAGTCCATCAGGCTTTGCAGAATGTCACCAGCATTATTTTGCATGCTTGCAAGGAGGCCCACTTCATTGCTTGGGAGAGGATTGCCATGGGCGGGGATCCACTGTAGCAGACCCCACTGCCATACAGGAGTTACTGTTGTCCATGTCTGGGGAGAAGGAACAAACATTGATACCTGCTGGAGGCCTAGATGCATGAGCCAAGCTGAGTGCACCTTTCTGCATTTCCTTCTGTGATATACCAGGATGGTTATTACCTTGGTTCAGTAACTTCCTTTAAGGGCATGCATCTGCAGTAAGCTCATGGATGCTCAAGAACTAACGGGCACATTTGGGATGCAGATATGATAGCATACCACATACCAGACAAGGTACATGTGTTTACTTTTTTGAAGAGAAGTATGTAAAGTGGGTGCATCACTGGATGATGTGCTTTACCACATGTTTGTAATGACACACAAGTATTTTTCTGTGCCTTTTCACGGGTGTTGCAGTTATAGGGTCCCCTGCTGTAGAATAGGTCATACCCGATAGTGGTGCATCAAGCACAAGTAGTGATGCAGGTCTTATGGTAGTACGTTTAGAGAGCATTTTCTTTTAAGTGAAGTTGAGGTTTTCCCTCACAAAATCTGGATTTGGTACAAGTAATTGTCTGCTAGATATTCTGAGTTTCCACACAGTTAAAATGTATCATTTCTAATACTATTCAACATTCCACCTGAATTTAAATTTCACTCAAGTCCAGCTGTGAGAATATATATTTTTGCTAGCTGGATAGTACAGATTTAGTTGAAGATGTAGCTAGAGAAAAACAAAATCCTCCTTGAGTTTTTCTTTAGGTTGTCTGATGCATGTTCTTTTTTTTTTTTTTTTACTTTGATGGGTGCTGTAGCTAGAAAAACAGCAAGGATATGATTTTACTACTACTTGCCTAGGCATCCAATAAAAATTTCAAAGGCCTCGGAACTGTGTTCAGTAAAATCTCTCATTTTATTCTATTTCACTAAAACAAACTGCCATTACATTATTCTACAGTAGTTAAACTGGCTTCCTGTAAAAGAACATGCAGAGCTTCTCCTCTATCTCGTTCATAAAGCCTTCTACATTAACAGTTCTCCTCCCCTTAGCCACAGTCTGGCATTAAAAACAAATCATCTTCGCCCCAGGGCCAACAGCACTTCTGTTTGAACTAGGCTTTCAAACTTGCCTTCGACAGACCATGCTTTGACTCTCTGGACTTGAAATATGAAGCTTACTTCAAATAAAATCAGCAACATGTCAAAGAAGTTCAGCAAATAGTATAGAAAAGCACTCTTGCAGCTCCTGCATAAAAGAGCCTTCTGTTCCTGGTTCAGGATGTGACCCCCCACCAAAAAAACTAACTAACCTTACTACTACCATTATACCCATCTTCTTAAGAAAAATTAAAATCTTTAATTCATCCAAAGAAACCCCTAACACGTTGTATACTGAAGTGTACCTGACCACTACCGACTGTGTAGCAGCTACAAGGTCCTACTCTGTAAATGTGGAATTAATGTGCTTGCTTTTGTTGTTTTTGGTGCGTGATACTTGTGTATATACATAGACTTCTAAAATTACTATACATGTATATATAATTTTAGATGTTAAAAATTCTTACTACCTTGAAACAGTTCTCTATAAACGTTTGTGCGTGTGCTGTGTTGTGTTGTTTTATAACTGCCATGCTTTGGCTGAAAAGTGTCCATCTTCAATCAGTATACTACCCCAGTAAACAAACAAAATACAACAAGCAAACAAAAATCATTGCTCTTACTGTACTGAAGTACTTTTGCCTTACTGGACCTCAGTAGTGTTTGTGCATTCATTGTATTCCACATGACTTTTCTGATTATACTTGACTTTCTTACCAGTTAGTCAGAAGTTGGATGGTCTCCTAACAATACCACTCATTAGAATTTGTGCCCAGATGCTAACAGTACATTGCATAAGTAGGGGATTGCTGCCCTCATTAAGTGCAAGTGTCTTTCATAACTTTCAGGGATCATTACTCAACTAGCGTAATCTTTTAATTCCATTGTTGGTAGCTTCCTGGTCATCTTTAATGTCCATAAATATGTTTCATAACTTGTAAAGATGCTGACAAAGACGATCAATTGTCTTGTTTCATCTGTCCTTTTTATGTTGTGCACCTTCTGTCTCTGTATGCTTCTTCCCTTGTTTTACTGACTGATTACCTGCATTGTGGTTACCTCTGGCAGTTAATTTTCCATATTGTACCACTTTTTTAAACATTAACTGGATAAATCCACTGGACAACAGTGTCCCTTTTTAGAGAGCGACCTGTGAACCTTCTGGTTCAAGAAAGTGATAAAAAGACTTTGAAAGACTTGATACATGACTTTGGGAAACGGCTGGGAGTTATTTGAGGGTTACAAATGGATAATGCATACCTGAGTAGATGCCTTGAGTTAAAATTGTGCCTATGGGGCTTCGATTTTTCAAGATACCAATGGGAATGGAATAAAATGCAGAAAAGGAATGTAATTTGTTGTTTGACCATTTTGGTTTTAAATTTATGGAGTTTGTAGTTAAATATAATGACAACAAGCTATGTCATTTGTTAAAGGATGTTGAACAATTGAATGAAAAAATACAGAAAGATATGTTGTTTAACCAGTGGGAAAAATTATATGTGAAGCAATATGACTTTGTAGATGACAAGAGTAAGAAAATATTTAACAAGAAGTGTAACAAATTACGAAGATATATTCAACAGTATGATAAACAAATGGCTTGTACATGGAAGGAGGAGGACAGAGCACATGACAGTACTTACGGTAGAGGTAGGAAATATTACTCATGCATGGATAGAAATGAAAATAGAACACATTATAATGGTGAAAAAGTTTTTTAGGCAGGAATCCACAATGGACAGGGGAGCACAGGGATGCAGGGGGGATAGATCAGAAGAGGGGGGTGCACCATTGTAGGGGAAGGAAGGATGAAGAAACGAGGTAACGAAGTGGACATAAAGCAGTACAATGCTGTACAATTCAGTATGGGGCAATTTAATATATACAATTATACACAATTAAAGCTTGAGAAAAACACACTTCATGTTGTTTACAAAAGGCATGAAATATGTCCCTTATGAAAATTTCAGTGTAGTAGATACCTTATTGGAGTTTAAGTTGTAATTGTGGAAATTAAATTTGGCCATACACTTTCAGAACAACCAAAGAAGTGTACAGGAGAATGTATTTAAGAAAAAAAGTAAATATAAGCCCCCTTTACATCCTACATTGGTTACATATGAGAGGTTGGTCACAGAGGAACTCTATAAGCTACAAGAGAAGTGTATGAAAGGAAAGAGAAGATATAATTTAAGTAGGGAGGAAAACAAATTATTAAACAATATATGTTATGAGGCTGACATTCGAGTTATGAAACCAGATAAAGGGGGGGGTGTAGTACTAGTAGAAACACAGGATTATAACAAAATATTTTAAATACTGCATAATGATAGTAAGTATATGGTATCTTCTATTAATGAAGTTAACATTGGACATAGAACGATTGATTTATATCTAGAGGAGTTCCTTTTGGACAATAGGATAGATATGAATTTGTACAATTTTTTGAGAGTGGAACATCCAGTACTCACCACCATAGTAGGGATCCTAAAGATCCCCCTTATAGGCCCATTATTTCCGGTAGTAGGTCTAAGACATTCCCATTTGGGAAAGTAATAGAGGGAAGGTTAAAACCAATGTATGATATTGTGCATCATATAGTGAAAGACTCATGGGACTTTTTGATAAGGTTAAAACCGGAAATTTGGAAGGAAGGGTTAGTGTTTGTAACCATTGATGTGGTGGATTTGTTCTCCTGCATCCCAAAGGAAGAAGGATTAGAAAGGTTTAGTAAGATTATTCAGAGGTACATGAACTTTGAGTGGGAAAAGACTAGTTTAATTTGTGAGTTTGTCTGTTGTACTGGATTTTAATTGCATCTGGTTCGAGGGAGAATACTATAGACAAAAAAGCGGGGTAGCGTACGCCCCTATATATATATATATATATATATATATATATATATATATATAATTGCACGACTGGGAAAGTGAACACATTTTGGATAGTCAATATGCTAATAAGTGTATATGCTACACTAGGTTTTTGGATGATATTTTTATTTTATGGGATGGTACAACAAGTGAAGTAGATTTATTTGTGAAATATTTGAATGACATCAGTAGTTGTTTAAAATTCATCCATAAGTAGTAGCACGACAGGGATAGCATATTTAGACACTTTTGTTTCAAATGGGACAGCAGGATTTAAATCCAGAATATATAGAAAAGAAACATTTAGTAACTCATACTTAGAATACACTAGTTGTCACCCAGTAAGTCAAAAAGAGCATCAAGGGTCAGTGCATAAGACCTGCAAGAATGACATCTGATTTCAATGAAATGAAGGAAGGGTTAGAATATATAGGAATATTATTTGGAGAAAAGGGTTAGCCCAGATATTTAATTGATGATGTCACTCAATATGTAGTGAGAGAATGGGGGAAAAATACAAACCACTTCTTGGTATTGGGTTTGAGAAAAACAGGGGAGAACATGAGAATGAAAATGTAAATTCGTACTATAGGGCTTGTGTAGTGGAGTACAGTCCATATGCTGAGGAGATAAAGAAAATAATGAGACAAAATCGGAACATTCTAAGAAGTGACAACTTGGTTTATAGTAAATTGGGTACAGGGCCTATGTATGTTTACAAGACTGGGTCTAACCTAAAGAATAGGTTTGAGAGAGTGAAAGGTAGAATAAAGGGTAACACTGGAGATGGGTACACCAAAAAATGTGGGCAGTGTAAGGAGATTATAGAAGAGAAATTAATTATATTAGGGGGCGTCAACCACACTAGAGTAAGGTTTAAGAAAGGGAGTTGTTTATCCCAAAATGTCATATACTTGGCCAAGTGTATGGCATGTCTGAGTTATGTGAGCAAGACGGACAGACAATTGAGGAACCGGATATGTGATCATACCTACTGTATAAGGAAAAAAGATAAAAACAATGCTTTGTGTAGACACATACTTACTTATGATGCAAGCCATGTGTTCAAATTTGGGATTTTAGAACAGGTAAAGGTGGATTTAAGGGGAGGAAATGTTAAAGTTAAATTAGCAGAAAAAAAGGTCAAATGGCAACTCAGGTTAAATGCATCTAAAGAACCTGGGTTGAATGACTATATTCCCACTAAACCAATTTTGGATGCAAGGATATAAATGACATGTTGTAGTAGGATATATGTATGCACAGAATAAAGTTACAAACAAGTGAATAGAAAAATAAAAGAAAGTTGTTACAATAAGAAAGGAGGCAACATGTCAGGATACAGTGTTTAAATAAAGTGCAATGTTGAGCGTTAAAGATGTGTATATTTTTAACAGTACAAATGAACATTTTTATGTCGTATATGTTTTTTTTTTACTTTTTTTCATGAGAAGGTTAATTGATTGAACATTCCCATTGGATCTTGACTTTTTCAAAAATGTATTATATAGGTGGGAGCTACACACATTTCACTGTTCTAATGAAGTCTGCAGTTAGCAGATGAAAGCGCTTAACCTGTGTGTAAAATAGTTTTAACCCTTAGGGGTTCGTTTTTATTTGAACCTGTGTGTAAAATAGTTTTAACCCTCAGGGGTTCGTTTTTATTTGTTTTCTATTAAAAGTGATTTTTTTTTAAAATAAGCATTTGCAGTGAGCTACGATTCTTTTTAGTGTATATTTGGTATATTTTTGGTTATTTATACACAGACTACTCTTCTTTGTCCTTTCCAAGGCTACCATATGTAGTTTATGATTTGATTTCTCCCACCAGCATTCATTACCTTGCAGTTTCTAATATTAAATTCCAATTATATCTATATGCTTACTTCACTAGGCTTTAAAAATCTTACCATGGATTAATTCTACCATGTGTAACTGCTGCTTATTCTTGTCAGTGGCAAGCATACTAATCCTGCTGTTCATTCTCAGTGTAATATAGGATCAAGTTATACAAAACAGGGCCATTACCTTCACTGAACCCAGTTTCTTTTTCTGAAAACCATTGTGTATCAAATCACTCAATTCCTGTTCAGAGTTCAGTCTTTCTTGATGGTAAAAGATTGTTTTTCAGGCACAGCAATTTTCTATGCTGTGAGCCCACAGGTGTTGCTATCTGTTGCCTAGCAAGTTATGCAGCTCATCCAAATAATTTGTTTATTTTCTTTAGATGCAAGACTAAAATTCTGAAACAGGCCATTTCAAATTTCACTGTTACATCTCCTGTAATGTTCAGTTGTACATGAGTCTCTCCTTTGTATCCAACTGTCTTAACCAAGTGTACAGTTTCAAAGACTGTAATGTAAGCTTATCATGTAGATTGCGATTCATATTGACCAGTGTATGTGTTATGTACTTTGTCTTTAAATATAAGCTCCATGTATGTCATCTTTATTAGTGCTGAAGTTAATTATGAGTTCTTATAAATTATTTCACTTTGTACGATTTTTTTTTTTTTTTTTACCATAAGGCCCAAGTCAAGGCAGACAAGGGTCCTTTGAACCAGCATGGTTACCTGGTTAATAAATATTCTCCTAGTTCACCACAACTGATTTTGTATCATATTTCTTACTCGAGAATTTAGGAGTTGGCACTGTCTAGGCCTCCTGAGGCAGTATTGCTTATGTTTTCCTTTTCTAGCAGTTTTAGCCCATCTCTGATTTACAAGTCTCAGCGGAGTCCATCTTTTTTTTTTCAGCCAGTACCTTAGAGTTATGGCTCCTTTCAGATTTTATTTTCCTGTGCACAGTTTGAGGATGACATCTTCCTTGAAGGTCTTTAGGCTTTCATAGGTTCATAGGTTCATAGCTTCATACTAGGCTATCTGCCCTAGGTAGCCTATTAAGCCTAGCCAGTGTGTTGTACTTTACCACCATTTTAAATTTATTTTGCTATGCCCTTTTAGGTTAGTATACCTGTCTAACTTCTTGTCTAACAGTGACACAGAAGTCGTACCCAACCCTAACGATCTCCCATCCACTCATCACCATCTCCAATAAGAGAGAAGAGAGTCAAAGAGGACTCCTGCTATGGGATTTTTTTCCAGAGTGGAAGAGCCTCTGGGTTATAGATCTGTCCCTCAGCATGTCCTGTCCTATTGTCAGCTGCTGTTTATTTTCCTCGTGTCTGTGGCTAAGCTGGGATTTGGATTTTCTGGAGGTCATGTGTGTTAATTCCGTGTTGGACATGGCTTTAATTATCGTTGCACAGATCGCTATAAGCGGGGCAGAGGTATGCCAGAGTGAGTAGAGCTGGGTTTTCTTTAACGGACAGCATGTTTGAGCTTTGAGCCTTGATCCTCTTGGTGAGGTACTTCTCTTTCTTGGTGAGGTACTTTGTGGGTAGGTTCCAGTTGGGGGGGGGTATATGGGTCTTGGGCTGGATGAGGATAGGAGGGATGACCTCCCTGATCCTCTGATGAGTGAGAATCCCTTCATGATTAGGTGGGCTATATCTGCTTTCTAAAATTCCATTTTTTTTTGCCACATACGAAATGTTTTCAACAAAACTTGGCCCTCGTGGTTGTCATCTTCCCAGGATATTGTATTACACTTGGTAACAATGGATTACACTTACTTTTTTTTGCTGAAGGGATGGATTTTTTTATAAGTTTGGACTTTAATTTTTCTTTGCTTGAGCACCTGGGTTCTGTTGTTTTTGCATTTAGCTTGAGAGGCCCTTTTGGAGGATGCTTGTGTCAGCTGGAGAGTCTATTATGGTGCCCAGTTTGCAGTCTTTTTTATTCAGAGATTTCCAAATGAAAATAGAAGAGAAAGCATTGAAATTCTAACTCAGTTTTCATTGCCCTTAATCCTTGGTTGTGAAACTGTAGTGTGTTAATTTAAGTAAGGAAGTCTGATGTTGCCACATCTACATAGAAAACGTTCTTTTCTTTTTTTCAATGATAATGATTATTCATTTATTGACTTGGGTTAGATGATTTTGATTGAATCAGAATGGGTTGTTCCTGTCTTCATTTCAACATGGGTCTCCTGTCTTGGTGTACCAGATTTTTTGTTACTTCTTATGCAGCAAGAATTACTTGCATGTTTCTTAACTGTGTCATCTCAAAGGCTTCAGACCTGGTTATTCTTGATTTAGCGATAGAAGTCATCTCTTTGAATTAGTTATTTGGGTGTTGGATGTGCTCTTTAGTCAGAGGGCTGGAGTACATTTCCTGAATTTCTCTCATTTGTCATTAAAGAAACAGAGTACAAAGTGTTAGTCCAGATAAACTCACTTTAGCTGGCAGATCTAGGAAGTTCTTATCTCTGATGCCTTCCCTGTGGGAGGAATAAAGATGCCTTGTTGAAATTTCAAGTAGTTTATTCAGTTAAGGAGATAGATGGACAAGTGTTCTTGTTCTAAATTAGAGCATTCTATGGTCAGGTAGGGTATCGTTTAAACATGACCATGCACATTAGACAAATTAGTTATTTCTCTCTTCTCCCAGCCAAACAGGGCAAACCAGTCACCAAGTAAACAGTGAAGTGCTTTCTGTTCTATGAAAAACACAATTTACAGAGATAGGTAAATGCATACATTACCAAAACTGCTGCCATACAAGCAGTTTTGTTTAGAAATGTCTCTACTCAGATTATTTGTAAGGCCTGTATGTGGCCCTTCATCTTCACTTTTTTTCTGGAATCCATGGGTAGGGCAGGTTCTGACATTACCATCTTACAGGGTCTCCTCTAAATTTCCACCTCACTGAGTGGATACTGCATTTGTAATCTTCCCATATGTCATGCATAATACATCAGCAGTGGTACATACAGTAACTGTAGTTCAGTTGGATGAATATGTTCACCATAGCAGAGTACGTGAGTAGCATGACTGTTGTAGTTCCATTTTGAAGGAGACTGCTACATCAAGCTGTTGCCTGAGAAGTCTCTTCAATCCCTTTCCTCTCTCCTTTTTATGAGGCATTGTGGATGGTACTTCTGGGATACTGTGCTCCCTCACCTCCATTCTTTCTTTGAGGAAACCATAAGATACTTGATTATCCCCCCAGCACTCCTCAGTTACAGAAATTTCTCAGTGAGATCCTTCTTTCTCCATATCTTCTTTGGTTGTTGGCCACAGTGGCTAAAGCCAGGATGGAAGAGTTCCCCAGGGAACAATCTCATAGGAGATTTCTGGGATACTGCTTTTGTGGAACTCTCCATTGTCTTCTGGTGCCAGCCATTCCAGAAAGGGTGGCCTTGCTTGTTGCATTTTCCATACTGTTACTTTGGTACCATCTGTTTTATGTAGATAAGTTGAACTTCCCTTGGCAGTGACCCTATCAGTGTTAGAGGGCCACAGTGATCATGGCATTGCAACCTGAGCAGACTCATCGATGAGACCCTCTTTCTATCCAGATTTCTCTTTTTGATATGGACTATAATTATTCCTACTACTGTACCCAGGGCATCTCGTCCTTTCTACACTGCAGTGGGTGCATGGGTGAGGTTGCAGCTCACCTGACCTCCCTCATCTTCTTTGACCTAACTCTTCTGTATTTTCTTGTTGCTACTGCCTTCCATGTTTGGCTCAGTTGGTGGTCCAGAATTTCTATTTGTGCTTGAGGCATCTGACTAGCCCTGTTTATTACTGACTTCACAGCATTCCTAAGGGTCATCATATTAATAATTGCTACAGTAGCCTTAGCTATATGGGTTATATTTTGCCGAGTATGTAACAGTTGTGCAACTTCCAAAGCTTCAGGGCACCTTCTACATGCCCAAACTGTTAGCTGAAGCTGAGCTGACTAAAAAGATAGGTTTGTGCACCAAGCTCTTCAGCAGCTTATGCTGTTCCATTGCTGAGCAGATAAGTTCTGTTTGGGGGAAAAAATTCCCACAGTCTCAAAAAATGCTGGTATACAAAAGTTGAAGAAAAAAAAAAGTAGGGGGGTTACCAAAATAATTCAGGAACCTCTCAAAACAAGACCGTCTAACAAATAGAATGGCTGTTTAAGGAACCTTGTACCCCCCCCCCCCTTCCACCCTGGCAGTCCCTTTTCCCTTCCCAAAGGTTTGAATCTCCACTTTTCTTTGGCAACAGATTATCTCCTGCAAATGAATTCTGAAGGTCATTCATCGGGGTTACAGATAACAGTGGAAGGAAATCCCTCCTTTCCAGGGGATAAGTCTTCATCCACCAGACTAGACTCCTTTATTTTCCCATGTCCTTCAACACATGTTGTTCCAAGGAGTGATAGAGCCAGCTCCTCTTTCCCAGGTTGGAAAAAGTTTCTGTTCTAGGATGATTTTAGTGCTAAAGAAAGAAAATGCTTGGAGACCAGTCATGGATCTTTCTTTCTTAAACCTGTTTGTGATGGTTCCAAAGTTCAAAATGCTGTCACTTCACAACCTGTTACTCCTCTTCCTTATTTAAGTTTTCTGGTAACTCCAGGTTTAAAAGATACTTATCACATCCCTATTCATTCAGACTACAGGCATTTCTTACACGTGTCTGGGTCACGTTATCAATTCTCTGCCTTACCCTTTAGATTATCCACTGCATCGAGAGTGTTTACGAAGTGTCTAGCTCCAGTTATAGCTCATCGCAGGCTACAGTGTATCCACATTTTTCTATATGTTTTCAGGTCTATATTAGAAGCACAAAAATGCTTCTGAGCGAATACAGAAACAGCGACACATATTCATCGAATCGCATTTAAGCGATTTGATGAGTATGTCATAGGGCAAGGAGATAGTTGGCCAACTTAACTGAGTTGCCCTTTCCTTCCCTATAGTGTGATCTCAGAGTTGGTATATTTAGTTAGGGGGGTGGGAGGTGAAGCCCCCCACCTGTTTATGGCGCTAAATTATTTTTTTTAGCGAACGGCCGCGCAAGTTTTTTCCTAGGGAAAAATTTGCTTACATGGTCGTTCGCTATTTTTAGGTTTCGTGCATTATGTGTCGACTTTTATGTAGTTACACATATGCACTTTCGGTCTTATAATATAGACCCTTATTTTCAAAGTGTCAGGAATCTCTCCTGGGTTATCAGATCTTTTACACAGGCTGGGATTTCAAGAGACCATTCAACAGTCTTTTTTGACTCCTTCGTTCAGGATTGTGCTCCTGGTGTGTCAGCTAGACACCCGAGTTCAAAGAGTTTTTTTTTCCACAGGACAAAATTGGTCTGTATCTCGATTTATTCCTAAAGTTTTCCACTCAGACTTTGGTCACTACAAGGGAATGTCTCAGGATTTTGAGACTTATGGCATCTATGTCATGATATCCCTGGCAAGACTCTGCATGAGAAAGATACAGTTGTATCTGAAGTGTCTCTGTTCCCGGAACCAACATCCTTTGTCTTTTGCAATCCCAGTGCTAGGGTTTTACAGAAGAGCTATCACTTGGAGATAGCAAATATCTCTAAATCAGTCAGGCTTTGTTGGTGGAGCAGGGATAATGGTACAAGGTATGTGGTGCACCAAGGACAGACACAAGCACATAGATATAAAATAAATGGATGCCCTGATCGTGGCACCCAACACACTCCTGAATCATCTTTGATCCTCTGGAAGTCAAATTGTTAAGGACAATACCACAGGCATGTGGTACTGTAACAGACAAGGGGGAACCAAGTTGTTCCCCCTTTTAAGACTAGCCATGTTAGTTTGGGATATAGCTTTACAACACAATCTCACTTTACAGACACCCTACATTCTGTCAGAGCAAAAATGTGTGGCAGACAAGCTGAGCAGGGCAAGGGCAGACCCTCACAAATGGAAATTAGTTCAGGGTGTCTTCCAAGAATTGATCCATCTATGCTGAATCCCTTAAGTAGACTTTATTTGCCTCCTTTCTGAACAGTCAGCTGATAAGATTGTATTCCATGTCTCCATGCAGGAAGGCCTGGAAGATTGATGCCTTTCTTTTCCTTGGACAGGAATGTTCTTGTATGCTTTTCCACCCTTTTAACAGATAACCAGGGTACATATAAAGATTCAGAAGGAGTCTGACAGGATCTTTGTGGTGACTTCCTTCTGGCACGGGCAGCAGTGGTTCTCCCTTCGTTTGGAAATGGCCAGTGGAAATCATCACAAATTTGCTCAGAGTGGGTCTACTCACAAGATCAGGCGTGTTTGATACACCTCAACCCCAATCGGCTTCAAATGACTGCTTGGATGACTGTGTCTTAATTCCCTTTAGACACCTATTTGCTGAGGACATGCAGCCAGTACTAATGGAGACAAGAAAACCTGTTGCTAAAAATTGTATGTTAGCAAATAGAAAAGGTTTTCTTTCTAGTTGGTGCCAACAACATAACCAGCACCCATGCAGGGCTATTGGCTCTCTGGTTTTACTATATTTGTGAGTTAGTATCCTATGGCCTTTCTTTCTCCTCCATCAATGTTCATTTATTTGCCATTTCTGCATGTATGCCCATGGATGCTCCTCTTTCAATCCATTCTCATGTTAAAATGTTTTTGAAAAGTGGTTTGCATAAGAAGCCTCTAAGAAAACCGGTGGCCTTTCCTTGGATTATAAGTTTTGTGTTAGAGAAGCTATCTCTTGTTCCATTTGAACCAGCTAATTAGTCTGACTTGAGGTCATCCCATAGAAAACAGTTTTACTGATTGCTGTGATCTCTGCAAGAAGAGCACCTGAGTTGCAAGCTCTTCTTGTGAGTTAACCCCATCTCATCTTTCAGAGAGACTGGGTTTCTTTGAGAACTAATACTTTTTTTTCCTAAAGTGGTGTCCTAGTTTACTTTAAGCAAAACCATCCATTTCCCCATTTTCTTTCCTGAACCTAAAAATAAGTAAGATTAAATACTCCATGTCTTAGATATCCACAGACAACTCTGGTACTATCTCGACAGAACTAACTCTTTCAGATCTTCAGATCAAATGTTAGTTTCTTGTGAAGGTAAGAAGGGACAGTCTTTGTCAAAACAGACAGTTTCCAAATTGTTGTCTAAAGCTATTATCTTTTGTTATAGTCGCCACAATGAAACTATTCTTGGCAGGGTCAAGGTCCGTTCTGTCAGGCATTGGCTTCATCTCTGGCTTTTTGAAAAGGATTGGATTCTACAAGCAGCTTGGTCCTCTGTATATACTTTTACAAAGCACTGTAAGTTTGATTCCTTCTCTAGGTCTAACTCAAGCTTTGCTAAGACCATTCTCCAGGGGCTCATGAGCCCTTCTCCTTCCACCTCATGAATGTAGTAAGCTCAGGTTATCTACCCTCATAGCTAAGGTTACTTCAGCAGTAATTGATATGATGAACATAGTGCAGTTGTGTAAGTAAACTTAACATAACAGTAGATGTTTGTATGATCACTGCTGCCTCTCTCATTCCTCCTTGTTTTTTGGAGTGTTCATGACCGTGTCTGGACATCCACTTTTTGTTGATCTTAGTATTGCCCTTTCAGGGCTTAGCTTTCCTTTATCTGTTGACATGAAAGCTCTGAAGGGCTTGGTGCCTAACATTTCTTTATAGTCTGTTCAGCTTGAGCTGACAGACAATTTGGGTATATGGAAGGTGCACTGAAGCTTTGGAAGCTGGTCTGCCATTGTATCCTTGACAGGATATAAACCATGCAGCCAAGACTACTGCAGCAGTGAAAATTCGAACATCTGCTGTTATGGTAAGTTTACTTGCACAACTGTGCTTTCTGATAAGTGAGGTCCAGTTAGCAGTGATTTTGGTCCACATCCTGTGCTCCTACAGTGACCAGGGGGTAGGTGACATCAGTGGCCTAGGTCCCTGACTAGGTTTTCAAGTCTGAGGCACTTTGGATAGGAGTCACAAAAGGAGAAAAGTTTCAGTCCTGTTTTCCTCCTGATGAATCAGTGCATAGATGGTAGGGATTTTTGATGTAATTTTCTGTGTGTTCACATAGAGGGTTACCATCCTCTAGATTTAATTCATCATTGCAGAATTCAGGGACACTGATGTTCATCCTTGACACCCTGTGGTAAGCAATTGGGTCCCCAGCAGCTTCCAAGTAGAGGATCATTCCTTTTGCAGTTCTTGGTCAGTAGCAGTAGCAGCCTTCCATAAGTCTTGACAAGGATACCCCCCACACACACACACACAATTACACACAATTTTGGGGTTGATAGCTGCCCCCCTTCTTGGCACTTTAAATTCATAGGTTCATAGATTAGTACTAAGCTAACTGCCCTTGCGAGCCATTTTAAGCCTAGCCAATTATCCCTTGTGAGACTCGAACCCTGCACCTTGTATTTGTAAGGCAAACACCTTAACCATTAGGCCACCCTCCCAATTTAAATGTGGTTCTCCTTATGGATAGAGCAGTGCCCTGTGATGTAATAAGCAGTCTGTTCCAGGCATCCAGATTTACTATAGAATCCTTTTACTTGGTCTTTATTTATGCTGAAGTTTCCTCAGCAGTTCATTAAGTTAGGTTTATGTTGGACTGCAGGTTTGAGGCTTGGCTCTAAGTGGTCATTCAACCCCCCGTACAGACTTGTGCTGCGTCTTCCCCTTCCAGTGACTCTAACTTATTTTTTGAAAAACTCCTATCTGCTGCTGGGGTGTTCCTGGAACAGTTCATATACTGGCTAAACTTTCCCTTGTGGCTCCACCTCTTTCTAAGACCTTAAGTTACAGACTTGCAGGGGAGTGGAGTCCTCCCCTCCCTCCTCCCTTTTACTTCATGAAATTGGTTTCTCTCTCTGAACTTGTCCTTTCTTGTAACTCACTTGCAACAGGTGAACTGGCAGGAGTGAAGAGTCTCCTCACTCAGGTACAGCCTTTTGTGTGTGTGTGTGGGGGGGGGTCACCGAGGTGGCCCTGTTATGGGATGGCTGAATCTGTGGTTTGACTCCCTGTTGCATGGTTGCCCTTCAGTCCTCATTAGGGTAGATGGTTTTGTCCTCTCATGTCATTCACCTGGCCTTGACTAGGTAGGTCCCTGCTATGAATCCAGATATTAAGAGAGACTGTCTATCTGTCCACCTTTTTTCCTTTAAGCAGCAGTCAACTCTGTTTTTCTTAGCAGCAGCAGCTGCTTCTGGTGCTTGCTTACAGATGTGGTTATCACTATCCTGTTGGCCCATGTTGCTCCTTTCCTAGGTAATATGTTCCTAACCACTGCTTTGGAAATCTTTTCTCTTCTGGCTAGACTTTGCCATTGGTTTAACTTTTGTTGCTTGTCCTAGTGCAGTCCTCCAGATCATTGCATTTTGATGGCTTTCTGCTTGAGATTGAACCCTACCACAAGACCTATTAAGGAGGGTCTCCTTTTTGTAGTTAAGTTGATGTGGCAGGGTTTCTTATTTATATAGACAGCTACAGTAAGTCATATCTTCTAGAGATTCTCAGTTTGTAAGTGCTGTCAAAGAAGTCGCTCTCTTATGGAGTGTGATGCTCAATGTAGTTTTCAAAATATTTGTTGCTGCATTGTCTTTTTTCCTCGCAAATGATTATGAAGAATGAATATCTGTAAAAAGTAGGCATGTGCCCTTCCAACATTTATTCTTTGATTGCAGGGCTGCAGAAGGTGGAAACAGTCTAGAACCTTAAAACACAAGTCAGATGGCCTATTATTTAGAAGTGGGATGATATATTTGTTAAATAAACCATCTCTAGCATATCAGGACATGTGGTAGGTGCCTACTAAAATTATTAACTAGGTCTCTACTATGAATCCAGTTATGAAGAGACACCTGTTTTCCTGCAAGCAGCAGGAACTGGATCATTGTTTCTCTTTCAGGTCCCTCCTTGTCAACGTGTTCAGATTGTAGGAAAAGGACAGAATAAAATGACATCTGTTTTTTTCTTCTTGGGGTGTTTCTCCTCATTGATGTCTGGTTTGTTTTTGAGGAAGAAGTAAAAGGCCTCCAGCCAGATGCGTTTGTATATTTTATTAGGAAATGATTGACTTGTCAGAGAATGCATGTACTGCTTTAAAAAAGTTGCACCATTTAGAGATTAAGATGTTCTGCTGAAAATACTAAATCTGATTCAGGTGAGTGGGCTGGATATGGTGTGTGGAATACTGAATTTCTGACTAAAGAGCTAACTGAATGGCTGGAACAGAGCAATAAAAGGCCCCCGGGTACTCTGGATTAGTCTGCCAGGAGTAGAGTGAATGAGCAGAAAAAAGCATTATACTTGGCTTATCCTCAATAAGGTATACTGGAAGTGAAGTAGTCGGGCTTCCACTGTTCTGAACCCTGTTCAGGCCACACCTTCATTACTCTTGGCTAAAAGTTAGTCTTTACCAATTTATGCAAGGTTGTAACTTTTAATACATCTCGCTCCTGTTTTCTTATAGTTTTCTCCAATTGTCTTTTGGTAAAAGACCTTCACTTTAGCTGTTGGTAACACTTTACTTGCTTCAGCTAGATGCAGTCTAAGAATATAAAATTGTGTGTGTTGACCAACATTGAAAATTATAGAATCTTTGTTGCCGAGCCTAGGTCATGCAGGTTGAGAAAGATTCTGTTTTGAAATCATGTGAGATATGAGCAGAAAAAAAAAACCAGGAGCTTCATTATCTGGGGCAAGGAAGACACAATGAAAAAGATGGTGTACTTTAGGGTTTCTGGGCACTAAACATCTAGGTTACACCATATGGATAAAAAATAACCAGAGTTTTACTTTAAAAGATGCACTAAACATGCTAGTTGTTTTTCTGTTTCCAGACAAATGCAATGTATAAACTGTCCCTCAAAAACACAATCCCCCAACCAACAGTGGAGCTGTGTATTTAGCTTGGTTTATTCCTGTACTGCTTATATACTGTGTTTTTTTAGATCTGGCGCACTTTAATACAGTGATAAAGCAGCATTCACAATCACTGGTAAAACAGCCCTTCAACATCGCCACCCATCTGACACCTTCTTGGCAGCTATGTTTCAAGTGAATGTAGGTGATTTCTGATCACAAGTGCCCTTGTTCTGCCACCACCATTCTGCCCCATTTAGAGAACGTTGCTTATTTTCATTGTTGCATTTTTGAGATTACAGTCTCAGTTTCAGAATATGTAAGCTCCAGTGGCACAAACTGTTATGCCAAGTATATAGTTACATGTTGAAAGAAATGTTATATAATTGTTGATTTTAAAGGAGAACATTCACATTAGTTGATTCAAGTTTGATGTGTGTAAGACTAAAAGCATTGTCTGAAGTCTGATTGCCTGACTCTTCCGCCTGTTTTGGGATACCTTTCCTTTTTAACCTAGTTAATTATGGAAATTGTGCATGATGTGTTCTGTAATGGGGAATTAGTTGGGAGGGTATCTAAACCTATGATGTTTGATATTCTTCAGGCTACTTTTTGCCTAGTATTAACTGAAATTACTTTTAGAATTTTTATCAGATTCACTTCCCATAAATGAAGAGCAACGCCTTTTAGATGCATCCAGCAGAAGTGTCCTCCTGCAATAGTTGCAAATCATAAGTGTGTTTTCCTATCACTTAACAAAAGTGCTGCCAAAGATTGTCAGTGACCTTGGTTCAGAAGTACAACACAGCCAAGTAAAATTCCTTTATTGTACAAGATGCACGGTACATGCCAGTAAAGTGACACATTGCAATTGTATTAAACCTTGAATCTTAAAGAAAACAAGGTTTTATCTAAATTGAACATAATTATTATGGGCTAATTTGTACAAACAACAGACTTTTGTTAAAGATCAAAACCAAATGGCTGTGGAAATGTGCGCAGTGGGAAGATGGGCTGGGGTTGACAGTAGGTCACTTGGACCTTGACTCTTATTCCATTGCAGCTTTAAATAAGATGTAATTATTGCTGTGATAATCTTGAAAACTTACAGATGTGCTAACTGCAGAAGTAAAGATGTCGTAATGGAGAATCTGTTTTACTATTCTAAGATAATGGTTTGTGTGCAGCATTTTATTCAGACTTTTAGTAGACTCAACTAGTTTTACATATAGTTATGTAGTTTGTGCATGGGGGCAGGGTGAATGCACATGCATGTCCACTATGCAGGAAGCCTGACATGAAAGTTGTCAGTTTTTCAATGAATGACCATGTTCCCTGTACCAAGTGTAACTGGTATATTTTGTCTGAGATTTTGTTGCAAAGTCAGATTGTTTAATGCAGGAGTCGACCAATACCACCAGTGTGTGTATATGAATGTATGGTACATTTTTAATGTCTAGTTACTACTTTTGCACCTTATTTGCAGGAAAAAGTTAATAGTTATGCCTGTCACTTAATGCTTAGTGCAAGCAGGCACCAGCAAATGGCAAGCATCTGCTTCCTGACATGTCTTACTTGTTTTTCTTCCTCTGACAAGAACACTTGCAGCAGGCAAGAACGTTTTAAGGTTTTTGAAATCATTTGCATCACTGTTTTATTATCTTCAGCTTTCTTAAGAGTTGCACATCATTTGTGTCCATGTGCAGTTGAGTTTTGCCTGATTAGAGCTTGTTCTATAAACTGTTAAAATACTTGGTGTCACTTTACTGTAGCAAGTAACATGTATTAGCATTTATTTTCTTATTTAATTTTTCATGTGTTTTGTTGTGCCTCCAACACCTGCATCCAGATCATTATGTATTTGTTTGTTTTTTCCCCGCTGGAGTGCTTTATATTCCTCCCGTTCTTGACTTTTGTTTCCATGTTATAAATGTAGATGTTAAGGTTCCTACACTCTACACAAAGGAGTTTGCTTGTTGAAATTCTGAAAACTTTAATTTCATTTCTCAGTTGTGATCCTTTAAATAACATTTCAGAATTACAAGCATGAACAAGGGGAATAAATGCAGAGTCTGGGGGTGAGGGGTCTTGGAGTATCCCCCAATGGTACAGCTATCCTAAATATTTCTGTTCCCGGTTTAATTATCCAGAAATGTCATCGGTTAGCCATCCGACTACCGGGATTCCGAAAGAACGCAAAGATAAAGACAGAGACAGGTCACCGAGGTCCAAAACTGCTGATGACACTTCTCCTAAGCCAGTCGCCAGTTCGCCGGTACTCAGTGAGGCACTTCTGCAGCCCCTGATACCTGCTACGTCTGATTTCACAGGCCTCTACTGAGACCCATTTGGAGTCTGGTATGCCGAGAGATGCTTCAACTATGGAACCTGCGGATGTCTCTACTTTGGATGGGTCCGGAGCCGCTGTGCAGGCACCGGCTTCTGAGGGTGTATTCAGGCCTACGGACTTGCATATTAAACCGACGCCGCCTTCTTAACTTAGGCCTAAATCTCGATCCATGCCTAAAAAAACGATGCCCAGGCCACATGCTCAGGCCTCTATGCCTAAAAAACAAATTATAAGAATGGCTGAAGCTCTAATAACTCTAATCAGGGGTAGCCAACTCCCCCTTCTAAGAGGCTTAGGACCGAAGTTGATTATGAATCTTCTGATCAGGATTCTGTTTTTTCTGATTCTTCTGATGATCTGGATTTGCCCTGATCTACTTATGAAGATTCTGATGCAGAGAACTCCATTCCCTCTGCTTCCCCTCCTGAGGATTTTTCTTTTGGGGAAACCTTACATACTCTAAGGGAGCATTTCTACTGGGAAAGCCAGGATTTTTCTGATTCAAAAAAGAGGCTTAGGGATTTCCTTAGCTATTCCTCTTGTACTAGACATTGTTGATGAAGCTTTTTCGGAATCTAGTTTGGCCCCTGATTCCCTGCCTCCTGCTCCCAGAAAACCTGACAGATACTACAGGGTCCCTGAGTCCCACAAGTTCCTTTTCAAAAATCCTATTGCAGATCCAGAGACTATTTCACAGGGGCCCAAGGGCATTAAGGCTTCTACTGCTAAAAATCTTACCCCTTCTGATAGAGACTCCAGGGCGCTGGGTAGATTGGGTAAGAAGGTTTACACTTCTGCAACCTTGGCCATTAGGGCTTTAAACTGCCAGTTTCATATTTTAAAGTATCAGCAACATGTTATTGGACTGCTTAAACAGAACATAATGTTGATTCCTGACTCTGTGGAAAATAAAAAATTACAGGATTTAATGCATTCTGCTGAACTAGTTGGAAAACATACTTTGCAGTGTGGTTTTGATTCATTAGAGGCCTCTTGCAGGGCTGCTGTTACTGGGTCTGTGCTCAGAAGGCATGCTTGGCTTAAGGAGCAATCTTTGCCTGATCATGTTAAAAGAGAAATTGTTGGATGCTCCTTTAAATTGGAACCGCCTGTTTGGCAACAAGGCTGAGGAAGTTCTTAAAAAGATGGAAGATAAAGCTAAATCTATGCAAACTGTTAAAGATTTTTTTACAAGTTCAGCCTCCTAGATTTAGTAGGCACTGGCCCTCTAAGAATTGGTCCTTTTGAGCCCCTTCCAGGTCTTCTCAAGCCAAACCCAGACACTGCAAAATCCCCAGGTTTCAGTCCCAGGGGAGACACAGAACTAAGCAGTGGGGGGGCCTTCACTTCCAAATCCGGGAATAATAAGACCCCCCCCCCCCATGGTAAACTGTCTCAATGACTTCCTTTTAAAATTTCCAAGTACTTAACTGACTGCCCTTTTGGTGGGAAAGATTGCTCTTCATGCAAAGAATTGGGAACTCATTACCCAGGACAAATGGCTTTTAAATATAGTGTCCCAGGGATACAGATTTCACTTCCACACGTTTCCAACACCAAGTGGGTGGTCGGACCTACCCCCAAATCAGTGGGCAGAGGCCCAAAAACAAGTACTTTCTCTCAAGCATGGGGGCTATTCATCTGGTACCAGAAGAGGAAAAGGGACAAGGGTTTTACTCTAGACTTTTCCTGGTACCCAGAAAAGACAATTCATGGTTTCCTCTCCTGGACCTGTTTACTCGACACCTTTTTGGAGATTCCAAAATTCAAGATGCTGACTCTTCACCAATTACTTCCTATGTTAGGCAAAGATGCCTGGTTGGCAACACTAGATTTAAAAGAAGCATACCTGCACATCCCAATCAGGGAATCTTGCAGAAGATACCTACGCTTCAAAGCAGGCTACACGCACTATCAGTTCTCTGCACTGCCCTTTGGCTTTTCTACTGCGCCCAAGGTATTCACAAAGTGCTTTGCTCCAGTTATTGCATTTTGCAGGCAAAGAAATATTCAAATATACCCATACCTGAACGATTGTCTAATTCAGGCAGAAAGCCAGAACATACTTATGAATCATCTGGCCTTTGTAAAAAAGGGTTCTAACTTGTCTGGGGTACACCATAAATGAAAAGAAATCACACCTGGTACCCTGTCAACAAATTATATTCATGGGAGCAAGCTTGAATACAACTTCCCAGGTGGCTTACCTCACGCCAGATAAACAAATTCATTTGACAACTTACTTTAAACAAGTGGCCACAAAAACTCTGCTATCTGCAAGACAAATACTGCAATCCTTGGTGTTCATGGCCTCCCGCATTCTTCTAATTCCATATGCAAGACTGCATATGGGGAAACTACAGTGGTATCTAAAAAGCCTCTCAACATTCTCAAGACCTAGAAACAATGATTCCTATCATACATTGCCTACGCCTAGAGTTCCTTTGGTGGGCAGAGGCCTGCCACCAAAACAAGGGAGTACCTTTCACACCACCCCCTGCCGCCCAAACCGTAACAACAGACGCATCAGACTATGCATGGAGTGCTCACCCTGCAGGAAGTGCATTCAGGGCAAATGGAACCCAAGTCAAATCAAAAAGAAATGTTAGCTGTACAGAATGCTCTGACAGCCATCAAGGACCACATTCTTCCAGGACAACTAATGGTAAAGACGGACAGCACCACTGTTATGTGGTACATAAACAAGCAGGGGAGGTACACATTCTTACCCCCTCTGCAGACTAGCCATGGCATTGTGGAACACAGCCTTGAGCTACCAAGTGCACCTACAAGCCAGGACAATTCCTGCCAGGAAAATTAAATACACTGGCAGACGGACTAAGCAGAAACCTCAGGGACCCACACAAGTGGAAACTGGAACCAAGGATTTTAAACATGTTGACAAGCAAATGGGGGAGCCCAGATATAGACTTGTTTTCCTCTCCCCAGAACTTCTAATTGGATGCACTTTGCACAAGGGCTCCCCACAAACAAGCCTGGAAAGTGGATGCTTTGTCCTTCAGCTGGAAAAAATCTATCAGTCTATGCCTTCCCCCCCCTCTGCTCTCCAAAGTACTACTAAAAATCAAACCGGAAAAACCAAGGATGATTTTGATTGCTCCAGACTGGCCGCGCCAACACTGGTACCCCCTCCTGCGCAGTGTGTCACTGTTATCTCCATGGCACCTGTCTCAGACTCCTTCCCTGCTGTCTCAGCAGGGAGAACCAGATTCTGCAGCCTCAGCTTCTAACACTGAACCTTGCAGCCTGGCTAATTACTTTAATCTACATTTATGGTAAGTGTACACAACTGTACTTTCTCCGTTCGATTCGTAGCTGGGGTGCCTTGTTTGTGAAGTCTGCACATCTGCATTTGTGTGGGTTTCCTCTGGGTGCTCCGGTTCCTCCCACGTTATAAAGACACATATCTGGAGCATTTCTCCCCGGGCCTCCGCTGAAAATTGGTTTTGTTCCAAGTCTGATTTTCCCGGTTAACAATGTTAAATAAAAATAAAAAAAAAAAAAATAAAAGAAGTAGTGCTGAAGCCACTTTAAAAAGAGTTAACATGTATCATTGTTGAGCTATACAGTACAGTTCTCTGTAATCTGATATGTCTGTAGCTGTCCAAGTTA